>NC_088386.1:136716250-137026458 GCF_037993035.2 Macaca fascicularis
AGCTCCACACACAGTTCCACACACACAGTTCCCCATACACAGCTCCACAGTTCCACACACACAGCTCCCCACACACACCTCCAGACACACAGTTCCACACAGCTCTCCACACACAGCTCCACATACACAACTCCACACACACAGCTCCACACACACAGTTCCACACACAGTTCCACACACACAGCTCCACACACACTGTTCCACACACAGTTCCACACACACAGCTCCACACACACTGTTCCACACACAGTTCCACACACAACTCCACAAGCAGTTCCACACAGTTCCTCACAGTCCCACACAATCTGCACAGCGGATCGTTCTCTCCTCCCTCCCCACGCTGCTCCACACCACTCCACGCCATTCCCTCACAGTTCCACACGGTTATCACAGCTTCTCACAGTTCACTCCACTCCACACGCAATTCCCCACACAGGTTCTCAGTCTCACACAGTCCCACGCAGTGTCTCATGCCGTTTCCCACACGCTTCCTCTCCCGTTCCCACACAGTTCCTCACGCAGTTCCCCATACGGCCCTCAGTTCCTCACCTGGCTCCCACTCGGGTCCCCCACACCATTCTCCACAGTTCCCCACTCAGTTCCCACACCTTCTCACAGTTCTTCATACAGCCTCACATGTGTTCTTAGTCTCTTGGAACTCCTCACACAGGCCCACACAGCTCTTCACAATTCACACAGTTCTCTGTCCCCAGGGAGCCACTGCCAAGTCCCCAGTGCGTTTCCCAGTGAGCATGTCGCGACTCCTCACAGTGGCGCCCGCTAACCCTGTCTCACACATTCCCACGCTGGCTCACTCCGTTCCTGCCCGGTCCCTCGAACGGTTTCACAGCTGCCCACGCGGTTCCTCACACAGTCCCCAGCCTCGCCCCAGGCAGCTTCACACATGGCACCCTCCGTGGCACCGCCCACTCCACACATGCTCGTCTCCCCGCCCTGGCCCCGTCACACCTATGGCTGCTCGGAGTCTAGCACGCCTGTCACCCTCTTCCTCTCATGGCTCCCCAGCCCCCTCCATGCCCGAGGGGCTCCTCCGCGCCCCTCTCAGCTCATCCCAGGGCCCCCACGCCCCCCAGGCCACCCTTTCCCACCTCAGCGTCTCCCAGCAGTCTCTGTCCCAGGCCCTGCCATGAGGCCACCCCAGACGCCCTGTGTCCACGCAGACAAGGCACCTCATGGGGCCTCCCACACTTGTTTTCTTCCTTCCCGGGATCCACCCCCATGTCGCCCATCTCCCAGCGCACTCACTGCCCACCCCGCCCCTCACCACAGGGCGCCAATGCAGTGCAGATGCCACCACCAGCCTCCAGCCCCCGCCCCAGGGCTGAAGGAAGCCACTTACCTTGTTGGGTCCGGAGTCCTGAAAAGGAAGAGACAGAGAGAGGCTGAGGCCTGGAGCGAGGCTGGCGCAGGCTGTGGGGGCGGAAGAGCAGGTGGCCCAGCTCCCTTGCCCCGGCCGTGACTCAGGCTCTACCGCCCCGTGGTCTCCTTGACAGCAGCTCCCCCGGGGCAGGATCCCCCCAGGGCTGCCCTTCCCTAGCCCAGGCCATTGGTGGTGCTGGGGGACAGGGCTGCCTGCTGCACGGGGCCAACCGTGGCTACAGCCCCAATTTACAGGCGGGGAAACTGAGGGTCCCGGGAGAAACCAGGGCCACTACCCCTTCTCCAGCATGTGACACTCTGGCCATCTCTGGGCTCTCCCTTGAACCCAGCCACCACCCAGACACATGGCCTGGAAATGGGTGACAGGGGCAGGATAGGGTCCCCGAAGACCCCCGGGGGTCTGGCTGCAGAAGCCGGGCTGGGCCACTCACCATTTCAGCCAGGGCGGAGATGACCTTGCCCAGGGTGGTTAGCGACTTGTTGATGTTGGCGCCCTCCTGTGGGCAGAAAAGACAGTGGGGTTGGGACACGGGGGACCCCTGGGGACTCCTGCTCTGGAGGGACGCCTTGCGTGGACCTGTACGGTGTGGAGTGGAGGCCACCACCGCAGCTGCTGCTCCCTGGGGCCACAGAGACATGGGGTGCCCTGGCAGAAAGCCAGTTGGAGCCTCTGGCCAGGAACACGTCTCCCAGTGTTGCCCTCAGTGCCATGAAAACCCTGATACCATCCCGTGTCCCCCTGAAACGCTTCGGGGCCCCTGCCCAAACATCAGGTGCTGAGGTCAGCGGGGATCGAGGAAACACACTCCTTCCTGACCCTGGCACTGCTTTCCCAGGGGTGCCCCGGCCTCTGGCGCAAAATCCTCGGGGCCCGAAACAGACCACCGTCCCGCCAAGCCCCTGACCTGTGTGCCCAGCGCTGGTGCCCCAGGCACAACCCTCAGTTGCTGGCAGCCCAAGACCCCAGCCTATGCCCACCCTCCCTGAGCGGGCTCATCCTCAGGGTGGCCCAGGCCCCCGGGACCCCAACAGAGCCCTCCTGCCGCCCACCCTGTAGCAGGCCAGGTGTGGACACGGGACCCACTGCAGTCCCTGCATGGCGGCATGGTCCCTACCTTGAGGCGTGTGCCCTTGGCTCCCGTGGAGTCGGCCCGCTCGCTCCCAGCCAGGTCCACCAGGCTGATTTTGCTCACCTGAAACAGCAGACGCGTCACATGCACGAGAGGCCGCAAGATGCACGGGGGCGTCCCAGGACCCCTGGGCAAGATCTCCATGGCTGCTGAAGGAGCCCCAGCCAAGCGTCCCCTCCACAAGGCGCCACCCCTCCCCAGGCCCAGCAGTCCTGACCCCACAGTTTCCACCTGCACCTCCGTCCCAGCTCTCCCCACGCCCTGCCCGAATGAGTGCACAGCCACCTCCCCAGGGGAGCATGGGCGCTGCCACCACACGCCAGGCGCTTTTCACACAAGGGCCCACTCTCTCCCCACGGCACCCATGAGGTGCGACTGTCACTGTCCTCACTTCCACAGATGGTGCTCAGTGTCCGTGGTGGGATTGGAACCCAGCTCCAGGAGGCCCTGGCCCTGCTCAGCCACCTCACGGGCCATGGCTGCACCTAGCGAAGTGGGCACCAGCCAGGCTCCCGACAGGGGCACCTGCAGCCTGGGGTGGGAGGCCCTGCACCGAGAGGCCCGGCCCCTCCTGAGCCACAGCTGCAGGGCAGGACTTGCCCACAGATACCGCAGGACCCCCTCAGTGCCCACCAGCGAGGGCAGCAGGGCAGGTAGTTGGGCCGACCTCATCCAGCTTCACCCCCGTCTGTCCCCCAACCCACCTCAGCCATCCTGAGACCTCGCTCACTGTTTGATGGAGTCCCGGTCAGGAGGATGTGCCTGGCAGACCTCCAGCACCATCTGGGACTGAGCAGTCCTCCCTCCACTCAGCACCTTTGTGCTCCCCACGCGGCTGCCTGAACGAGCCCCCAACCGGGAGATGGCTGAGGTGCCCCCGGGCCTAGATGGCTGGGGCACGAGGGCAGGGGGCAGAGTCAGAGATGGTCAGGGAGAGGCTGGGTGCCCTCCCACTGCCCCTCCTAGAAGCCTGGACTGGCTGTCCAGGCAAAAACCCCAGAAGACGGACCCCTGGCCTGGTCCGTGGAGAACACCAAGGCACGGGAGAAGGGCCTCTGGGGCAGGGTGGGGGACGTCCACACCTGGTGCCAGTGTAAGTGTGAGGACACTGCCCGCCCCGCACAGGCCAACCTTGGGCCCAATGTCCTTGTGCTGCCCCCACTGGCCTGACCTCCACCCCCACCCCGACCACCAACCACTGCCCTCGGTGGCACCGCCTGTGAGGCCATTCACTCACCTTCTCCGTGGTGATGTTGGTCTCTGCATCATGGCGCTTCTGGGTGAAAATGATGTTGAAGACAGCATGGGAGCGGCTGCTGGTCTCATTCATGTTGGTGGCCGCCACGGTCCTGAGGAGCAGAAAGCCACACACGGTTACCCCTCGTCCTGTGGCCGGGTGCAAGTTCACCGGTGGTGCCAGCCCTCCAAACCAGGTCATCGGGGGGCAGCTCCCCCAGACCCCAGGAGCCACTCTGCCGGTCCTGGCACTGATGGTCCCACCTGCCAGGACTCCAGCAAGGCCCACGGCCACCTGCCCACAGTGGCATCCTCAGCCCCAGCCCTTGCCTAGTGTATTCAGGGCAGCAGTAGCTGGGGAAGCATCCCACTCCTGGGCACAGAGAAGCCCATGCAGTGCCCAGCTGGGCAGGAGCCCTCCATGGCCATGATATGGGAGGGGAAGGGGCTGTCCACTGTCCACCCCACCATGGCCCACACCCGTGGCTCTGGGAAGCCAAGGAGCCTGCCACACCCCACAGGAAATGTCATGGTCAGCAGGGCGGTCCTCCAGAACGGGAAGCCCAAGGCTGCTGAGGGTGGCCTGGAGTTGGTCCCGATGCCACCCTGACCTGCCAGGGACCTCAGGAAAGGCTCCCAAGACTCAGCGGATGGCATGCGGCAACCCAGGGTCCGCTCCAGCAAGGAGTCACAGTGACGGCCACGGTGCGCTGTGGACCTCATCAGGAACAGCACCCCCACCCACTGGCCCTTGTGGGGCCACCGAAGGGGTGCAGGATGGCGCAGAGTGTGACTCACAACCTCAGGAACTGAGAGTGACAGGGACCATCACCTCACCCTCAGGAAGTCCTGGGTGGCGGAGGGGGTCTGTTGCCATGACAACCAGGGCATCTCAGGCAGGAGGCCCAGGGCAGCAGAGGCCAAGGAGCCGGGTTGTTTATTGCTGTAGCACTGTGCAGCCAACCACCCCCCACATGCCCCGACCCCAGCACGCTGGCCCCCACACAGAATCTGGACCCCTGGGACTGGCAGAACAGCTGCCCCACCAAGGCAGCAGCCACAGATGCTGCTAGCAGCCCCTGGGTGCCTCAGCTGGAGGACGCAGACCCCCGTGAAGGAGAAGCCCCATGAAGGTGACGGTGTCCCCTGCACAGGGGGAGCCCTCGGCCTCTCTCGGGCTGGCACAGGCCTGAACGACCTCAGGCTCAGGAGGCCACACCTCCACGGGGCACAGATGGACCCTACAGAAAAGGGCCAGGACCAAGGCAAAGGGGCTTCCTCCGGGGAGAGGCGGCGGGACAGGAGGGCAGGGAGGATCGGCGAGTCCCCCCACATACCTGGCCTTGTTCCCTGAGTCCATGAGGTCCTGGATGTCATTGTAGGAGGTAACAGCCAGCTTGGAGAGGTCCTCAACATAGGGCCCCAGCAGTGGGTGCTCCCTCACGCGAAGGTTGCCCTTGTTCTTGGGGTTCAGGAGGTCACGGACACGCTCACAGTAAATCTCCATGTAGCTGACCTGCAGGGCAGAGCCGGGCCGTCAGGACCCCTAAGACCAGGGAGTGCGGCTGCCACTGGGGGGACCCCTGAGTGAGGGGGTGGGGGCTACCATCAGGACCCCTGAGTGACAGGGCGGGGGCTGCCACTGGGGGGACCCCTGAGTGAGAAGGGGGGCTGCCTGCTGGGCCCAAGTGACGGGGATGGGGGCTGCCGTCAGGACCCCTGAGTGAGGGGATGGGGGCTGCCGTCAGGACCCCTGAGTGAGGGGGTGGGGGCTGCCGTCAGGACCCCTGAGTGAGAAGGTGGGGGCCACCATCAGGACCCCTAAGTGATGGGGTAGGGGCCAACATCAGGACCCCTGAGTGAGGGAGTAGGGGCCAACATCAGGACCCCTGAGTGAGGGGGTGGGGGCCACCATCAGGACCCCTGAGTGAGGGGGTGGGGGCCGCCATCAGGACCCGTGAGTGAGAAGGTGGGCGCCACCTGCTGGGCAGCGGACTCCCAGTCTGCAGCTCCTGTGTGTATGTGCGAGGCAGGGGTGTCAATCCGGCCTCCCTCACCACGGCCATCCTGGGCTCTAGGACACACGCATGCCAGGGCCACCCCGCCACAGCAGGCATGGCCAGGCCCTGAGCTCTGAGGTGCCTGTCCCTGCCCCAGCACAGAGCAGCTGCTGGAGAAGCACCTGCTAGGTGGGGATCACCTCGTCGCTCTGTGCTTTGGGGGTCTCGAGCCCTGCCCAGGCCCGTCGTCTTGCCTGCCACTTGAATGAGCGAGGGACAAGCTGGGTGCGCAGGCCCGTGGTGGGCACTCACTTTGCATCAGAAAAGCACTGCCAGCCACACCGGATTCCCAGCCCTGCCCCAGGGGCCGACAGCAGGCGGGGGGACCCTACCTCCACCGAGTAGGACATGTTGTCATTGGTCGTATCGTTGATCCGAGAGAAGAGGTCCTCGCAGAGCTGCAGGAATGGGGGGACAGTCAGCCAGGGACGGCTGGGGCTGCTCCCTGGATCCCCGCCCCTTGCGATGCTGTGGGCAGCCTGTGCCAGGCGGGATGCCACCCTCTCAGGCCCCTCTTGCACCCTCACCACACACATCATGGTAAAGGCACTGAGAAAGTCTGTAGCCGAGGAGCCAGTGTCTCCCTCTTAACTCAGGGGTCCCTGGCTGGTATCTGATCCTTTCCTGTGTGTCGTCTACCCCTCCCCCTGGCTCTGCCATCCTACAGACATCACAGCCACGTCCCTTCCCTCAGCAGGCAAAGTACTAGTGACCAACTCAGGTCCAGAGACCTGCCCAGGGGAATGGCTGGGGACTCGGTTCCTGCAGCAAATGAGGAACTGCTGTGTCTGGTGTTTGGTCACCTCTGTCCTGAGCACCTCTCTCTGCCCACACTGCCAGCCCTCACACCCTCAGAGATCAGCTGCCCCAGCCAGGGCTCTCCCAGCTGCTGTCTTAGGCACATGATCAAGGTGGACCCTGTCCAAGGCCAGGGCGCTTCCCGCACCTAGGGCCTGGGTCTGCAGCTTCACAGCCACATCTGGCTCTCACCTGCCCCAATCCCACCGTTGACCCAGCTGGCCTTCCCCTCCTGACTCCCTGCTCTCTGGGGGCTGCTCTCAGGGGCGCCTGGCCTGGAGTTCTCAGCCTCAGCTTGTCCCGCCCCATCCACCGGGGCTGCCCCCGCCTGCCCCCCGCCTCGTGCCTGCGGGATGATGCCCTGCTGGTCTTTCTCCTGCTTGCCCATCATGGTGTAGGACTTGCCGGCACCCGTCTGCCCGTAGGCGAAGATGCACACGTTGTACCCCTCAAAGGCGTGCTGCAGCATCTCCTCGCCAATGTCCCGGTACACCTGCTTCTGCGATGCATAGTTGATGTCCTCGGGCTGGAGGACAAGGAAGGAATGAAGCTGCAGGAGGCTGGGTGCACCCGAGGCTCAGCCCTTCATGTCCGTGGAGCCAGGGGGTGCCCAGGGCCTCAGGGTGCCAGGGCAGCACAGCGGGGAGGGATGCCTAACCCCCATCCTACTCCTGCCTTGTGGGGTAGCTTCTTGGAGGAGGAGCCTTCTGTGTCCCAGATGAGGGATGAAGAGCGGCCGGCCAGGCAGGAGGCAGGATGGGTTCCAGCAGAGGGAACAGCATGTGAAAGGCCCAAAGGTGGGACCTCAAAATCAAAGTAAGTTCCATGTGACTGTGACAAGCAGGGGTGACAAGAGCTGGGAATGGGGACAGGGTGCGAAGACCCAGAGACCCCACAGGCTGGGCTACGGCACCTGGACACTGTCCTGAGGGCAGCGGGGCACTTTAGGCAGGGGACAGGGTGGTTGGCTGGGGGTCATCCTGGAAGGAGGACGGACTGGATGGGGAAGGCAGAAGCAGGGAACCCTGGGGCTGTTATGGGGGGCAGGTGCTGAGATATAGACATGAGGGGCTTAGATGAGGAGGCTGCACGTCTTCTAGAAGGGTCCAGGAGCTGGCAGGTGGAGGACGGGGTCAGTGTGGACTGGATGGGGGAGGAGGGAAGGAGAAGAGTCCAGGGGTCTCCTGGGCTCCCAGAGTGAGGGCACAGCTTCCAGGCAGGCTCAGGGTCAGCTTTGGGCATTCTGACTTCGGGACATCCGGGGAAAAGTCACCAGCAGGTGGACGGACACAGTTCTGACCCTAGAAAGTACCCACAGGGAGCTGAAGGCCCTCAGTCCCTGCAGCCTCCATCACTGCCTTCGCTGGGGACCCTGCATGGGCCGGCCGCTCAGGGTGACCTTGCAGGGGAGCACGGTGGGGTCCTCACCCCAGTTAGAGAGGAATGAGCGGCTCAGAGAGGTTGAGGGACCCTGAGGGCCACATGGCCTGCACACTGCTGCCCGCCTCCCCCGACCCAGGGTCCCGGCTTACCGAGGTGTGCGACCAGTAGGAGTAGTCAAAGCTGAAGCTTTTGGGTGTCTCCTTGGGCTGTTTGGGATTAACGATGGCTGCGGGAGGGAACATAGGTGGTCAGCGTGGTGCTGAGAGGGACCCTGACTAGCTGGCATCTACAGTCCAAGGTTGGGAGGTCGTCCTGAGAGGCCTTGGGCCCCAGACAAGCCAGGTCCCCAAATTGGAGGGGACCTAGGACCCCACTCCCAGGCAGACGACCTGTCTCTGCCCCCTCTTTATGGTGGGCCCTGCCATATACAAATGCCTGAGGGCACCACCATATCAGCCTGCAAGGCTCTGCGTCCTTCTCCCGCAAAGTCCAACTGGCCCCCCTCAAAGGCAGCCACCCAGGGAGGATCCTTCCCACCTGCAAGCCACAGCCCCTCCATCTCTGGAGTCCACCCTGGGCTCACAGCCCTGCCCTGCCCCCTGCCCAGGCCTTTCCGCTCGGGCTCAGCATGCACGTGCCTGAGAAGCGCTGGAAGCCTGGACGTCCATCACGTTTGTGTCATGCCCGTGTGGTTCTTCTAGGCTTGCTACTCTGAACAGAGCTCTATGGGACTGTCTTCTGCCAGAGGCCCTCCTCCCCCTCCCTCCTCTACCCAACTTCAAGCCCAGTCCCAGGCACCCTGGGCTGGCTTCAGGCAGTGCTCACAGAATGTCTGTTCATCAAACCCAGAACAAATCCATGAACACGTGATGATGTCGCTGCCCACAGCCGGCACCTGGGGGGATTTCCCAGGAGCAGTCCCAGTGTGAGTATCCTCCCAGGAGCTCCTCCCACCCACACAGCCTGCAGGTGTCTCAGGGATGCAGCACGCCCACCGCCACCTTCCATCCTTGCTCCCAGCGTTTCCCTGGCCCTGGACAGGTCTGGACCCTGCAGGCTGTGGGTCCTCAGTGGCCAGAAGGACAGGACCCGCTGCCCCCTGGAACACTGTCTGAGCCCAGAATCAGTGTTGACAGGGGCCTGGAGGCCTGAGGCAGTCCCCTCCCAGGTTCTCACCCCCAGGAGGAACACTGGCCAATCTTGGTCAGGGAGCCCCTGGAGACCATCACCCTCACATCAGCAAACCCGCAGAATGAAGCCCTCACGGCACCATCCCGTGCTTGCAGATGAAGGCTGGAGATGAGGCTCTGTCTGCCCCGGATTGGTTTTTCTCAGCCAACATGGGCTGGGGGCCAGCGGCACAGCCTCCAGGATGCCCGCACCCTCCGCGCCAGCATGCACCCTGGGGACCTGCCACCAGGACCACGGAGAACAAAATACTCCAGTTATGAGCTAAACTGCGTCCCCCTCCCCCAATTTCATATTTTAAGTCTTTAGCCCTAGTATCTCAGAATAGGATCACATTTGGAGATAAAGCTGCTGCAGATGTAATTAGTTAAGATGAGGTCCTACTCCGTGAAGATGGGCCCTAATCTAGTGCTGCCATGTCCTTATAAAAGAGGAGATTTGGAGACAGATGTGCACAGGGAGGGTGCCATGAGAGCACGAGGACAGAAATCAGGGTGATGACAAGCTAGGAATGCCAGAAGCAGCCGGCAAGCCCCAGAAGCTGGAGGGCTTGGACAAGTGCCCCTCATGGCTCAGGAACAGCCACCCCTGCCACCACCTTGATCTCAGACCAGACTTCTGGCCTCCAGAATCACAAGATAGTACACTTCTGTTTGTGGTGCTTCCTTATGGCAGCTCGGGGCCCTGAGACCCCCTCTGCCTGTCCACACCCTACTGCTGCCCCAGGCTCGGTGATCTTGCGGGAAGGCACCTGGGCTGTGTTCTCTGGCCAAGCGTCCTGCTGACAGCACAGACATCATTGGCAGCCCTGTCCCCAGGGCAGATCCAACTTCAGGTCCCAACCGGACCCCCATCCCTGGCCTGAGGATTTCCAGGAAACACCCAGGCACCCTGGGCAGCCAGCAGGAGGGAGCCGGGCACTGACCATCACAGCCCTATCCTCGGAGGTAAGAGAGGCCACGTCCGTGCTGTCCAGGAGCAGAGGCAGAGAGGAGGCCGAGCTGCCCTGACTTCAACACCTTACAGGACCCAGGCAATGGCCAGGACCCAGGCAACGGCACCCATGGTGCCACCTCCGGAACCCCAGCACGGATCAACCAGCCCTGTGGAAACAATTGCAGCGCCTTCCTGAGCACAGCCCGGCTGGGCCTCCCCAGCTCTGACAGAGAGGCCTGGGACCCCTTGCTCAAGCCAGCAACAACCACCCTGTCCACCTCATCCCCCTCACCCTGCTGCACTTGGGCCCGGCTCCCCTCACAGGCCTGGCCCCCATCCCCACACCCCTTCCTGCCCCATCCACCCCCTCGCCTCACCCCCCTGCACCCAGGTCGGGCTCCCTGCACAGGATGGGACCCCATCCCCACACCCCCACTAGCTCTTGCTCCTTGTCCAGCCCTGGAGGCCAACCCTGCTCAGATGAAGCCCTGGTGCCACACCCCACATGGGCCATGAGCTCTATGAGGTGGGGGTCCCCAGGACAGGGCACAGGTGGTACCCAAGGAATGCCAGGTAGGTGGGGGACAGAGGGCAGCATGGGTGAGTGGGCAGGAGTGGGGCCCAGTCACAGCTGTAAATGGCCTGGGCCCCAACCCCTCCCAGGTCTGTGTTGTGACCGGGACCCCCACCCCACCCTGGCCCTGTCTCCACCCCCATCCCAGGCCCTGTATTGTGGCTGGGACCCCCACCCTACCCTGTCCCCAACCCCACCTCCAGGCCATGTATTGTGTCCGGGACTCCCACCCCACTCTTGCCCTGACCCATCCCCTCCCATGCTGTGTTGTGGCTGGGACCCCCACCCCACCCTGGCCCTGCCCCTACCCCTACCCCCGCCAGGCCATGTATTGTGTCCAGGACCCCCACCCCATCCTGGCCCTGACCCATCCCCTCCCATGCCTGTGTTGTGGCTGGGACCCCACCCCACCTTGGCCCTGCCACCCTTCCCACACCCTGCGTTGTGGCTGGGATCCCACCCCACCCTGGCCCTGCCACCCTCCCCACACCCCGTGCTGTGACTAGGAACCATCCTCTGTCACTACAGATGGGCCCCAAGCTCCAGAAAGGGGAGGTCCTCTCCCCAGGTCACACGACACACAGCCAGACTGGAAGGTAGGGTCCCCGCAACACTTCCCAGCCCTGAGGTCCGCCAGGCCTGTGGAGACAGGCAGCCCCTCTTTCAGCAGCCGGCTTCTCACAGAGACCTCCCCAGTTCTGCTGGAGAAAGAGCTTTTTTTTTTTTTTTTTTTTTTTTTGGCCAGGGTCTGGAATTTTTTCCTTGTGCAGGTTTGAGGAAGGAGGAGGGAGAAACAGGTCCTCCTGGGGCCTGCTGGGCTGGGCTCCTCAACCAGCCCCTTTAGGGCCCCCATCTCCTCCCGCCCCGGGCTCTGGCCAGGCCCCCAGAGCTGGGCCCCTCCGAGGCCGGCGAGGTGCCCAGTATCAGGCAGCCTTCCCAGGGCTCTGCATGGGCCTGCAAAGGGCTGGACGCTGAGACAACAGACAGAGGGAGGGGTAGAGGGAGGAGTGGGGGGAGCTGGAGGAAGCGGGACAGGAAAGGAATGGAACACAGCCCTTTTCTCAGAGTCTCAGCGTCCCTGCGGCCTTGAGCACCAGGTGTGAGGGCTGAGCTGAGCTGGCTCTCCCTGATGGAGCCTGCTGTGGGCCGAGCGTGTCCCCAGATTCATATGCAATGCCCTGACCCCCAACCAGATGGCATTTGGAGATGGGGCCTTGTTTGGTGGTGAGGGTGAGACGAAGCCACGAAGTCGGGAACCTCATGGTGGGATGAGTGACTTTAAAGAAGGGGAAGGGACCCGAGCTCCCTGGGCCAGGCAAGGACACAGCAGGAAGGCAGCGTCTGCAGGCTGGGAAGACAGCCCTCTCACAATCCAGATCTGCGGCGCCTTGATTGGACTTCCGCCTCCAGACCGCCGAGAAGGGAGCATCTGCTGTTTAAGACGCCCACTCCGCAGCGTGCCTGGACCTCGGAGTCTGGCCTCCACAACAGGGGAGACATTTCTGTCGTTTGAAACCACTCAGTACGTAACCCTTTGTAACAGCAGCCCCAGGGACCATACGGTGCCACTGCTGCCCGTGTGGAGGGGCTTGTCCAGCTCCCCGACTGCTCAGGATTAGGGGAGCCCACAGTGGAAGCCAGGGACCTGGGGTCACGCCCACCCTGGGTCCAAGTCCCCACCTGTGGGCGAGGGCAGGGATGAGAGGCCACCCCAACCCTGGGCCTCCTCTGCATGGCCAGAAGAGCATAGAAATGATTGGGGATCTCAGGGAGTACCCAGCACCATCCCTCACTACTGCACAGGCGGGGAAACGGAGGCCCAAAGGTATGCCATCTAGCCAGTGTCACACAGTGAGTAAGTCATGAATGCAGCCAGGCCCCTCACTCCAGGAACTCACTTCAGGGGCCGCACATGGCTGAGGGTCCGCGTCCCCAGCCAGCCTCCAGCATCTGCAGAATGGCTGGGCAGGCTCAGGGCCCTCATGTCCTCCAGTCCTCAGCGCAGAGAACGTGACGTGAGGAGACAGGAGGACGACACGCTCAACTTCTGACCCCAGGCCAACCCACACCAGCTCAGCCAGGCCGGTGGCTCAACTTCTGACCCCAGGCCAACCCACACCAGCTCAGCCAGGCCGGACCAACGTGCACCTAACGGACAGCTAGGCCAGCACACAAAACTGCTAGGTTTGGTGTGTTCAAATGAAGAGGATTATTTATACAGGTGATGATTACAGGATGACAGTTAAATTTACTTTCAAATGCTTCTAATTTCTGCATCACAGCGGAGCTACAAGGCACGCTTTAGAGAGTGGGGCCTCTCCTCATGTTTTGAGATTCCAGGAACAGTCAGCAGCTACACCAGGCAGGCAGGGCAGGCTGTCCAGGTCACCTCCCCATGACATTCTCTGAGGGGCCTGGCACAACCCCCACCATCTTCCAAGGGGCCTGGCACACCAGCCAGGGCAGCCACTCCTGGTTCTATCGATCTGAGCAGCAGCTGAGAAGTCACCAGGGACAGTGGCTCCTGTGGGTGCTTCTGGCAGGTGGGCACCACCCGCACCCTCTCATGCCCTGTCTGCAGGTGTCCTCCTGGGCTTGTTCTGGGGCAGGTCAACCCTCTGGAACACCCTGGTCCCTCAGCCACCAGGAGAAAAGCCCATGACCACCTTCCTCCGGCTTCCCTGCGTCAGGGCCAGTCCTTCTCTCCTGAGCTCCCTCAGCCCGTCACCCAGATTTCTGACATAGCTTCCAGCACTTTCTTCCAAAACCACCACTGGTTTGCTTTCTCCAAAATGAAAAAAGCTTTGCTAGAGATTTTTCCTGATTATTCATTCTTCTGCCACTCTTTTCCCTCACCCCACCTCGCTGTCTCCCACGCACACGCACATCCGGTGCACACAGGACCTGCAGCGAGTGCCCATCTGCCCTTTACCTACATACAGTCTCACTCTTGGGCTCTGTGCTGACCTTTGCCCCCTTCCCCACAACATTGTGTGGTATTTTCCCAAGGCTGTAAGCACAAAGCTTTCAGGAGCACTCGAGTCCACTGCTGGGACAGACTTAACATCCCTTCAGCAGCTCCCAGCTGGTGGGCATTTGGGCAGTTGTCCTGGGCTTGGTAAAACAGCACCAGGGTGAACGTCTCAAATGCACACCTTTGAACACTTGCTGGATAATCTTCGTTGCATTTCACGCAAGCAGCCTGGTGAGGTCGGCATCACACGTCTGATATACATCACCAGGCCGCGCCCCCCGCCAGTGGCCTGGGTGCCTGTCCCTGCCACACTCACAACCTGCCTTTTACACGTGGGCCGACCTGGGGCCCTGGCTGTCCTGGTGCGTCGCTGGCTACAGTGGGCAGGACACTGATCTCATGTGTTGTCTTGGCTCTGTGGCTCTTCATTTTCCCGAGGATGAAGGTGACGACGTCTGAAACATTCCAGGTGTCCTGGAGGAAACACCCTGGCGGGCTCTCCACCCCATTCTGGGTCCACGGCCCATCCCTCCTCCCTGGTTTCAGAACTTTGCTGCAACTCCGCAGACGTTTGATTGAGTTTGGTGATCCCCGGAAGATCAGCACCTCGGAAGAGGTTGGTGTCTTGCATGTGTTCACCTTTGAGAAGGGGCGTTTCCTTCAGGACCTAGCAGTTGCCCAAAAAAAAGTGTAGGGGCTCCTGCGTTCCCCTCCTGACCTCCCTGGCCTGCCTGGACTTCTGCTCGGAGCAGAGGCTGCTGGCACACAGGCGAAATCCCAGAACTCCAATGTCTTCAGGGCAGGACAGGATCCAAGCATCTGAAGCAGGGCGTCTCGCTTCAGGTTTCAACCTCGCTGGCCTCACTGGCCAAAGGAAACATGGCTGCCCACAGACACAGCTCTGGCCTCTGGCTCCTAAGCCCTGGGGAAAAGCTTTGGTTCAGCCTTTGTTCTCCGGGCCAGAGGACAGGGTGGCATGAAGCAGGTAAAAACCACTGGGGCATGAGGTCTCAGGTCCAAGCCTGTACTGCTGTCTCTGAACCGGCAGCTCTGTGGGGTCTGGGCCAGCGCAGCCTCAGCCAGACAACCTTTCACCAGGTGGGCAGCACTGCCAGTGTCGAGGTCTTGGCAATGCTGGCTCACCTCCAGGCTGCACCCTCCCATTTCTGGATCCTATGAGGGGAAATGCAAAATGGGGCAGCCGCCCACCCAGTGCACCTGGAGGCCGGGCCAGGGAGCAGGTCGGAGGCTGCAAGGGGGCCCCTCGCCCACCCTGGCCATCACTTCTGTGACACCCATCCCAACCCGCCCAACTGCCTAACCCTGTCATTTAGGGTCTGGCCTGAGGCTGGGCCATTCCCAAGGTTCAGGGGCAGGAGGATCCCATCTCTGAGACTTTGTTTTTCCATCCACTCTGCTTCCGGTGATCTTCAGCTGCTCGATGGGTCTGATTCTTGTCACTGTGCCAACCATGGAGCTCCCCATGACCCACACGCAAGACTAAGGTGGCAACTGTGCTGCTGTCACCCAGTGGAGGATGGAAGGGGATTCACAGGGCCCTTCCTGATGTCCTGGGTCACCTTACAATGACACAGCAGAGCCCGTTGGGGCGTGGCACAGGCGCCCTCTGCCCACCCAGGGCCACAGTGCTCACCAGAGGTCATGGTTCCCACCTGGAGTCAAAGTTCACACCCAGAGCCGTGGTTCGCACCTGAGGTTACATTTCGCACCCAGAGTCACAGCTCTGCACAGCCCGAGGCTTCCCACTTAAAGACAAGGGTCCTGCCACCTGAGCAATTTCTCCGATCACAAAAGGCCAGGGCTGCAGTCGGCTAACGCAGCGAGCATTGTTGGAGAAGCACTCACCTTCCTGGGCAGGACAACCCGGAGGTGCGTTGTGTTCATTCGAGGGCCCCAGCAAGGCCAGGCCCCCGGCCACGGAGGTCACCCACTTACAAACGCACCTCTGTCAGCTCCCCGCAAACTCCCCACTCTCCCACCATGCGTCCTAGGACCACCTCCCAAATAAACTCTTGGCGCTCAAATCCTCATCTCTGGGTTTGCTTCCAGGGACCAAGCAGACAAAACAATTCACCATAACGAACAGTCAGGATGCAACCCTGAAGTGCACTGGGGTCCCACAGCCGCAGCAGCCCCCATAGCCGGGAGTTTAGCAGGGTCTCCCCAGCCTGCCCACTGCACCATGATTAGCCACAGAGCTCCAAAGGCTTCTGGAAGGATCACCCCTAGGCCAGACAGAGGGTCCGAGCAGAGCCCTCACTTCCACAGGACCTGACAGAGCCCGGAACACTCCCAGTGACACCTGAATCTCCAGTCCCTGAGCAGGCCTCGGAGACCAAACCTAGGGAGGAAGCTTCCTTGGGACCTGAGTGTCCTCCCCTTGGGGCACCCCCCTCCCCACCTGGTAGATAATAGATGACGGCATGTTGGACGGGTGCACGGCACCTGTGAATGGGGAGGCTGTCATTGTCCACATCCCGAAGACCAGGTGGCTGTTCATGTCACCACTCAGCACAGCTGACACTACTTGATCCTGTGACAGCAGCAGCAATTGCAACTGCACCAGAGGCCCCAGCACAAACTGCCCCGCTGAGCCCAGCCAGCCACAGAACGGAGAGATGACAATTGGTTCTTGCTCCAAGATGCTGATATGGTTTGGATATGTGGGGAAACAAATGGGTGTCCTTATAAGAAAGCCAAACCCAGTGACGGGTGTCCTTATAAAAAAAAGCCACATGACAGCAGAGACACAGACACACAGAGGAGAAGGCCACGTGATGACAAAAGCAGAGACTAGAGCGACGCTGCTGCAGGCCAAGGTGGCTGGCAACCACCAGATCCCAGAGAAGGCAGGAACGGTCCTCCCTAGGAACTCAGAGAGAGTGAGGCCCTGCTGGCACCTTGACTTTGGACTTCCAGCCTTCACAGCTGTGAGCGTAAATCTCTACTCTTATAAACCCACTACCATTGGTGGCGGTTTGTCACAGCAGCCCCAGGACACCTACACACCACATAGACAAGAAGATGGACACTGCTCTTGGGGCCAGGTTGACCACGGAGCCTGGCCCGTAGGCACAGGACCACAGCCCCCAGCAACCCGTGGTCGACCTCGATGCCGTGCAGGCCGATACTCACTGGTGGTGCTTCCAGACATCTGAATGATGCACTTGGAGTCGCGGCTCATTTCCCGGGAATTGAAGGGGCGGACCCGCACCGCCACCTTCACCGAAGCCCCGGCCATCGCTGTGGCCTTCGTGGGTCACTCTTTGCAGTAGTGGGAGTCCCAGTGTGCAGGGAAACACCTTGAAAAAAAGGGAAACATGAATTAGAAACAATATCCGAAGAGGCAGGACAGGCACTCTGGCTGCAGCTGAAGCCGCAGGTCTTCTCCACTCCACTCCAAAGCCCCCACGTGACACATGCATGGGGTGGAATCCACAAGGAGAGGGGGCAACACAGATTAATTCTAGAAAGCAGGAGCCCAGCGGGACCAGTGGAAGCCGGCTTCACGAGCCTGGGGAAGCTGGAACCCAACGAAAGAAACAGAGCGACCTGGGTGTGAACGTGAAGGTGGCCTTCACACCCATGGCAAATTCCCTAAGAAGGGTCTTCCCCTGCAGACGCAGGCCCTGGTGGGTCCATGACAGGTCCGCGCAGGCCCCAAGAGCCAGTGCTGGCTCCAGATCAGCATGTCAAGGATGCTTTAAAATGGAACAGTGTTCCAGAATGCCCCATCACGCCCTCCGCACCAAGCACCAGCTGATAGCCACGTCAGCAGTAGCATGGTCTCTGGATTAGCAAGAAAGAGAACCTTACTCAGAAATGAACAGGACAGACAGCCTCAAGCAATGGAACAAAAACCAACATTTTCAGCCCAATTTCCTGCTGGTAATTCATGCAGAAGGAGGCGAGGAACACTCCTGAGCCCCACTGAGGAGGAGCAGCCCGCGAGACATGGGAAATTCAGTACAAGCCAGGGCTGGGGGACCAGCCTCGGCCTTGCCTTTACCCCGGCGGTGTGACTCAGCTTCCTGGGCCTCAGTTTACCGTCTGTGAAATGACAGGGTGGTGGTCAGGAACTCCAAAATGATTTGGCCTCTCGGGCGCTGGGACTCTAAGGAAGGCTCATGAAAACTCCCCACAAAACAGGGACGAAGCAGCCACTGCAAAAGGTCTTTCCAGGCTGACCAGTCAGACGCTGCTGCTGCCCCCGTGGGGCTTGGGGCCTGAAGGATGGGGCTCCTGGGCACAGGGACAGGGACAGGCTCAGGACAGAGCTATTGGTTACAGGAACGGCCAGAGCTCCATGAAACAGAATTAATGCAACCTGACACGAGAGGTTTTTGCCAATTGGTATCTAAACGCTCGAGGGTGCCCGCTCAGTGGTGAGTCCCACATCACCAGAGGCATCCAAGTAGAGCAAAGGCTAGGTGGCCTCCTTGAAACCCTTCCACAATGACATTCCGTGAAAAGGCGACCTTCTGCCTGGTCGTCCCCATCCATAAGTGCCACCCTTGGGAGAATCGGGCCAAAAGCCCCCGTCTTACACTGCCCCAGCCTCATAGCTGTGAAGAAGGGACAAGCCCCTCTGGGCTGCCCCTGAAAGCTCAGGATCAAGAGCAGGAGGGCTCTGTCTGCAGAAGGAAAGGGGGCACAGTGAGCCTGGGACCAAGGCAGATGCTGAACTCCTAGATTCCACCCAGGCCACTCCCCAGGATCCCCAGAACTCCTCTGCAGAACAGGCTGGATGTGGGGCAGGGCTGTCCCTCAGGCAAACAGCTCTTCCAGAGGCTACAGGGGAGGAGGAAGTGCCAGGGCACCCTATGACTAAGTGGGGACAAGTTCCTGATGTGGCTGGACTCATGCCAGCTACACCACAGCCCCTCAGAGCCACAAGGTGCAGCCACGTCTACACTCCAGAGTGCTTCTGCCAACTCTCTCTTCTCCTCACAGCCAGGAGTGGCCGCCAGCGTGGACGGAGGGATGACCTCTGAGAATCTGTGTTTCCTTGTGTTGAAAATCCCTGCACTTTCAAAACTGGAAAAAGTCTTAGGACATTCCAGCCGGGATGGAGAGAGGAACAGGCAAACTCACGAGTCCCTGGCTGGAGCACAAATCCCGCAAGGTTTCTAGGCAGCCATTCTGCAGCACGGCCTGGACCTTTAGGAAGGTCTGTATCCTTTGACTCAGTAATCCCAAGTACTAAAATCGGAAATATTTCGAGATTAAGAAAATATTGATGAAAAGCAGATATTCAACAGTGCAAAATTTCCAGTTCTCCCCAAATTTAGCTATATAAATTCAGTGCAATTCCAATAAGCAAAATATTCCAACAGGACATTCAACGGAATTTGGCAGGACAAGAACATTTTGAAAAATGAGAACAAAGAGGGGAAACATCCCCTACCAGCTATCATATATCCTCTAGAGCTACAATAATTTCCAAAGTCTAGAAATGACACGTGAACAGACTAAGCGTGTCCACAAGCAGACACACACACATACACACAGATTAAAGAAAAACGCAGCAATTTAGGGAATGACGTAGGATCAGTATGGGACAACTGGTTCTCTCCATGTTGGAAAAATAAAGCTAGATATAGAACTTGATCTTTAAAATGTAAATGCATTACAAGGACACAGAGAAGCCTCTGTTCTTGGCTCTGGGGTGCGGAATATGCACACCACAAAGCATGGAAGGCGAAGGCGGCTTGGTGTGTGCAGTGGCCAGCAGCCGACCAATGCACTGCTCAAGAGGTCCGATACCACACTGCAATGTGTGTGAAGGAATCAGTGTGCAGCCGCAAGCCAACATTCCAGAGGAGGGGCTGCCAAGACGGGAGCTGGCCTCCGCAGCACAGCCTCCGAGCGTATTTGCATTCTGCGCATGGGTCAAGAGACCGGGAATCTGGAGTCTTCCCAGACAGAGAGCCGTTGCTGAGGGACTGAGGAAGCTGCAGAGCTTTTGGGCAAGAGAAAGAAACTTGAGAGGCCAAGATTCCAGTAGAGAGAGGTAAAGAACTAAAATGAACAAATGCCCCAAATGCCTAGTCCTTCCCTTAAGACATTTGCCAAATTCTGAAGGTAAGAGAGGTGGGATTTTAAAAACCCAAGCTGAAAACCAAAGAGGAGTCTTGCACAGTCTCAGATGCTAAGGAACAAAGATTTGAGTTCAGGGTCCTCCAGGAGGAGGATCCCCAGTGATCACACCAGGCTCTGGCTGAAAGCCCAGGGAGGCACAAAACCTAAGAGCAGGGCAGAGCCATAGCTCAGATGAGCCTTATGAAAACTACAACCTGCCCTCACTTGGCTTAATTCGGATTTCAGTCTGGCTGCCTGGGAGAGAAAATGGAAGCCATCTGGAGTCTCTACACTCTTTTATTTTTATTTTTTCAAACTCTGTACTCTATATTCTTTTAATAGGCAATGTGTGACATCCAATCAAAACTTAGAAGGTGTAAAATAAAAAAGGACTCTGATTAAAAACAAAGAGGAAAAATAAAATAGAAACACATGAGAGAAAAAAAAAAGAGACACATACCTACACATGATCCAGATCTAGGCATTATTAAACAAGGACTTTATAACAACCCTGACTAATATATTCAAAATAAGAGCAAAAGGACAGAGAATATAAATGGAAAATGGATAATTTTGCCAGAAGACTGGAAACTATAACAAATAATCAAATGGAAATGCTAGATCTGGAAAACAAAATAACTAAAATTAGGAACTCAAGAGATTAGACACAGTTGAAGACAGTGCTAGTAAACTGGAGGATAGGTAATAGAAATATAGAAAATTTAAAACAGATAAGAAGAATGGAAAATATAGACATGAGAGCCAGAAAAGTATAGGACACACTGAAATGGTCAAACATACCTGTAACTGGAATCTAGAAGGAGAAGAAATGGAATGGGGGTGCTATGGTCTGAATGTTTGTGTCCCCTGTCCCATCCAAATTCCTGTGTTGAAATCCTAACCCCTAAAGTGATGGCATTAGGAAGTGGGGCCTTTAGAAGGTGATTAGGTCATGAGTGTGGAGCCTCACAAATGGGATCAGTGCCCTTGCAAAAGAAACGCCAGAGACACCCCTCAGCCCCTCCACCACATGAGAACAGGGCAAGAAGGCGTCTAGGAGCCAGAAAGCAGATCCTCAGCCAATGTGCCTTGCTCTTGAGCTTCCCAGCTTCCAGAACCATGAAAAATAAATTCTGTTATTCATAAGCCACCTGGAAGCAATATTTACAAAACTTATGACCACGGATTGTCCAAAGCTGCTGAAGCACATCGACCCACAGGTTCAAGAAACTCTGCAAACACAAAGCAAGACAAACAACAAAGCCACACAAGGCACAGCACTGCAACAACGTTAGGACCAAAGATAAAGAGATAAAGCTTAAAGTCAGCCAGGAAAAAAAAAAAAAGGCCGGGCGTGGTGGCTCACGCTTAGAATCCCAGCACTTTGGGAGGCCAAGGCAGGCGAATCACAAGGTCAGGAGATTGAGACCACAGTGAAACCCCATCTCTACTAAAAATACAAAAAATTAGCCAGGCATGGTGCAGACGCCTGTAGTCCCAGCTACTCAGAGAAGCTCAGGCAGGAGAATGGCGTGAACCTGGGAGGCAGAGCTTGCAGTGATCCGAGATTGTGCCACTGCACTCCAGCCTGGGTGACAGAGCGAGACTCCATCTCAAAAAAAAAAAAAAAAAAAAAAAAAAAAAAGAAAAGAAATTGACAACTGAATTCTCAACAGAAATGATAGAAACCAAAAGACAAGGTTGCAAAGTTTCAACATGACCATGAAAGAGGTCATAGTAATCATTTACATTCGATTGTCAAGCATACATGTTGTCATTGCTAAGTTAATCATTTAGAAAGTAGAAAACTAATGTATAACTAACAAGTTAATAGAAAAATACCCAAAAATTAAAATTTATTTTATGAATCCAATAGAAGGCAATGAAGGAGAAAAACAGAATATGAAAAGATAACATCAAGTGGAAAAGAAAGAGTTAAGATTGCAGATAAAAGGTCAACTCAGTATGAACTAAATACACCAAGTAAAACATTAAAAATTGTCAGACCAGATTATTTTAAAATTATATTCTGTTAATGAGAGACTCTACATACAAAGGCACAGAGAAGTTCAAATTAAAAGGATGAAAATTTGTGCTTGCTCTATCAGCCACTGAGGAGGAGAAAATATATATCGTACACATTATTTTGTTTATTTATTTTGAGACCAAGTCTCCTGTCTCCAAGACTAGAGTTCAGTGGCGTGATCTTAGCTCACCACAGCCTTGACATCCTAGGCGTAAGCAATCCTCCTGTCTCAGTTTCTCGAGGAGCTGGGACTATAGGTGTATGCCACCACACCTGGCTAGTTTTTTTATTTTTTATTTTGTAGGGATGGGGTCTCACTATGTTAGCCAAGCTGGTCTTGAGTTCCTGGGCTCAAATGATCCTCCTATCTCAATTCCCCAAAGTGCTGGTTTTCTAGGTGTGAGCCACCATGCCCAGCCTCATACATATTCTTTTAAAGTGCACACAGACTGTGTGCTAAAATTGGCCATATGCTGGTCATAAAGCAAACTTCCACAAATATCCATCTTCAATTCAAGTTATAAGGTAGATGTTCTCTGACCACAATAGAATTATGCTATACATCAATACCCTAAAAAAAAATCACCTACAAAACAATCCAATTGCTTGGACCCTAAGCAATGCAATTTTTAAAAACCCATGGGTCAAAGAAATCATCACACTGGATATTAGAAAATATTTTGAATGAGTGATAATGAAGATACATGTCAAAGCTGTGGCAAAGGTCCTGCGGAACTTAGTTAAAGCAAGACTGACGAGAAAATGCACAGCCTTAAAGGCACGGCGATGAGGAGGGTGGCCCCGCGTCATCCCCAGTTTGGTTCAGACCCCAGTGTCCCCGAGGGAGCTGTGGTTGGCTTGGGAAGACTTTTGGGAGGTCACAAAGGCTTGCCTTGGGAGGGACCTGGGGTTCTGCTCTTGTGAATCTGCTAAATCGGTCACCACGTGGGTCTGCTTTTCAGCATCCGGAACGTGGCTGCTAAATGTTCTCTCCTGTTTTTTCATTATTATGGGAGTGTTTAGGTCTTTTTTGAGTTTACCTTTACCTTTATTTTTGTGGCATTTCAGGAGGGAGAGATGATAAATGGATGAATACCACAAATAGGGCATTGAAAACAATAAATCAAACACAAAAGGGTAAACATTTTATAATTCTATTTACATAACTGCTAAAACAGGCAAGAATCAGCAGAACAAGCACAGTAATTAGTAATATATAGCTAAACTTTAAAAACGGCTAAAAGAGTTGAAAAAAATTGGGTACGAGGAACAAAGGCTGCTGATTTTCTAAACAAATTTTATAAAATTTTTGATTGTTCTACACTGTGTCCATACTTAACCTAAAAAGAATCATTTTACAAATCATAACCAAACAGTTGAGGTAACATAAATAGAAATTCCTCATTTTGGTTGACAAATACTGGTACGTGTGAATTCAAAACTCAGTTTGCTCATTAAAATTAATATTTCCTGCCCAGGTTGGGCATGGTAGCTCATGCCTGTAATCCTAGCACTTTGGAAGGCCGAGGTGGGTGTATCTCAAGGTAGGAGTTCGAGACCAGCATGACAAAGATGGTGAAACCCCTGTCTCTACTAAAAATACAAAAATTAGCTGGGCACAGTGGCTGGTGCCTATAATCCCAGCTACTCAGGAGGCTGAAGCAGGAGAATTGCTTGAACCTGGGAAGCAGAGGTTGCACTGAGCTGAGATCGTATCACTGCACTCCAGCCTGGGTGACAGAGTGAGACTCTGTCTCAAAAATAAATAAATAAATAAATAAATAAATAAATAAATAAATAAATAAAATATAAATAATATTTCCCAACAGAGAGCAAAAGGGCTGAATGGAGGCTTCTACTTCTGCAGTATGGTGGGTGAGACACCCTCCATTATAAAGCACCTAGAAATTCAGGATAAATAACAAACATCAGAAGAAAATAAGAGGACTCCTCAGAAGGAAAGAAAAAAGAGGAAGAAGGAGAAGAAATTAAGGTGGCAACAAAGCGACTGGCATTTGGCGATACCAGAAACCCAGAGAATTTGGTTTCACCTGCTGTTGGGGAAATGGGAGGTAGGACCTCAAAGACACATAAAGTGAGAATAGAACCAAGTCACCACAAAAATTGAATGCTTCAAAGCTACAACCTCTGTGAAATGGAAGGCTGGGTAAAAAAAGGAACACAGGGGAATTAATCTGAATGACACCCAGCTCTAGGTGGCTAAAAAACAGTGTTACTGAGAATTTAAGGCCAGACGCCTGTCCTCATAAAGTTTGGGTTTCAAATTTACAACACCTGCATGATCAGTGAAATCCAAATTTGAGAAGTTAGCTCAGAGTAGTTCTCAGGAGTTAGCACCCAAAGCACCTAACAAAGCACATACAAATCCTCCCAGGAGAAGGCTTCCTTTCCCACAGCCCCAAGATTCCCGAAGATGAACATCAGTCAAATGTTAGCTCACAATGAAATATTACCAAACACTTGGAGAAGCAATTCACCATAAGCAAGAGTCGCCAAAAAAGGAGGGAAGAAAAAAAGGAAAGGGAAGGGAAGGGAGAAGGGAAGGAGAGGGGAGGCAGAGCGGAGGGAGGCGGGGGGAAAGCGGAGGGAAGGGAGAAGAAAGAAAGAGGGAAGAGAGGGATTAGATCCTCAGTAACTTCAGATATTAAAATTGTCGAATACAGATTATAAAAATAAGTTGGCTTAAATGTTCTAAGAAATAAGCAGAAGTGAAAAACAATGGGGTAAAATATGGGAAAGAACCATGCAGAACTTCTAGAAATAAAATGTAATTATTTAAAACTGAAAGCTTAGCAGACAGGCTAATCAGCAAATTAAATGGAGCTCAACACAGAATTAATGAACTGGAAAATATGTCAGAGAAAAATTACCCAAAATGACCCCAGAAAGAAAAAAAGGATGAAAATATAAAACCAAAGTTCAGAGTCATGTAATAAGGAGGAATTCATTAATTTATCGTGACAGGTATTTTAACACACTTCTCACTAATTGGTAGATCAAGCAGATATATAATTAGTAAGAGCATAGCATGAGTAACACAATAATCATGAATTAATGGACATATGTGCCTCTTGCAGAAAATTAGAGCAACATTCTTTTCAACCACATATGAACATTTACAATATTCTACCATGTACTAGACCATAATGCAACTGCCGGTGCTTTCAAAGACCTGTATCAAATAAACCATGTAATTTGAACACAATTAGACTAAAAATTAATTTAAAAATAATTAAAAACCCATATGTTTAGAAATTTAAAAAATAAACTTATAAATAACAAACCAAAGGAAAAATCATGATGAAAATATAAAAATACTTACTAAATGGAAATGAAAACACTCCTAGCAAAATGTGGAGTTTTCATGTCCAGCCATGGTGGAGACCCAGGGACCAGGCTTAACCTCTCACTGTAAACAACAACTAGCAAAGAAGACAAAATATACAGAAATAACTGTGCTCAAACGTCAGACAATAGGCAGTGCAGGACTGTGATCCCCAAGAGAAAGGGCACATACTAGGTGAGCCCTATGGTCACTCCAAATCTGCCTGGAGGCAGGCACAGCGAGGTAGGACCCAAGCACCTTGGCAGCTTGGACAGGTTGAAAAGATGGCGGTCAGAGTTTGGGTGGGTGGAGGCAGCTGGAGGTTGTGAGTTAAGAGTTCTGGAAGAAGGGAGCTGCTCAGTAGAAGTCCAGAAATTTACACAGGGGTACCCTTGAGTCTTTTCAGAGTACTAGTCCATTCCCAGATAATCCAGACACAAAAAGACTGGGCCGTTGTAAGCTGAACGATTCCCAAAACTCACACAAAGTAAGGAGACATCTGTGATCCAATCAGCCAGAATAGGGAGTCCTCTTGAGCCTCCACTCCAGATAGTCCGTGGAGACCCTGGAGAAGGCGTGCCCTAGGTGGGGGACTAAACTATTCCTGCAAGTGGTCTACTCCAGACCAACTCTAGAAAAGTTTAAGAACAGGCCTCAACTGATCAAACTGGTCTTCAAGTAAGTTAAGCACCTGCCAAGACAAAGCCCAACATGCACTAAAGCAAGAAATATAAGTCAGACACTCTAAAATATAAAAATCATGTCTAGCATCCAATCAAAAATTACTAGATCTGCCAAGAACCAGGAAAATGTGATGCATAACTACGAGAAAAAGCAATAGAAACACGAATTTTCCTACAATTATTAAATAAATTGATCCAATAGTTAAAAAATCTACCCACACAAAAAGGTAGATGATTCAGACACTTCTTACAGGTGAGTTCCACCATACCTTTTTTAAAAACATAGTATCGATCCTATACAAACTCTTTATGAGAATGGAGGAAAGAGAGGGAAACACTCAAAGAATATAAAGTCATCCCTCAGTATCAGTAGGAGATTAGTTCCAGGACCCCCCACAGATACCAAAATCCACAGATGCTCAAGTCACTCATATGAGCTAGTGTAGTATTTGCATTTGACCTACACATCCTCATATACATATATACACACACACACATATATACACACATATATATACACATACATACACATATATTCAGACACATATATACACACATATATACATACACACACACACACACACACACACACACATATATAGAGAGAGAGAGGGAGATAGAGAGACAGAGTTTCGCTCTTGTTGCTCAGGCTGGAGTGAAATGGTGCAATCTTGGCTCACTGCAACCTCTGCCTCCCGGGGTTCAAGCAATTCTCCTGCCTCAGCTTCCCTAGTATGCACCACCAGGGATGCACCACTGCACCCAACTAATTTTGTATTTTTAGTAGAGACAGGGTTTCTCCATGTTGGTCAGGCTGGTCTTGAATTCCCGACCTCAGGTGATCTGCCTGCCCTGGCCTCCCAAAGTGCTGGGATTACAGGCGTGAGCCACTGCGCCCAGCCCCTTCCATATATTTTAAATCATCTCAAGATTAGTTATAATACCTAATACAATGTGAATGCTATGTATTAATAAATAGTTACTATACACTGTATTGTCCAGGTAATAGTGACAAGGGAAAAAAAAGTTTGTACATGTTCAATATAGACAAACCATTCTTTTCTTCCAAAAATTTTGATCTGGTTGAATTCACAGATGCAGAACCCACAGATATGGAGAGCCAACTGTACTCCTAGCTCATTCATTGATGTTAATAGAATTTTAGCATCAAAGTAAACAAGAAAAATTTGAGAAAGATTATAGACCAATTTTACTGATGAACATAGGTAGGAAAGTCTGAAAAATTAGCAAGAAAATACAGTAACAAATAAAAAGGGCAATGTAGGTAAGCATATGCCAGGAATACCAGTATAACTTGACATTAGGATAGCTGTTATTATAATTTTCAAATTAAAGAAGAAAGAATATGAGGCCCTCAATAGATACTTAAAAAGCGTTCCATAATTTTCAAGACTCATTTGTGATAAAATTCTAAGCAATATTAGAATAAAAGAAAACTTTTTTAACCTCATAATACCTAGCTACTAAAACCTACCCAAACATCACACTTAATGGTAAAATGATTGCTTTATGACCAGCATATGGCAAATTTTAGCACACATTCTGTGTGCACTTTAAAAGAATATGCATGAGGCTGGGCATGGTGGCTCACACCTGAAATCCCAGCACTTTAGGGAGTTGAGATAGGAGGATCATTTGAGCCCAGGAGCTCAAGACCAGCCTGGCTAACATAGTGAGACCCCATCCCTACAAAATAAAAAATAAAAAAATTAGCCAGGTATGGTAGCATACGCCTATAGTCCCAGGTCCTTGAGAAGCTGAGGCAGGAGGATTGCTTAAGCCTAGGATAGGAACATTTCCTTTAAATTCAGAAACAAGTCCAGGATGCTCGCTATCTCTACTTCTGTTTAACATTGTAGGAGAGGTTCTAGCCAGACCAGTAAGACAGGAAAATAACAAACATAATATGAATTTGAAAGAAAGAAACCAAACTGTCATTATTTGCAGACCACTAGCTCATCTACACAGAAATCAAGAGAATCCAAAGAAAAATTATTTGAAGTAGGAAGGTTCAATAAGGTTGTAGAAATCAAGAACATTCTTATCTATCCGAGATAAAGAATTAAAACATATTTTAAGGTATCCTTTAAAATAACCCAATCTGGCACAGTGGCTCACACCTGTAGTCCCAGCTACCATGGAGGCTAAGGTAGAACGATCACTTGAGCCCAGGAATTCAAGACCAGCCTGAGCAACATAGCAAGACCCACCTCTAAAACAATTTTTTTTTTTAATTAGCCAGGAGTAGTGGCGACATCTGTAGTACCAGCTCCTTGGGAGACTGAGGCAGGAGGATGACTTGAGCTTGGAAGTTCAAGGCTGCAGTGAGCTATGATCACACCACTGCACCCCAGGCTGGGCAACAGAGAAAGACCTTCTCTCTAAAAAATAAATAAATAAATAAATAAAATAATAATGCAAACTATAGAGTACCTAGGAATAAGTGTCACTAACTTTTTTTTTTTTTTTTTGAGATGGAGTCTCACACTGTCACCTGGGGTTGGAGTGCAGTGGCGTGATCTCGGCTCACTGCAACCTCCGCCTCCTGGGTTCAAGTGATTCTCCTGCCTCAGCTTCCCGAGTAGTTAGGATTACAGGCATCCACCACGACCCCCGGCTAATTTTTTGTATTTTTAGTAGAGATGAGGTTTCACTATGTTGGCCAGACTGGTCTCGAACTCCTGACCTGGTCATCTGCCCGCCTCGGCCTCCCAAAGTGCTGGGATTACAGGCGTGAGCCACTGTGCCCGGCCGTCACTAACTTTTTATAAAGAAAATTGTAGAACTCTACTAGAAACATTGCAGAAAATCTAAATAAATGGAGAACTATAACTTATTCATGGAAAAGAAATCTCAATATCTTGAAAACATTTAATTTTACCCAAATTGATTTGAAAACTCAATGACGTTTCATATGAAAACTCAAGTTTTTTTGTGAATCATGACAAGTTGCTTCTAAAAACGTATATGGTAGAGTAAGATGTTAAGAATATCAATAACAAGTCTGAAGAAAGAAAAAAAAAGACCAGAGGGCAGAAGGCAACATGCCCTGTGACCTTGAGCCTGAGTAGGAAGCCCTGGCATGAAGGTGGGCTGTATTGGGACAGGAAGAGGCCACCACGAGTGCAACAGAAGGGACCCCAGGAACAGACCTGCAGAAGCACAGTCCTTTCGATCTCGGGGAAAGGTGGTTTTACAGAGCAAGTAGGAGAGGACGGACGACCGAACCAGCGATGGAAGGAACACTGGTTGGCAACATGGAAAATATACCATTAGATCCCTTTACAGGTCAAATAAATTCCATGTGGATTAAAGACCTGTATGTTAACAACAAATGTTTTGGAAGAAAACAAAGAAGAGTTTTATCTTCATACTACCCCTAGGGAAGGATTTTATTTATTTATTTATTTATTTATTTATTTATTTATTTATTTATTTTTTGAGACAGTCTCACTCTCTTGCCCAGGCTGGAGTGTGGGGGTGCAATCTCGGCTCCCTGCAACCTCTGCCACCAGGATTCAAGAGAAATACCTAATGTAAATGACGAGTTGATGGGTGCAGCAAACCAACATGGCACATGTACACCTATGGAACGAACCTGCATGTTGTGCACAGTGCCCTAGAACTTAAAGTATAAAAAAAAAAAAAAAAAAAAAAAAGGTTTTTGTGTCTCAGCCATCCAAGTAACTGGGATTATAGGCATGCGCCACCACATCTATTTTTATTGTTATTTTTCATATTTTTGGTAGAGATAGGGTTTCGCCACATTGGCCAGGTTAATCTCAAGCTCCTGGCCTCAAGTGATCCACCCACCTCAGCCTCCCAAAGCGCTGGGATTACAGGTGTGAGCCACCGTGCCCAGCCGAAAGGATCTCTTTACCCACAGAAAACACCAAAAGGAAGGTAGGGTATCAAAAGATATCACTAAAACGGTGACGAGAACCCCACCCACCTGGAGAAGGTATCTGCGACACATACAATCCAACGAAGGATTTGTACGCAGAATATATAGAGGACAGAGAAAAATAAAAATTTTAAACATCACAAAAGAAAATGGGCAAAAAGATATGAACTGGCAATTTACATGAAAAGATACTCAACCACGGTAGTAATTCGGAAACCATATTTTCAAACTGTATCCACCAGATCACAACATTTAAAAGTGGGGCACACCAAGCGCTGTCAGGAGGAGGCCACAGGAGCTTTACAGCTCACCCTGGGAGTGAACAGGTGCCACCACTTTGAAAATAACATGGTAACATCTGGAGGGCTGCAGACCATGTGCCCCAGCAACTCTGCAAGTAGATGTTGTACATATTCACAGGAGAAATACACCCAAATATAGCATGATTTATCAATGCAAAAAGAATGGATGGAAACAGCCCAAACGCCCAGCATCCAAGATGCAGACGAATGCAGAGTCGGCTGCAGCCCTCTCAAAGCTTCAAACACACAAGCAGCACTCCACAGACTCAGGGTGGACGATGACACTCCAGGAGCGATCGGCACCGAATTCACAGTTATGGGTGTGGAGGGGGTCTAAGGGCCTAGACGCCACCAAGCCACTCGATATGCCATGGTGACATGGAGGGACCTCTCTCCCGCCAGGACCCATCTGTCCCTCTTCTTCCCCAGGGTGAGGTGGGTCAGCCGAGATGCCGGGTGGCCGTGAGCCCTCTGCCAGTGCTGCCCTTGGGAAGCAGGTTGGAAATGCCTTGTTTTGAAAGCTGATGGGCATGTGGCCGTTGGTTGTAATATTATTCTGTATTCTTTGTTGTATATTTTTGCTACCACATGACACAATTTTTAAAGATGTAACTATTGGCTGATTGCAGTGGCTTATGCCTGTAATCCCAGCACTTTGGGAGGCCGAAGCGGGCAGATCACTTGAGGTCAGGAGTTCGTGACCACCCTGGCTAACACAGTGAAACCCCGTCTCTACTAAAAATACAAAAATTAGCTGGGCGTGGTGGCAGGCACCTGTAATCCCAGCTACTTGAGAGACTGAGGCAGGAGAATCGCTTGAACCTGGGAAGCAGAGGTTGCAGTGGGTAGAGGTTGTGCCACTGCACTCCAGCCTGGGCTACAGAGTGAGATTCCATCTCAAAAAGAAAAAAAAAAAAAGGAAAAAGAAAAGAAAAGAAAAGAAAAGAAAAGAAAGGTAACTATCTTCAAGAAGTTGTTCTGTCAGCCAATCTGAGAGGGAACCAGGCAGCCCCAAGGGTTGTCAGAGCCTGTGGGCGTGGCTGATAGCAGAAGGTAAAGCTGAGGATGGGGGTCTGACACAGCTGAACCCCTGAGAAGGCGGTGAGCTGCGGGTCACAGTGCCGGACACAGCACATGCCAGAGCCCAGGAGAAAGGGTGAGCTCCCCTCAAAGACAGAGAGGGGCAGCCTCTGGGACAGGTGGGGCAGGAAGTCATCAGAGACAAGAAGCATGAACTGGTCCTGTGGGGTGAGGTCACACTGGTTGGAGTGGCCAGAGATGAGGGCACAGGCTCAAGGGTGGCAGGGAGGAAGCCAGAGGGGCTAGGATGACTGCCCGGAGGAAAAGAAGAGGCTGAGAAGCTGCTGGTGGCAGGGTGGTGTCTGCGCTGGGGACACAGAGGCAACACCATGGGTGTCTGAGGGTCTGACTAGACCCAGGATGCATCCACAGGAAGTGGGCAGAGAAGATGGCCCATGGGCAGGAGAGGGAAAGAGGGCTGGGGGATGGTGGCCATTCATGTGTGTGTGGCCAGCCGGCTGTGGTGACTCCAGGAAAGGGAGACCATGAGCCCTGAGCCAGGGGCCCCGGGACAGAGGGGAGGGGAACAGAATCCATTCACTTGGTAAAAATGCGTGCAGAAGACCCACCAGGCCACACCGGGCCATGCCCCGCAAGTCACTGCAGGCACAGAGGGCAGGGTGGCCCTGGAGGAACTCCCCTGTTGCTTTGGGGACATTTCAAGTTCCCGCCTCACCCTGGGGTGGGGGCATCGGCAGAAAAAGCCAAGTCCCTGTGGAAGGGGGTATGGGGGTGGCGCTAAGGCAGACAACAAAGTGTGTCTCCGCTTAAGAAGCGTCCAGGAAAGACCAGGCATGGGGTGAACGGTGAGGGGTGGACACAGGCCTGGCACAGGCACTCCCTGCCCAGCTGCTGGGGAAACCCACACTGCAGAGCATTGCACAGGTGTCCACCTGGAGCCCAGACAGCCTTCACCTCTGGGTCCGCCTTCATCTCGGGATCTGCCTTCACCTTGGGGATCTGCCTTCACCTTGGGGATCCACCTTTACCTGGGGATCCACCTTCACCTCAGGGATCTGCCTTCACCTCGGGATCTGCCTTCACCTCGGGATCCACCTTCACCTGGGGATCTACCTTCATCTCGGGGATCTACCTTCACCTCAGGGATCCACCTTCACCTGGGGATCCATCTTCACCTCAGGGATCCACCTTCACTTCAGGGTCCACCTTCACCTGGGGATCCACCTTCATCTCAGGGATCCACCCTCACCTCCGGGATCAGCCTTCACTTCAGGATTCACCTTCACCTCAGGGATCCACCTTCACCTGGGGATCCATCTTCACCTCAGGGATCCACCTTCACTTCAGGATCTACCTTCACCTCAGGGATCCACCTTCACTTCAGGATCCACCTTCACCTGGGGATCTACCTTCATCTCAGGGATCCACCTTCACCTCCGGGATCAGCCTTCACCTCAGGATTCACCTTCACCTCAGGGATCCACCTTCACCTGGGGATCCATCTTCACCTCAGGGATCCACCTTCACTTCAGGATCTACCTTCACCTCAGGGATCCACCTTCACTTCAGGATCCACCTTCACCTGGGGATCTACCTTCATCTCAGGGATCCACCTTCACCTCCGGGATCAGCCTTCACCTCAGGATTCACCTTCACCTCAGGGATTCACCTTCACCTGGGGATCCATCTTCACCTCAGGATCTGCCTTTACCTCTGGATCCACCTTCACCTCAAGGATCAACCTTCACCTTGGGGATCCTCCTTCACATCAGGGATCCACCTGCTCCCAGTTAGACCAGTGGCCCTCCATGTGCACACCCAGCAGGGCCAGCCCAGAACAAAGCATCGGCATGGGCCACTTCCTGAAACACTGATCCTTCTTGAAGAGTTTGAGAAAAAAACCACAGCAAGTTTTTCTTAGAATTACAACCAATGGTCATAGAGGAGTGTCCTGTCCACCCCTGGAGAGTAAGGAGCCCCAGGTCCGATGACTGCCAGGCACACTGGTCACTCTGGGACCCCATGAGACAGGGCCAGAGCCCACCAGAGAGCTCACAACTGCAAAGGGCATCGGAGAGGCATCTCCTGGGACCTCAGCCCCAAGTGCCACTTGCAGAGGGCAGGGAAGGGGCAGGGGGCTCAGGCTCAGGAACTCAAGCACCCGGTGGAAGGCAGAGGTGAGAAGTGAGGGTAACATGGAAGCCTGCACCCCTAGTCCCGCCACCCACCCTCCGAGAGTGGTCACTGCCAGTGCCCGCAGGTGAGCAGCTGAACGGCTTTCTCCATGGCAGGAGTGAAGCCTTCAGTGAGGTGAAGAAGGTGGCACCCCTCATTCTGATATGCAGGGGCAGCTTGGCAGCCAGCCCCACCCCTTCACCTAAGCCAGGGCCTGCTATGGACACCCCACCCCAGCTCTGGTCAGAACCACTCCAGGGTGAGCAGCAGCAGCCCTGCCGCTCCCACCAATAGCCTCCCTAATGCGTGATGGGCCAACGAAGGCCTTCCCTGGGCGTGAGAACAGAGTGTGAAGGGAAGGACCAGAGCTGCCAGCAGAAAACAGGCCCTGTGGGAAGGACAGGCAAAGCATGGAACAGACACAAAACAACCGAGCACAACCTCTGTCCACACACCTGAGAGATTCAGGAAGATGCTCATTTTCAAAACAAGGGCAGAAAGCTATGAGGCAGAACAGTTAGAAAAGCGAAGATTTTAGAGATGAAAAATGTAAGAGCTGACGTTCAAGATTCAAAAACAACCTCTAGAAAAGGCAGTCAAAGGACTTTAGAATGTAAACAAGGAGACAGAACATACAAGAGAAAAGCAACCAAACAGACCTACCCATGAATTCAGGGTAAAAGAAAAAAATGAAAGGGAGGAAATTACAAACAAATAGAATAAGAGACCCTGACTTCAGTGTGAAGGGCCCACCAGGTGCCAATAAATGTGAACCCCACCCTTACACCCATCCACATGGAGTCAGAACACCAAGGAAAAGACAGGATGCTAAAAGCTTCCAGGGAGAAAAGATGAGTTGCCAACAAAGTCTGCTCATAAGTGACCTGATGCAGAAAGCCACGGTGACCCTGTCCTCAGAGTTCCCAGGAAGACTACTTAGGAACAGAAGCACCCCAGACACTACCACCCAGAGCAAGGGACACAGCAAAAACACACTCACACACCAAAGACTCATGCACCCTTTCAAGGAAGTCACACAAGGATGTGTTCCAGCAAAACAAGACAGGAAACCAAGAAACAAGCAGCTCTAGGGTCCAAGAAACAGAGACTCCAATCCAGGGGACATGGCAAGCAGCTGCCAGAGGCCACTTGTGGAGGTGCCATAAAGAGGAAAAAACCCATTCAAGAAAATAAAAAGGCTGGGTGCAGTGGTTCATGCCTACAATCCCAGCACTTTGTGGAGTCAAAGCAGAGGGATTGCTTAAGCCCAGGAGTTCAGCACTTGCCTGGGCAATATGGCAAAACCCCATCTTTACAAAAAATTAGCCAGGCATGGTGATACATGCCCATAGTCCCAGCTACTCAGGAGGCTGAGATAGGAGGATCACTTGAACCCAAGGCGGTTGAGGCTGCAGGGAGCTGTGACTGCACCACTGCACTCCAACCTGGGTGACAGAGTGAGACCCTATCTCTAAAATAAAATAAAATAAAATAAAATAAAATAAAATAAAATAAAATAAAGATAACCAAGAGCTGGAGAAAATAAAACACCAACCAAGAACATCTTGCCTAAGTACAGAGCTGATGCAAAAGGTGTGAGGCCGTAAGCGTGCTCCTCTGGTCTGCACCTGCCCCACTGCATCCACTGCTTGTCCTAGAGCTGCAGCCCTCCCAGGCCCCAAGGACCTGCAGCCATGGTGGGGCCCCAGCCCCGGAAGCAGGAGGAGAGTGGGGACCAGATGACACCGAGCAACTGAGTACAGCCCGTCCCAGCCCCACAGCAGCCCCTCAGGAGTCACACCGACCCAGGACCTTGAGCACTGACAGCCCAGCGCAGCCGTGTCCTGCACCGTCCTGGCTTGAGCTGATGACAGATGGAAAGGGAAACTGAGGCCCATCTGAGAGTTCCTGGCAGGGCTGAGGTGGGGGCAGGAACCCCTTGAGGGTACTCCTGGCACTACTAGCCTCAGGGAAGGGGCCCTGCAGGAGCAGTCGAGGGCCATGCCTGTCCCTAGAGCTGCATTTCAGGAGCCCCATGGGAGGCCCAGAGGATAGGGGATGGCTGTCATTCTTCTGCCAGGCTCGCTCAGGAATCTGTAGGCCCCGAACAGGAGACCCCGAGACCCAAGGACACCCCAACCCCTGAGAGGGTGGCCAAAGCTCACCCTGGACTCCACCAGGAAATGCAATACCTGGGCTAAAACAACCAGCTCAGCCATGGAAGAGCACTGAGTCCTCACTCTGTGTGAGGCACTGTGCTGGCCCCCATGGGGGTGGGAGAAGTCAGGGACAATGGGGGTGGAGGGAAAAGTAGGGGGACGGGCAGAAAGCACTAAAGGAGCTACCGTCCTCGGAGTCCCAGGTCCTCTCTTCACAAGCCACATGGGCTTCTCAGGAACCTCAGTCTCCATACCTGGAAAATGGAACCACCACCACCTGGTTCAGTGGGGTCGGAGCCAAGTGGTGCTGTTCTCATTGTTCAGGTGTGGAGTGGCATGGGATAAAGGGAAGCACATGAGGTGCACAGTGGAGGCTACGCCCAATCAGTGTTCCCTGTCTTCTTCCCCACCCCTGGAAACCTATGGTTGTGGAGGGGGTGCCAATCTGAGGGGTAGGGGTGACAGCAGGCATCACGGCAGAGGCAGCATTTGAGGGGGGCCTAAAACCTAATGTGGAGGTTGAATAGAAAGTATTCAAGAGAAGAAACCCAGGCAAGAACAAAGACAGGGACGAGGGATGCAGAGACTCTGTGTGTGTGTGTGTGTGTGTGTGTGTGTGTGTGTGTGTGTCTATATCTGCATGCATGTATGTGTGTATATAGCCATGCATGAGCATGTGTGTATGTCTGTGTGTGTTTGTGTGTGAATGCATGTGTGGGTGTGTGAGTGTGCATGTGTGTATGAACATGTGTGTACGTATGAGTGTCTCTGTGTGTGTGAATGTATGTATGGGTGTGTGTGTGCATCTGTGTGTCTGTGTGTGCAATGTGTGTGTACATGTACGTGTATGTGTATCAGTGTGTGTTGGAGTGGATCATGTGACTATGAGTGTGTGTGGCCAAGTGACTGCTCTGGCCCCCTCCAGGGCACTGTGAGGAAGGGTGAGGAATAAGCGCCAGGATGCCTGGATAGCCGGGCACTGGCCTGCCCTCCCTAGACTCCAGGGCATCCTGAAATCTGGCAGGGATGGCAAGCAGGAGGGACCCCCAAAGGCCATCTGAATCTCCAGGCTCTGTGGCGGCCAGGGTTGGGCCTGCCCAGACCACAAGGCCTGGGATTAGGAGATTAAATCCAGGGTGAGGAGGCTTTAGAGAGGCAGCAGCCCCTCCTACTCAGATTCCAGCAACCCCAGCCTCTGAGTCCCACATCCAAGTCCCACATCCACACATCCGGATCAATCTCTACACTTCGCTAGGCCTGTAGGAGGCCGAAGCTGGCAGCATGGGCTGGTGAGGAGCAGGAGAGGTCAGAAGGCTCAGCCTCCACTGACTGCTGACCTTGACTGTGCCCTCTGCCCCACAGCACAACTGGAGCACATGGGCCAAGCCAAGCCGGCTGTTCCCTGGGTTCTCCAGGCCCTGGGGGTGGGGGCACTGGGGTGGCGAGAAGCCAGCCAGGCTGAGGGGGGGATCCCAGTGGGGCTCAGGAGCTAAAGAGCAAGCTGGCTTCGTCAGGTGGGGCCACTGTGCCCCTGTCTCTGCTCAGGTGCCATGCCAAAGGACTGGGATGCAAAGCTCTGGGATCCCAAACCCTCCTGTGGCAGGGATGGGCCTGTGGCCGGAGGCCACCACCTAAGGGGCAGAACCCAGCAAGGACACAGGCCCCACACTGCCTGGCTGTGTCCCTGGGTACCCTGGCCACCCATGGACAGGTTTGGGGCAGGGTGTAGCCCAGCCCCTCAGGGTTCTCAGAGATGCTCCTGGGCATGGAGTGGGTGATGGGCAGTGGGAGGTGACACCTTGAGCCCCTTTGGCCGCCCATATTGGGGGTGGTGAGCCACATCTTTTGGGCCTAAGAACGCTGAAAGTGGCAATGTCCTAGAGAGGTCCCTGGACTCTGCAGGCAGATGACCACACGCTCATCCTACCAATCACAGCCACCGGGGGACCCAGGCCCCACCACTCTCCACCCGTGGTGGCAGCTCAGGCCCCTCCCAGCTCACTGATAGAGGTGCACGGATGGTCTCAGGCCTGACAGGATTGGCCGGCTGGGCATGTGCAGGGCTCAGTCAATCCTAATAGCCTAATGCTGGTAGCCCCTCCATAGACCCCAATCCAGTAGGACCAGAGCTCTGTGGGAACGTCTCCCCTCCCGCCCCCGTCAAGCCAGCTCACCGGCTTTGGCTGACCCGGCTGAGTGGCCTGAAGAGATGCCCTCAGTCTCCTCCAGCGCCTCCTCCTGAGGCTATGTAGCCCACATCTCCCCTTCCACCCTCCACAAATCCCATGGGAGGACTGCCCTACCTTACTCCCAAAGGACATGGTGGGCCCAAGGTCAGCAGTCATGACATCAATGAGGACTGTGGGGCACAGGCTGGGCGGCCGGGCAGTGGCCGCAGTTTAAATCCCAGTCCAGCCAAGCATCAGCCCTGGGCTTTGGGCAGAACTCCAGACTCCACCTGTTTGTGACTGGCCAGCCAGAGCCCCAGACAGGGCAGTCTGTGGGACATTCCAGTGGGGAAGGGGGAAAGGAGGCACCCGGGGGGCAGCACCTGGCTGGGAGCAGGGCTGGCACACAGCAGACATCCTGCAGGCCGTCACCACAGGGACCTCCCTGGGTCTGGGCTGGGAACCCTGCCTTGACACCTGATTCCAGCCTCTGTCCGCCGTGTGGACCTGCCCGGGGAGGACACCTGCAGGGCCTCAGATCCATCTGCAGCCAGAGTGAAGCTGTTCATCTGGGCCCTGCCTTGGACCCAGTGCCCTCCCGAGACTTCACCCCAGGTAAAGGCTGCCCTCCCCCGACCCCACGCTGGGCCCCTCAGCCAGCTGCCTTACAGCATCTCTGGTCCAGAGGGTTCCTGGGTCTTGACTCCAACTACCCCATCAACCAAACAAGGAACCCCTCTAAATAGACGGTGTGTGTTCAATGCAAGGGCAGACCTGAGCCCTGGCCCTGGCTCATCTCACACCCTGCACTGCAAGCTCCACACCTGCCCCACTCCACGGCCTGGCTAAGGCTGGTGGCCAACCACACCTGCAAAATGGCCGCCGCAGGTGCAGCCCCAACCCCCACGTGGACCCCAGAGCTTCCCTTCAAACCCTCTGCTGCCTTCTCAGACCACAGGGGTGCTGGCATGGCTTCCCTGGCAAAGGTCCCGCCAGCCTGAGTGCGACAGGGTGTCCCGCAGAGCCGAGCACGGTGTCGCGCTGTGCGTCCCCAGGGTGAGGCCAGTACCAGCCCTGCGCGGCAGGGGCCTCTCCGAACCGCCTCCTCTCCGCAGCCGCAAGATCCAATCCGCTTGCCCTGGCAGGCCTTTAATCCCAGCAATGCAGGCACCCCTTGGAAAGGGCCGCTGCTTGGGGAGGGGGTCCTCCAGTCTCTGGAGAAAAGTCCCTATTCCCGGGGACGTGGGCGCGCATCGGGTCCGCGCCGGGCGACGTCGCGCTCGCGCCCAGCAGGCCCCATGACTTGGCATTCCCTCCTTCCCCTCCCCCTCCCGCCCCTGCGGCCGGCAGTGCCCCCCCAACCCCACCTACCCGCGCCCAGCGCCCCGCTCCTGCGGACCCTCCCTCCCGGCGGGGATGCTGCCCGGCCCTTCCCCAGCGAGAGGGCTGGGCCGCTGGTTTGCGGGGAGTCGGTGTGAGGGGCAGCTTAAAGCGGGAGTGCGAAGGTCTTCGCGGCCACTATTCCTTCCTGTCATCCGAGCCCGGGCGCCGGGGGCGCGCCACCATCCTAGACCCGGCAGCCCCGCAGCCCCTCCCTCGCCGCCGGGCCACACCTGTTACAGGGGCGCTGGCGGCTGAGACGCAGGCAGCGCTCGCCGGCAGCCCCTCCCAAGTGCTGGGTCTTTCTGGAAGGGAGCTGGGGTCTCTGGCGTGGGAGGGGGTGATGGGCAGCCCGGCGGTGCAAGGACGCGGGTGGCCAGGCCCCAGCGCCGCAGACCCCGCCCCGCCTGCCTGTTTTGCTCCAGGCTCCAGCATCCGCCCTCCCCCACCCCGGGGACCCGAGCAGCTGCCCGCGCCCGGCAGCCCTGCGCGCTCTCCCCTCAGGCAGAAGCGCTGCAGCCGCGCACCCTCCCAGGTGCGGCATCCGCGTCCTCAGCCCAGCTCTCCATCCCTCCCCTCCCCCGCCGTCTGGGCGCAGCCCCTCCCGCAGCCCCGCAGGTGGCTCCTCTCCAGGAGAGCGGAATAGCCGGGGAAAGGCGGGGGTATCCCGATCCCGCCGGCAAGGCGAGCCCTCCAGAGGGCGACCCCCGTCCGCTGCAGCTGAGATCGCGGCAAAGGGACCTTCTCCAGCGGCACCTGAAGGGCGGACACCCCTGAATTTCCCCCATTGTTCTCTGCGGAGATGAAGGAAGGTCTGGAAGGGAAGGGGCCTCACAGTGCCCGCGCTTCGGGTCGCAACAAGGGCGCAGGGCCGGAGCTCCCCGCCCTGGGCGCAGGGGGTGCAGGTGCGGGCTGCGGGCGCGGGCTGCGGGGCGCAGATGCGGGGCGAGGGGCGCGGGAGGCCGGGCGGGCCCCTGCCTTACCTCTCTGGCGTCACTGGCGGCGGCCCCGCATGGGCACTGGCATGGGCGCGGGCTCCCGAGCCCGGAGCTGCTGCCGCTCGCCGGCTGCTCTGAGCTGTGACTGCGCCGCCGCGTGACGGGCTGCGCGCCCCCGGCCCGGCCCGCCCAGCGCCCCTCCCGAGGCGCTGGTTGGCTGCGCGCGGCGTCCGAGCTCCAGTCGCCAGCTGGTTTGTCGCGCGGGGAGAGGGACGGGCGACGCGGCCGCCGCGGGGACTGGGCTGGGGACGGAGGGGGCCGGGGCCGGGCTGTGACGTCACCGCTGACACCGCGGCGGGCCCCGCGGAGGGTGGGGGACCGACACCCGGCTCGGACGCGGCGTCCCCTCCCCCGGCGCGCCCCTGAGACCTCGCGGGGGAGGGACGCGGCGACGCCCCGTCCGGAAGCCCCGCATGCACCTGAACTTGCCGGCGGACCCTTCGCCGGGCCCTCCCCCACCCTGGCCCCTTTCGAGTGAAATCGTAAAACCTCCACCTGCCCCCGCTCGGAGCCAGCGACAGACGCATCGTGGGGGGCGGGCGGGGCTGGGGAGGGAGGGCTCCTTGCGCCAGGGATGCTGGCTCTGGGTGTAACAGGTGCGCGGTGAAATCGCATCTTGCGTCGGGGCCGGGGCGCCAGGGAAGAGCAGCAGTGACCGAGGCCCTCCCCGCGGGATGATGCAACCAGCCCGTGGACCCGCCGCCTCGCCTCCGCCGCGGCTCGTGGGGACCCCCGCCCTCCTCTCGCCCCACCTCTCCAGGCCCCCATTGTCCTCACCCCAGCCTGTCCAGTTTAACTTCCTTGAACCCCCAAGTCACACGCCGCTCGCGGGCCACCCCGGCAAACCCCAGCCTGCGTCACCCGCCCCCAGCCGCGTTCCTAGTTCCAGGGGCTGACTGGTATCTCCGTGCGCGCCACCGCCCTCCCTCCACCGTCCCAGGGCTGGGCAACTTCGACAAAGCCTCTGGGCAGCTCGCCCACGGGGACCTCCCCGCATTGCGGTGCGGGGGTGCACGGACTTCGGGCCACCCTGAACCCCGGGGCTGGGTCCCCCCCAGCCCAGCCCCTGCCATCGAGCCACTGCCATGGGCATCCTGGCGTCGCCTGGCTAAGCCTCCCTGACGCCCAGCGGGGGCCTGCGCTGCCCTAGCGGCCTGGCCGTTAACTATTTAATCCACACTCCAGGGACAGCCGGCTTCACCTCAGTCCCCACAGCTGCGTGCGAGCACCTTGCAGGTGGCAGGGAGAGATTCGCATCCACTTCTGCAAGAAACGGGCCCCCCGCTCCCAGCCCCAGCCCCACCGAAACCAGCTAGACAGCTCCTCCTCCTTCACTGTTTCCTGGAACCACCGGCATGAAAGAGAAATCAATTGTTCTTCCCAACATTGGCAGAAACAATAAAACCATCTGGGCTTCTGGGGCTGGGGTCTTTATCACCACCGTTTTCCTCATGGTTTTTAATCTGGCAAGCTCTCTATTTCTCGAGGCAATTGACATTTTTCTAGGAATTAATCTATTTCACGTTAATATTTAAGTGACTAGCATATCTTTTTTTCTTTATATTCTGGCTTTTTACAGTTTGTTGTTGTTGTTGTTGACAAGGTCTTGCTCTGTCTCCCAGGCTTGAGCGCAGTGGTGCCATCTTGGTTCACTGCAGCCTCAACCTCCCCAGCTCAAGCAATCCTCCCACCTCAGCCTCCCTAGTAGCTGGAACTACAGGTGTGTGCCACCACACCCAGCTAATGTTTGCATTTTTTGTAGAGAGGATTTTGCCATGTTGCCCAGGCTGGTCTCAAACTCCTGAGGTGAAGTCATCCACCCGCCTCGGCATCCCAAAGTGCTGGGATTACCAGCGTGCACTTAGCCTGTATTTTGTTTTTGACATTTTTCTCTTTTAATATTTTTAAATATTTTCAGAGCTCTAACTTTTAGTTCTGTTAAATGTCTTTCCCGTTATTTCATTTGCTTCTGTCCTTCTGTATTATTTCTTTCCCTTGTGGTTCTTTGGATTCGATCTGTTCCTCTGTCTTTAACTAAATGCTTAGCTCCTTTTTAAGCCTTCTGATTTTCCAATAGATCTACTATATTAAAAGCTACAAAATTCCTTCTACAAGACTGCCTTGGCTGAGTCTCACAAATTTGGACATAAAATGTTTTCATTATCATTAAGATCTAATATTTTCTACTGTCCCTGATGATCTCCTTTTAAACGCAGGGTTATTTAATAACATTATTTACTTTTCAATAGCATTTCTTTAATTATAACCTTTTGTTACCAGGTTCTAATTTAATCGCATTATTGTCAGAGAACAAGTCTGTATTCAGTCAAGATCCTGGCAGGAAGCAGATGGCACACTCAAATTGGGTAATTTGAGAAGTGTTTGATAAAGAGACTATTGACAAAGGTGTGGGCAGGAGGTTGGAGAGCCCCAAGGGCTTGGTGGCACTGCAGCCTTACTGCTTGCAGGGAGGGGGGCAGGCAGAAGCAGAGGCTCAGGCGGAGGGGTGCAGCCAGCCAGAATTTCCCAGGAAGGGAGCCAGGGCAGCAAACCCTGGACCTCACTCTCCCTCCTCCCCTGATCTGGTAGTGCTTTGGCTGAACCCAAGGGGAAGCTGGAGGTCAGGGGCACCCAAGGAGTATGGTCCATTTCAGGTGGTCTCCTGAGTAATGGGCAAAGGGAACTTAGAAGCACAAACAGAAGCTAGCAGCCCAGTCTGCATGGCCCTGTGCCTCTGGGATTCATTGAGCCTTCTTTAGGTCCTAACACATAGTCTATTTCACACATGTTCTACATGTGTTCAAAATGGTTGTATTCTCTGCTTGATGGGCAGAGAGTTCTGTATATTATGTAACAGTTCAAAATTATGAATTGTTGACTCAGTAAGGTAAGATCCCAGAAAGAAAAGTTTTTTAAGGTTATTAGTTGTATTGATCAGGATTTGGAGATTTCTGCTAATTTTTGTCAATGTGAACTATGATTATTATTTTTAAAAATCTCCAGTTAGAATTGTTAAAATATCTGCTTCTCCCAGCAGTTCTGGCACATGCTACTTGCTGTGTATTGAGGCCATATTTTTAGATATTAGAATGATTTTGATAGACGTGCATTATCATTCTGTGGTTCCTTGCACCCATATACATGTGTGCCCTTCTTTGTCTGGTGTTTGCAGTTTTTTAAATTTTTTGCCTTAAATTTGAATATCATTAACATGTCAATCCAGTTTTCTTTGGTTCATATTTGCCTGCTATGTCTTTTGCCAAATTTTTTATTTTAAGCTTTTTGTATCTTTTTAAAGCATATCTCTTTTAGGCAACCCATTGCTGAAATTTTAAAATCGTATCTGTTTCTGCCTTTTAATTGGAATTTAACCCACTTACATTTATAGCAATTACTGTTATATCAAGACTAAGCTTTGCCACCTGTTCCCTGACTGCTCCTCATCAAAGACAGTCTGAGATACCAGTGCTGGCCCCTCCGTCCCACTCAAGACCCTCCAAAGGGCAGCTTTATCAGGGACACCCATCAGCTTGATCGAAAGCTTCTGGGAAGGGGACTGCAGTCTGAGACTCTTCCTACCCAAGCCCCTTCTTTCCTGGTCTCTTTTGCTGGACTCAGACCTGCATCAGGATCTGAAGCTCTTCTGCCTGCACCTGCCCCCTCCCCTCCGTCCTGCATGGGCTTTACTCCCAGTCACCCCTTGCCCCTCCTCTAATGCCACAGAGACATGGACTGACATGGATCCCCAGGAAGCATGTTTTTCTCTCCAGCTGGCCATATTCCTTGGGCGTCGAGTGACTCTGGCCTGTGAGCGCCCAACGGTGTCGGGACGGCAGCTGCTCTACTGGCAGCCTGCAGTGGGGAGACACAGAAACCAAGCCCATGCAGGGAAGGCCCGGAGTGCGGGCTCCTTCCTGAAACCGATCACCACTCCTTGCTCCCCAGAGCCCACAGAGGAGGAGCCGCTTCCCTACCTTGTGCTGCATCATCCTGTGGCATCCGCGAGGAGGCTCTCCAGATAGCTCTTCATTGTCTCCAGTGCTGTCCCACCCAGGAGGACCTCGCAGCTCCCTAACAGTCCCCGGGATGACTTCCCGTGGTCCAGGCCATCCCAAGACGGGCAGGAGACAGGACTAAACTGTGTCTCTCCTGCCGGTCCCCCTCACCCTGGCTGCAGCCTCCACCCACTTCACAGACCTCATCTGTTTTTCCACTGGGAAAAGGCCCAGTGACAGAACATGCAGGGCCCCATGCGAAATGAAATAAAGGTGCCTTGTTCAAAAGCCCAGCAAAGTGCAGTTAAAGGTGCTAAAAATACAAACCTCTTCCTCCATTCCCCAGGCTCTCTTGATTAGCCATGGTGTTTTCTTGCTATTTAATGCCATTCTCAGTAAAGAAAAATTAAAATTTTAAATTGCTAGCATGAATTTTACTCTTCATCTTTCTATCGTAGAATGCCAGTTTTAAATGCAGATAGAAGAGCTTTCAACTCATACACCGAATCACTGAAATTACACAGCTCGTATTTCCTAGTTCATCTGTGTGTGTTTTCTGTTCTTACCAGAACAATGAAAACCATGCACATTACTCACTTGCCTGCTTCTATTTCACTTCTCGATGCTGGCACCAACACTCACTGCCTCCTGCTTACTGATAAGGAAGGAGGGATGAAAGGGTCTTCCTGTCTTTCCCTTTCCTTCCATGCCACCATTCCAGTGAAAGTGCTCGGCTAATACAGGGAAGTAAAATGAGTAAGAAAAGATACAATGGGGTCCCACGTCCTTTGTGTTCCTTAGAATACCATTGCCCCCTTTCTGTATTTGGAACAAGTTCTGGTTCAAATGGAAAGCATGGCCTTTCTGGGCTGCCTCACGCCACACCCACTGGGCTGCAGGCATGACCTGGTCTACCCGGCACTGGAGTGAGTCTTGCTGAACCCCATGCCATGGCACTGTGAACACGAGATCTGGATGGGGCTGCAGGAGCGGGCAGAGATTTGTGCGTCTCCTCTGCACCTGCCTCAATATGCCGTCGGCACCACAAAACACAAAAGATGAAATTATTAAGGATCTTTGGCCAGCGGCAGCAGAGCATTAAGCCAAGAATGCGGGGCCACCTGCTCTGACGCAGCTCACAGACCCCGTGGTAGAGGCTGTTAATTTCATCCCTTTCTTTTCCCTTCCTCTCTCTCTCTCTCTCCCGCCTTCTCCTTCATCTCCCCTCCTCCTCTTCCTCCTTTCCCTTCTTCTTTCAATCTCATTGTTTTTCTTTGAACACCTGATCATTTCTCAACTTCTAAACAGAAAAATGAAAGGCAGATCGGCGTGTGACAAGCTCTGGGGCTTGCTTCTGCTATCCCTGCTCAGTTCCAACTTCCTGAGGTCAGAGTTCAGGGATGCAGGACAGGACCAACACTCTGAATCCCACCCTCCAATAGACTAGATCAAGACTTTCTCACATGAGTGCCCCCACAACTGCACTGAGGACCCATCCCCCACTGCCCTCTCCACACACACTCAGAGGCTACACGCTGTCCAAGTGGCCAAGGGCAGGAGTGGCATCGTCCAGGAATGCTGGTCACCCTGGGGCCCTGCGTGCTGGCCTCTTGTTGAGGAGCAGGCTTTGCCCACCCCCAAATAAATCGCTAACATGGAAGAAGTTTTCAAAAAGCAGCCACCTTGCGGGCCTGGGCCCAGATAATTTCAGTCTTTTAAACTTAAAAAATCTAGACTGCTCTCATATTACTTAAAGTGACCCATAGCTACGAAAAGGAGGAGACTGATGAAATTTTTGTTGTGAAGCCAGCGTAACACTGATGCCAAAACCCGGTGGAGAGATCCCAAAATGGAAGACCACAGACCAATTTCACAGCAATACGAATACAAAAATTACATAGCACAACCAGATAGAATTCAGTAGTACATCAGAATGATCCCGTAACATGGCTAAATTCTTCTAGAAAATACAAGTGTGGTACAGTATTAGGGATGGCATGAATATAAGCATTCATTTTAGGAAGTTACAGGATAAAAATAGCCAGGCGCAGTGGCTCACGCCTGTAATCCCAGCACTTTGGGAGGCCGAGACGGGCGGATCACGAGGTCAGGAGATCGAGACCATCCTGGCTAACACGGTGAAACCCCATCTCTACTAAAAATACAAAAAAATTAGCCGGGCGTGGCGGGCGCCTGTAGTCCCAACTACTTGGTAGGCTGAGGCAGGAGAAAGGCGTGAACCCGGGAGGCGGAGCTTGCAGTGAGCCGAGGTGGCACCACTGCACTCCAGCCTGGGTGTCAGAGTAAGACTCTGTCTCAAAAATAAATAAATAAATAAATAAAAATAAATGGTGTGATTTTAGTAGAGCTGAAAAGGCATTTGACCAAGAAGCCATCTATTTCTTTTTTTTTTTTTTTTTTTTTTTTTTTTTTTTTTTTTTGAGACAGAGTCTTGCTCTGTCGCCCAGGCTGGAGTGCAGTGGCCGGATCTCAGCTCATTGCAAACTCCGCCTCCGGGGTCTACGCCATTCTCCTGCCTCAGCCTCCCGAGTAGCTGGGACTACAGGCGCCCGCCACCTCGCCCGGCTAGTTTTTTGTATTTTTTTTGGTAGAGACGGGGTTTCACCATGTTAGCCAGGCTGGTCTCGATCTCCTGACCTCGTGATCCGCCCGTCTCGGCCTCCCAAAGTGCTGGGATTACAGGCTTGAGCCACCGCGCCCGGCCGAAGCCATCTATTTCTAGTTAAAAAGGAAACAACCACACTCTTCGGGGAAACGTGGCTTATCCCTTCACCTGAGGAGGGAGCAGCCCTGCAGGGTCTCGGTGGATGAGTCCAGCCAAGGGGCAGCCCAGGGCAGCAGGCAGCTTCACGCCCATCAGTTGCATGACTATGGACAAGTTCATTAGCCCCCTGTGCCCGTGACCTCTTCTGCAGCTGGAATAAGAGCTGCACCAACCTCATACAGCAGTGGCGAGGATTTGATTAATTAATGTGTAAAATGCTGAAACGAGGGCTGGACACACCATAAGCCCTATATAAACGATAGCTGACCTGGTGAAATAACAGAGAAATACAATGAAGGTGAAATACAAGGATGTGCATTCTCACCCCCGTTTCATTTAGAAGTATCCGCCTACGCAATTTAAAAAGAGAAGAAAATACGTGACATAAATATATATTTGGTCTCTGCCCTCAGTTTCTGACACTGTGTTCCTAAAATGCTTGTAATTTCCTAAGCGATGGGGTACTAGGACCATCCTTTGTTCTAATGTTGGCTTCCTAGACCAAATATTTGGTTTCAGGACCTCAGGTCATGACAGAGAGCTCCTAAATCCCTCAGGCTTTCCTGGAGGATAGGAACATCTTTTGCTCTAATTAAGTAACTCTTGATGGGTTCCTGGATAGCTTCAGGATGGGGGCTGCTCACCAGAAAGATTAAGCCATAATTAAAAGCTTGGAACTTTCAGCCTCACCCCCTCATCCTCTGGGGAGAGGAGAGAGGCTGGCGACTGAGCAGCAGGTCAAGCTGTGTTATGAAGGGCCATGGTCCGAATGCTGGTGTCCTCCTTCAGTTCACGTGCTGGAGGTTAATCCCCATTGTGACAGTAGTAAGAGGTAGGACCCTCAGGAGATGACTCAGTCATGAGGATGGAGCTGTCACACACAGAATTAGTGCCCTCGTTAAAGAGTTTGAGGAGCCCCTTCTGCCCTCCGCCAGGGGAGGACCCATAGAAGGCACCAACTACGAGGAACAGGCCCTCATCAGACGCCATAGCTGCTGGTGCCTTGATCTTGGACTTCCCAGCCTCAAGAACGATAAGCAATAAATTTCTGTTGTTTATCAATTATCCAGTCTGAGGTGTTCTGTTTCAGCAGCCGGAACAGACCAGCACAGGAAGTCTTCATAAAAATCCCTGAAGGACAGGGTTTGCAGAGCTTCTGGGCTGGTGAACACACGCACATGCCGGGAAGGTGGTGCCCTCCACTCCACAGGAACAGAGGCTCCTGCACTCGGAGCCTTTCTAGACCCTGCCTGTGTCCCTCTTCATGTGGCCATTCATCTGTGTCCCTGGCAGTTCCTCTATAATAATCCAGTACATGCAGATGTTTCTCTGAATTCTGTGAGCTGTCAGCAAATTATTGAGCTTGAGGAGAGGGTCCTGGAAACCTCTGATTTGTAGCCAAGTTGAACGTAAGTGTGGGTAACCTGGGACTCACCACTTACGACTGTCATCTGAAGTAGGGGTAGTCTTGAGAGGCCAAGTCCCTAACCGGTGGGATCTGCACTAATTCCAGGTAATTAGTGTCATCACTAAATTGTAGAACACCCAGTTGGTGTCAGAAGAGTTGGATAATTGGATGATGTGGAGAAAATAACCCTCACATTTGGTATCAAGTGTTCAGTACAGGGAAGAAACAGATTTTTTTTTTTTTTTTTTTTTTTTTGCTATTTAAATAGCAGGTTAAAATATTAGAATGGAAGAAACAAAGTTATTATTTGTAGATGATATAATCATCTATCTAGAAAATTTCAGGGATGAGTGACAAGCTATAGGGAACAATAAGTTTAAGTTAGGTGCTGGCTTTATTAAAAAGTAAAAAAAAAAAATAGATGTTGGCACGGATGTGGTGAGAAGGGAATGCTTTACCCACGGCTGATGGGAATGTAAATTAGTACAACTGCTGTGGAAGACAGTATGGAGATTTCTCAAAGAACGAAAAGTAGAACTACCATTTAGTCCAGCAATCCCAGTACAGGGTATCTACTCAAAAGAAAGTCATTATATATATATATTTTTTTCTTTTTTAAACTACCAACATGCATATTTATTGCAGCACAAATCACAATTCCAAAGATAAGAACTCAACCTAAGTGCCCATCAACTGATGAGGGAACAAAGAAAGTATGGTATATATACACCACAGAATAGTACTCAACCACAACATCAAGGAAATAATGCCTTTTGCAGAAACTTGGATGGAACTGGAGGCCATTATCCTAAGGGAAGTAACTCAGGAACAGAAAACCAAATAATGTATGTCTCACTTATAAGTGGAAACTAAGCATACCAAGTGGTATAATGGGCACTGGAGACTCCGAAGCAGGAAGGATGAGAGTGGGGAATGGGATGAAAAACTACATATTGGATACAATGTACACTTTTCAGGTAAGGAGTTCACTAAACGCCCAGACTTCACCACTGTACAATTCATCCATGTAACCAAAAACCAACTGTAAGCCAGGCACCGTGGCTCACATCCGTAATCCCAGCACTTTGGGAACCGAGGCAGGTGGATTACCTGAGGTCAGGAGTTCAAGACCAGCCTGGACAACATGGTGAAACCCCATCTCTACAAAAATATAAAACTTAGCCGGGCATGATGGTGTATGCCTGTAATCCCAGCTACTTGGGAGAGTAGCTGAACCCAGTCGGGAGACTCGCTTGAATCTGGGAGGCAGAGGTTGCAGTGAGCCAAGATCACACCACTGCACTCCAGCCTGGGTGGTAGAGTGAGACTCCGTCTCAAACAAAACAAAACAAAAACCATCTGTACCCCTAAAGTTATAGAAATATTTTTTAAGTTTTTTTAAAGTTAGGAGCTGATAAGAAAAACTATCACCAAGAAGACAACAGTTTCCACAAAGCAATGACCAGTTAGAACCTATAATGGAGAAGTCCAATCATAATAGCAATCAAAAATTGCTAGAATGCATATGTAAATAAAGAATACATAAAATAAAAATAAGAATAAATGCAATGCCAGGAAATAACAAGAAATGTACGGCTTTCTCATTCATATGGAAATTATATAGAAAACTTTGAAAATCCACTGGGAAGAGGTAAATTAGTGGAAAAGCATAGCATCTTTTTGGAAGAGGCGATATTGTAAAAGAGCTAGTTTTCTCTAAATTAAAACTACACATTCCATGCAATTGAAATAGCAACAGAAGTTCACATGGAAACACAAACGTGCAAGACTAATCAGGAAATGTGTTAAAAAGAAGAATGAGGAGAATCTGCCCTATAAGACACTACAATATATTATGAAATTCTCATAATTAAAAAGATGCCAGTGTTGAAGAAGAAACAGATCAAAATTTTATGATCAAAGGTGTCCTTTCAAATAATTTTGGGGAAATAGGTCATTTAATAACTGGTGTCAGATACTGTGGGAAAATGTAGAGCTGGATCCCCACCTGACACGTGAGTGACATCAAGACAAATTCCCAAGGGAATCAACATGAATTTGTGAAAATGAAACCTTAGGGGACTGGGATGAAACGTGGTGGCCGTGTGCGGTATCTTGGAATGGAGAAAAAGTGACACATCACCTGAGCCCTCTAAAAAGATGAGGACTCCACAAAAACCCCAGCATCTCTATGGCCCAACACCATAAGCCAAATTGAAATCCCCAGCCCCACACGGGGAAAATGATTCCCACACTTACGAAGATGCAGGGATTTCCGACAGCATAAGGAGCTCTGCAAACCAACAGCAAACAATCAGAGTGATGACCCCAGAGATGGGCAGAGACTACAAAGGGACAGTTTGCAGAAGGAAAAGCAGAAAGAGAATGGGCCAATGGCAGGGAAAAATATGGTCACAGTTAAAGAAGTGCACATCAAAGCAGTGGGGTTGTTGGCTGGGCACAGTGGCTCACGCCTGTAATGTGAGCACTTTGGGAGGCCAAGGCGGGTGGATCACCTGATGTCGGGAGTTTGAGACCAGCCTGACCAACACAGTGAAACTCCGTCTCTACTAAAAATACAAAATTAGTCAGGCATGGTGGCGCATGCCTGTACTCCCAGCTACTCGGGAGGCTGAGACAGGAGAATCTCTTGAACGTGGGAGGTGGAGGTTGCGGTGAGGCAAGATCACAACTTTGCACTCTAGCCTGGGAAACAAGAGAGAAACTCTATCTCAAAAAACAAAACAAAACAAAAACAGTGGGGTTGTTTTTTGACCTATCAAACTTCCTACAGTTAAAATGTCTGGTAATTCCAGTGTGGCCAGTCCATGGGAAAATGTGTCCCTCTGTGCCATGGCGGTGTCCAGGGCAAGGAGTGCAATGTTTCTGGACAGCAGTTTGTCAAAATGCACCTGCGTTAACGTGCTCCTACCCTCAATTCAGTAATTCCATGGCTAGCAATTTGTCTGTGATACACACACACAAAAATTTGCCAACATAAATAGGCGAGAATATTGATCACAATATGGATTTTAAAACGACATAGTCAACCGGGTGTGGTGGCTCACTCTTGTAATCCCAGCACTTTGAGAGGCCGAGGTGGGCAGATCACCTGAGGTCAGCAGTTCAAGACCAGCCTGGCCAACAAGGTGAAACCCGTCTCTACTAAAAATACAAACAAATTAGCCAGGTGTGGTGGCATGTGCCTGTAATCTCAGCTAGTTGGGAGGCTGAGGCAAGAGAATCGCTTGAACCCAGGAGGCGGAGGTTGCAGTGAGGGAAGATGGGTCACTGCCTTCCAGCCTAGGTGACAGAGAGAGACTCTGTTTCAAAAAAATAAAATAAAATAAAAAATAATCAAGTTGTTTGCCTACAGGCACTGGCTAAATGGACTGGGATTTGTTGTTAAATTGTTTAGAAGGGACACAGAAGAGTGTGAACAATGTAACCCCCCATCCCTTTTTTTTTTTTTTTTTTTTTTGGTGACTCTTGGTGGGAGTTGTTGAGAAGGCATTCACTTCTTTCTTTTTAAATATATCCTCTTTCTGTGTATATTATTTGAATTTTTTAATCTTAGGTGTAACTTTTTATGCCAATGGAGTTAGAGAGTAAGATGCCTTCATGTTTTACTTTCTTTTGTATCATTCTGAATCTACACTACTAATAAATACCACATTAGGGAAAACGTTTTTAAAATTCTATCAGAGCTGTAGACTTCTAGGTAAACCAATGTGGGAAGAATATTAGGTTAAACCATATCAAATTACTGATGTCTACTTTTGACCTATAAAAGTGGTAATTTTAAATGGTTCCACCTAATAAAAATGAAGTGTAGAAAAAATATATCACAAAATGTAAAATACAGAAACCAGCTTTTTACACAGAAAAGAATGACCCGCAAGTGCCACAACGAGAGGTGGCTGCAGCCAGTCTGAGCGCTGGGGACGGCTGGGGCTGTGAGGTCCAGGCAGCAATCAGGCGGGGCCGTTCGGATGGCGGGGGTGCTGAGGTGGGCGAAGGGGTCACCTGGGGTCAGTCCGGGGGGCTCTGTGGACACCAGGATGGCAGGTCAGGAACACGCTGCCCGCCACGGTCCCCCTCGGGCCTGGGAAGCCTGGAAGGGCAGGGCCTGGAGGGGAGCTGGGTCCAGGCAGGGAGCCCACAGCAGAGACGCCAGGAGGGTGGGGTCGGGCCAAGAGCCGGAGCCGGGGGATGCCTTGACCTGCGCTGGAGAACCATTCGCGGAATTCCAGAAGGGACGGAGAGGCACTGAAACAATATTCAAAGAAATATTGGCTTAGAATTTTCCAGAATTGTCTACAGACAGAAACGCTCAGATTAGGAATCAATACGGGCCCCAATAGCAAATAAAAGCAAGTCTGCAGAACACCAGAGACAAAGCAGTGAAAAGACAGGTATCTTAAAAGAGGTGAATTATGAAGTCCCAGGCCAAGGCGTTGGGCGGAACCCCAGGGCGTGGAATTGCAAGAGCCCAGCAGCCTGGAAAGAAGCAAGCCCCGCCGCGCGGTTCCCTGGGGCCCCGTCCCCGCCCCTGCCCCGCTGTAGGCCCCGCCTGCTTTAGGCCCCGCCCCGCTGGAGACCCCGCCCCGCAGGAGACCTCGCCCTGCCGGTGGCGCGCCCTGGTTGCCGTGGCAACCTCCTCCCTCCGCCGCCGGGTAGCCGGCTTCGCTCGGCGCTCAGTAGCACCGTTGCCACAGCAACGGGGGCGGGGCCCGCGGGGAGCGCTGAGCTAGGGCGTGCATCCTGTGGTGCTAGACGATGGCGGCTGGGCGCGTGCGGCCTGTGCGGTGCCTCCCCGGTTGCGGTGAAAGCGGCTCCTTGGGGTCCTGCGCCCGGACCCTGAAGTGCGGCCAAGCCGTGGGGGCCTCCGTGGGCTCGTGCTGCACCGCGTTGGAATTGGGGTCCAACCACATAGAGTTGGAAGGCCCTTTGGGACCGGAAACTGCATGTTACAAATGGGGAAACTGAGGCCAAGATAGAAAAACGCCGGGAGGGACTAGCTCCAAGCTGATGCACTAGTGCCCAGGCATAATCCTGCTGGCCTAGGCAGGACCTTTTGCATCCCAGCTTTGCTCAGATGGCTCCCAAGGTGCCCTGTGGACGGCATTCCTGGCATAGACCCTGGATCCCGTTCCCACAGAGCTCCCTGTCAGGCTGAGGTCCCGTTGCCCACCTGGTCCTCACAGATCCCTTCCAGACGCCTGCTCAGGGGCACCATGACAGGCCTTGCCCACCCTATAGTCACATCTTCACTGCAGCTTTTGCAACCTTTCCCTAAAACCAAAGAATCCCCATCCCCCAAAGCCCTGTTGGGATGCCTCTTCCCCCTTCTCCTCCTCCGTGAAGACTTTCTGCCGACTGGGGCCAAGGTGGGCAAAGGGGTCACCTGGGGTCAGCCCGGGGGGCTCTGTGAACACCAGGATGGCAGGTCAGGAAGACGCTGCCCCCCACCCCATGGCCCCCCCTAGGGCCTGGGAAGCCTGGAAAGGCAGGGCCTGGAGGGGAGCTGGGTCCAGGCAGGGCGCACACAGCAGAGACGCCCCAAGGGTGGGGTCGGGATTTCATTTGTTTTGCTCTGTGCACCCAGTCTCTGAGAGTCTCGGGGTCAGGTGTACAGTGGGGATGCTGCAGTCCTCAGGTTTGGGGAAGAGAATGTCAATGAGACAATAGCAGTGAAGTTGTCTGAGAACCGGCTGCTGGAGTGAAATCCTGGCTCTACCCTTCACTGACTTTCGAGCCTGGGTGGTCATTCATCTCTTTGAGCCCCAGCTTCTCCGTTTGTGGAATGTAAAGTGATTACCCAACAATTTCATGGCGGGTAAATTGTGTCCAATAAACAATGGCTGTTAGGGCATGGCGAATGCTTGACCAGGCTGTGTCCACCCCTCCACAATGAGTGGGAGCTGGCCTAGCTCATGGCCTGGGGTGCAGCACAGACTCCCCAGAGGTCCAGGAACCTCAGCAGTGGTGTCAGCAGGTTTGCCACATGCTCTGGGACTGTGGTGATGGGGCGGAGACAGGACATCAGCCACTGGCCTGGGTCCAGGGAAAGGAGGCCCAGCAGAGCCCCAGTCATGGCCCAGCTCTTGCCGTGGAGCTGGGGACCTGGGTGAGGAGCAGGCAAACCACACTGCAGCACAGGGGCAGCCAGGCAGAAGCACAGGCCCAGCCCACAGACACCTGCCCTGGCTCTCCCCAGTAACCCTGACCCTCCCTGCCATCCACATCCGTGCTGTGGAATTTGTCAAATGCTTACTTTTGGCTTTTTGGTTTTTTGGTTTTTGGTTTTGGGAGTTTTTTTGAGATGGAGTCTCGCTTATTGCCCAGACTGGAGTACAGTGACACAAGCCTGACTCGCTGCAACCTCCACCTCCCGGGTTCAAGCGATTCTCCTGCCTCAGCCTCCTGAGTAGCTGGGATTGCAGGTGCTCAGCTAATTTTTGTATTTTAGTAGAGACAGGGTTTCACCATGTTGTCCAGGCTGGTCTTGAACTCCTGACCTCAAGCGATCCACCTGCCTCGGCCTTCCAAAGTGCTAGTATTACAGGTGTGAGCCACCATGCCTGGCCAAAATGCTTACTTTTTGAATAGCTGAACTGAGTTTACTTGCACCCACAGAGGGCACAAGGAGGCACAACTGTCGTCCCCATCTTGCAAATGAAGACACCAAGGCTGAGACACTTGAAAAGGCCCCTGAGGGTCAGCGGATGCTCTAGATTGACTTGAGCCAGGTCTTTGGCTGAATACCCTTCCCCCAACTCCAGTAGCTTCTCTGGGGCCAGAGCCAAGCGCAAGGCAGTGCTTGGAGGATGGGAGGAAGCCCCCAGCCTGGGCTTTCACCAGTGGAGGCGTGACGTCAGCCTCTTTCTGCACTAATGTTAAGCCTCGGCGATGACCTCTTTCCCCACTCAAGCCCACCCCTCCCAAATCCTCGTCATTCATAAACAGCTTCCACCCAGCTCAGTCATGGAGGCTGGTGGTACCTTCTAACCCAGGGTTCTCACCTTGGCTACAGATCAGAATCATCCTGCTGTATCCCTCAGAGATCCTGACTCCATTGTTCTCCGTGAGTTATGGGGGCTCCCAGTTAAGCACGCCAAGTGGTTGTGTGTGTGACTGGGCCCTGGGACCCCTGGTGTGGGCAGCCATCAATCAGGAGAAGTCCTGGCTATGATCACCTCTTGCCTGCCAGAGAATCAGATGGGCAGAGAGAAGATGCAAAGCAGCATCTCCTCCTTGCACACTTCCAAATGTTCACTCACAGCAACTGTGTTTTTGTTCCATCCTGTTTTAGTGGACACGTGTTCTCAAAATCATTACTCTGTGCTTGGGACTGCGGTCCAGGCCTCCTCCCCATTTTACAGATGGAGAAATTGAGGCTCAGAAGGGAGTCAGGACCAGGACGCAGGACAGAGGATGCCAAATGAACTGCGCTTCCCATTCCTCTGCTGGAAGAACAAGTGTCCACTCGCTAGTTCTTGTTTTTCTCCTGAAAATCCAAATGTTTATAGAAGTCATAAAGAGAAATAAACAACCAAGTCTTCGCCCCAGGAAACAGGTCTGGTGAAGATGTTTATTGGAGATTCTTGAGGACCAAACCCAAAACTGGGTCATCCTGAGGGGACGAGAGTGAGGAGGAGCCATGATGAATTGCACCAACGTGGGATTTCTGAAGATAGTTGTGCCAGTTTCTGACCCTGGGGCTGCTGAGGGTGACCCCGTGTCCAGGCCCAGCAGGACAGTCCTGCCTTGTGCTTCTGTGCCCATGCCCCCTTTCATTCTCACAGTGCCCGGCTTGGGCAGCAAATGACACAGGTGCCCGTCACACCACAGGGAACTCCCAGACCTTGAGGTCTCAGTGCAGTGGACAGACAAGGAGGCCGAGGCTTGTTGCATTTTTGGAGACACTTTGCACCACATTCTGTATTTATCCACATTAGGTTTGGGACAGTTTGTTGGGAAGGGGTGTGTGTGTGTGTGTGTCTGTGTGTGTCTGTGTGTGTGTGTGTGTCTGTGTGTGTGTATACACGCACGAGTGGGAAAGAAAGATGTCAAGTGGAGAGGCTGAGACCCTCAGAGCTCCGGTGGATGGGAAGAGGCCAAGATGTGAAGTCACGAGAGCCAGGAGGCCCCAGATGCTCAGGACCCTCAGGAGTCCTGGGATCTGTTAGCCTCGCCCTCCTCAGCCCCTGCCTTGGGGATTTGGACTCTGCAGGGCTGGGAGGAGGCCCAGGAGTCCATCACTGCAGGATCACAGCCCCATCCCTGCACAGTCCCTAATCTCACATCAGAATCACTCAGAAGTAGGACCCATGATCCCATTTCAGGAAGGAGTGAAATAACCGGCAGGAGAGGGACTTTGCTGGGCCCCAGACTCAGAAACCGGAGCCCTGGGTGGGTGGGGGCCAGACTGGGCAGCCCTCAGCCAACCAACGGTGGAGACTGGTAGGGCCCCAAGTGAATGGGTCCCCGGGCTCTGGCCCAGGAGGCCCACCGGGGATCCGCACCGGGCCCAGGAGGCCCACCGGGGATCCGCACAGCGTGGGCAGCTCTGCCAGGATCTGCTCGTGGCGCACTGGACAGCCGGGTGCTGACTCAGTGTCTGGCCAGCAGCAACTGGGCTGGGGTCAGATCCCATCGCAGCACAGCTGTGTCAGCAGGCAGCTGCTCCCGGTAGATTCCTGGGGACCAGGACCAGAAGGAAGTGTTGGCTGTTGACATGTCAGTCCAAGTCCCCTACCCCTCTTTCCCTCTTTCTGTTTTCTGTTCATCCACAAAGACCCTGGAAGCCCTGAGCTTCCTCTGTGTCTGGAACTGCAGCGTGGTGGTGGAAAGGGCTGCCCTCTGTATGGTCGCTGTGCTGTTTGCTAGATGGGGCTAATAGCTGGGGTCACCCCTGCTGCTCACCCTTAGCTGAGGAGGAGAGGAAGCAAATTGGGTGCTCCCCGGTGACTTGGGCCTGGATTCTGCTGTCAGCCTACACACAGAGCAGGAGGTTGGGGACTAGAGGTTCTCTGGGGACCGCATGTAGAGGACTTGACCACAGTGCTAGATGCTGGCAGGGATGGAACTGAGTAAAACACAGTCCTGATGGAACTGAGTAAGACACAGTCCTGATGGAACTCAGTAAGACGCGGTCCTGTTGGAACTAAGTAAAACACAGTCCTGACGGAACTGAATAAGACACAGTCCTGCCCAGAGCGGCCTGCCGTCTTTCTGATGACAGACACTTACACAAGTACTTACAGGGAAGCCAGGGACCTCACGCCATGGAGGTGCCCAGGGTGTGCTGGGGGTACTTCTCCCCTGTGCAGACCTACTCCTACCTCCTCAGCCTGTCCCTGCCCCTGTGTCCTGGGAGGGTGGCGTCTCCAGATTCTGTTCTGGCTTCAGCCAGTAGGAGAGACTGCCAGGGCTAGAGGGCAGGAGGAGAGGGTAAGGAGGGAGGGGGCTGATCCTCCTGGCCACCCCTTTTCAGATGACACTGTCCAGTTCCACCACTGGCTCCCTCCTCATGCCCTCTAGCACTGGCAAAGACCCCAATGCCACCCGCACCTCCCTGGGTGGGTCCCCAGGCCTGTCCACACCTGTGTAAGCAGCCTGTCACCAAGCTCTCTGCAGCTGTGTCCTTGGAGCATAGCAACAAGTTTCCTGCCGAAATCCTCACACATGTGGGTACATGTGGGTCTTTCTCAAAAGCCCACGATCTTTGACATAACCAGGGAGAGAGCCCCTCAAAATACCAATAAATTATTCAAAGAAGAAATTGTACAAGCTTTTGTTCTCTGAACCTAAAGTGATAAAACAAAAAGTAAACAAGAAAAGTATAGTCAAAAAAGAGTCTAATGCCTTGGAAGTTAAAAAACGTACTAGGTTAAATGAAGAAATATAACTGAAGTTGCACTCTTTCTAGAAATGAATGAAAATTAGAATATGCTCTCTATCAAAACCAAGGGGATGCAGCCACTGTGCTGTGGGAGGGAAGTTCAAGCTTAAAGTCACTGATAAGAATTCAGGAAAGGTTGGAAATGATTGGCCTCTATGTTCAACATCAGAATCCAGATGATGAACAACAAGAACACGATTCAACAGGGCGGGATAAAGGGCAAAACCCCAAGTCATGAAATAGAAAATAAACAAAAATTAGACTTAGAAAAAAAAAAAAAGGATTGATTCTTTGAAAATGACAAGAGGATATAACTATAGAAACAAAATATTTAAAATTAAATACATATATAAAAAGTGAAAATCTAGGTAACATTGATATGGCTGGGTGTGGTGGCTCACACCTGTAATCCTAACACTTTGGGAGGCCAAGGCGGGCAGATTACCTGAGGTCAAGAGTTCGAGACCAGCCTGGTCAACATGGCGAAACACCATCTCTACTAAAAATATAAAAATTAGCTGGGTGTGGTGGTGCATGCCTGTAATCCCAGCTACTCGGGAGGCTGAGGCAGAGAATCGCTTGAACTTGGGAGGCGGAGTTTGCAGCGAGCTGAGATTGTGCCACTGCACTCCAGCCTGGGCAACAGAGCAAGATTCTGTCGAAAAGAAAAAAAAAAAGAAAAGGTGGATAATGAGAAGAAAGTTGAAGCAAGTCAAAGAGAAATTACTAGAAGAGTCTTACCTATCCTATGGCAAATCAGCCTATCAACTTTAAGGCCATAATAGTCCAAACAACTCAGTACTGGCGAGGGAACCAACAAAAAGAGAAATGATGGAGGTAGCACATGCTAAGGCACCATTTCAGACCAATAGGGGAAAGGCTCAACCTTCTCAGCTGCACTTGGGTGAAGGATCTCGGGGGAGGGAAAGTCAGGAACCCTCCCTGCTCCATGCACAAGCCCAGTGGACTAAAATCTAACCTAAGAAGAGAAACTGCGGAGCAGGCGAGTGAGTGGGTAAATCAGCGAGAACCAGCTCTTTCCTGCTGCAGCCAGGGTTGGCTGTGTCTGATGGATGCAGGACACCCTCGGCCAGCAGGGGCCCAGGCGCGGCTGGAGACTGGAGGCCAGCTGAGCAGAAAAGCCAGGCCCTGCAGTGAAGCCTGATCAAAGGCAGCTTCCCCTCCCCGAGCCTGCGTGCTGCAGATGGATGCTGGCTGGTGACGCCATCCCTGACCATGCAGGGTAGCCATCAGCGGGGATAGCCCATGTGCGCACACGGTTGGACGACTCAGAGTCAGTCCCGAGCCAGAGGCCTCTCGCCCACAGCCAAAGCTTGACATTGGGTCTGCGCCTCACCGCAGTGTGGCCTGGAGTTCCAGGATGCTAACATTCACGAGCCTCTGCAGTGCCCCCATGGCACTTTCAGAGGAAGGCACTGAGGGTTGAGCTGGACACATCTCCTGATCCCAGGGCCTCTGCCTCCTCATCATCAGAGGTTCTCAGAGGTGGCTAGGCACCTGCTGCGCTGGGCCTGACCACCATGTTATTAAATGCATCCCGGAGTTCCTGGGGCTCGGCCTGAGTTGGAGCCACTGGTCAGAATTACATCCAGTGCCCTGCACTGTGAAGGGGATTGTGGCTCCTGGGGAAAAGGAGGTGCCACCTGCACAGAGCTGCCCTCTCTCCCTCTCCCCTCATCCCCTTCTGTGGCCCCAGCTCCTGGTGCAGGTTGCCAGAGAGTGACTTTCCCTGAAGCCCACACTGGCGGCTCCTGTCCTGGTCAGGAGGGGGCACACCTGGGTCCAGGTGCCAGGTAGTATCTACCCCATGCTAGCTATGTGGCTCCTGGCAGGGATCCCTCTGTCCAGCCTCGGTTTCCCCATCTGTAAACTGGAGAGTCTTTTAGAGGCCACAACCTCTGATGACCCTTCTGCCACTCAGGCTCTGTCTTAAGGGGTCTGCAGTTCTGCTTCCACCCAAGGGAGCACAGCACGCAAGGGACTTAACTCGGTCAAAGTCAGAAGATGACCTGCAGAAACAGAACCAGCAGCAGGAGCAGCTGAGATGGAAGCTTTCCTTAGATCTTGGCAGAAGAGAAGTTGACCTTGGAGGAAGGAGTCTGGGGATCAATTCCCTTTTCATCTGTTATTCAAGAGGATGTGTGGGGAGCTAGGAGGCCAGTCCGGATGCTGCCAATGCTGCTGTGTGCAAAGCTGTCTCTGAGAGCAAACGTGGGGCTCAGTGGCCGTGAGCTGGCTACACTGAGCATCTCTTCCAGGCAAATTCTGTCTCCCCCAACCCCAGGTGCAATCACTGGGCTATGACTGGAGAAATTGAAGGGGGGAGGTGTGGAGGAGGCATTCTGGCAACAGCAGGGGCAGTCGTAACCCACGGAGGACACCCTGTGTGGACCCTGACGGGGAGCTGCAGACACCCTGGACAGCGAGTTCCCTGGGCTGGTCAGCGGGGGGCAAGGATCCCAGCAATCCATGGACTGAGCTCACAGGCCTGGAGGGCTCCAAACAGCCTCCCCAGTGCCACCTGCTGGGAAAAAGAATGAGAACCAGGGATGCATCTAAAAATGATGGGAAAGGTTAGACAGGCGCTCCCAACAGGGCGAATGTGCCTCAGGAGCCGCAGCCCAGGCCCCCTCCACATGGGGGAGCCCGTCCCTGCCCAGGCCCAGGTGCCCACAGAAGTGTGGACTCCCCGGGAAGATCCGGCTGTGGCCAGGTGGCCGACGCACCTCTTCTCAGGGTGCCTGGACACACGCTCCCAAGGCATGCCCCCCCTTGGGCTGAGCACAGGGAGCCCCACCTCCATACTGAAGCCCCATCAGTGAAGCCACATAGGTGCCTGGGTCCATGTGGCTCCATCTCCTCCAGGCCAGCCTTCCTGGCTGCTCTTCTCCATTTATAGGAGGGACCCTTGGGTAGGTCACTCCCTGTTCCATGCCTCTGTTTCCTCATCTGTAAACGGGAAATAACAGAATTTCCTCAAGGGGCTTCAAAGACTGACTGAGTTCTGTAAAATGTGGAGGACTGGGCACGCCGCTGGCTCATTCACATGACTCCTGGGCTTCTGGGATGGACAGAAATCCAGCTTCCCAGCAGGGCTTCTGGTTTCAGTCCTTCCCTGATGGATCTGGCATGGGAGGGCCTCCTTCCTTCCAGGATCTGCCTGTGGCCTGTGCTTCTGGTCGGGCCAGCAAGAACGAACTTACGCTCAGGGTACCCCCACCTCCCGGCCTCCTTGCAGCTTCCTGGTTCACGTCTGCAGTCTCAGGGACTCGAAGCCCTGCGGGGAGAGGTCAGCAGGAGCCTGTGACCTCAGAACACCTCTCCACCCACAGGCACCAGGTCTGGGGGCAGCCCAGGAGGGGATGGGACATTCCCAGGGCCCTGAAGGATGAGGGCTGGGAGCTGGCCCTCAGGGCTACCAGGTGAAGGTCTGGGCTGGACTCTGGGGAGAGGAACCTGGGGGTCTGTTCTGAGGAAGAGAGGTCTCTTGCCTGGGGTGACCCTTCATAGAGCACTCTCTCCTGTCCCATCAGGAATTAGATGAGGCCTTTGGCTTCAAGCCTACTGGGGTTGTAAGGGAGAAGGAAAATCTTTCCTTTCACCTCTGAAGTTTCCCTGAAAAAATGAACTGACAGAAAGCAGATTAACAGGGGAAAAGGCATACAAATTTATTAATGTGCACAGGAGTCAGGGAAATATAAGAACTCAAAGAGGCCAGGCACGGTGGCTCATGCCTGTAATCCTAGCACTTTGGGAGGCTGAGGTAGGCGGATGGCTTAAGCTCAGGAGTTTGAGACCAGCCTGAGTGAGACCCTGTCTCTGCCAAAAATACAAAAAGAAAAAAAAAAATTAGCCAGGCTTGGTGACACATGCTGTGGTCCCAGTTACTTGGGAGGCTGAGGTGGGAGGATCACTTGAGCCTGGGGGATGATGGCTGCAGTGAGCTTAGATGGTGCCACTGAACTCCAGCCTGAATGACAGAGCAAGACCCCATCTCAAAAAAAAAAAAAAAAAAAGAACTCAAAGAAACGCAGGACAGTTGCTGTTTTTATACCACCTTGAGATTTGTAAACCAAAGATAAAGTCCTAAGCCATTCAACCAACTGACTAGACCTTGTTATATATATAGTTTGGTGCCGCAAAAGGAATAGCACTCGAATATAAAATTTTCTTTTTAATTCTCAGCAAGGCAAGTTACTTCTATAGAAGGGTGCACACTTGGAGATGGAGCAATGGTGAGCGCACACTTGGACAAGGGAGGGGAAGGGGTTCTTATCCCTGAAGCACGTGGCCCCTGCTGCTGTGTAATTTCACTATTGGCTAAGGTTAGACCACACAGGCTAAACTAATTCCGATTGGCTGATTTAAAGAGAGTGACAGGGTGAGTGTTTTGGTGGGGAAAAATGGTTATGACAGAGCAGGTAATCGGAATGAGTCAGGGTGGAGCAGGTAATCAGAATCAGTCAGGGTGGAGCAGGTAATCGAAAAAGGTTGCTTTATAAGGAAGTTAAGTTTAACAGTAGAAGACAAATAATTGAACATACTGACATATTGATTCTTTGAAGAGAAATTTAGAACTTATATCTAACAACTGCCTCTTGACCAAGGAGACTCCACTGAAACCTGAAAAGCTGAATTCCCAGCCACGATAGCAAGTAGAGTCAGAAATACCTTATTCCCCTCCCTGTTGGGATTTAGGCACAGCTGGGTAGCATTAACCTTAAAGTGGAGATCATGAGAGTGACAGAGTAGACTCCTTGTGGCAATAAGACACCAAATTCCAGCCTGACTCTGGTGTAGCCTCACATGACAGATGGCAGACCCTGAAGGAAATCAAAATGTTTTACTCCAGACTATATTTCTTTGACATATTTTGAGATGGCCCTGCAAAGCCATCTTTTGTGGGGGAAATTTGCATCTGTAGAGAATCTCCATTAATGCAGCCAGGCCTTTCTTTCTAGGCCTTTCCCGGATCTAAGGGAGATTAAATGAGAGTCTGACACTTTCAAAGTCAGAAAAGAGACATTCACCTTCTATTTTCTCTGAAGACTGTGACCTAGGAGGCTTCATCTGCATAACAAGAACCATCGTCTCCACAACCCCCTTATCTTAACCCAAGCCTTTCTTTCTACTGACTTCTAGTCTTTAAACAAAGCTTAGCTCTTTCAACCAATTGTCAATCAGAAAATCTTTGAATCCACCTGTGGCCTGTAAGCACCCCAACTTGGAGATGTCCTACCTCTTTAGGCAGAACCAATGTACACCTTCCATCTATTGATTTATGTCTTTCGCTGTAACTTCTGTCTCCCTAAAATGTATAAAACCAAGCAGTGACCCAACTGCCTGGGCACACTTTCTCAGGACCTCTTGAGACCGTTCCTTGGGCCATGGTCACTCATATTGGCTCAGAAGAAACTTCTTTAAATATTTCAGAGTTCAGTTTTTCTTTGGACAGGTTACAGAAAGAATGGAGGCTCAAGCACAGCCAAAAACAGTGGCATGGCAGGTTATGGGAGGGGGAGAAGAGGAGGCCAGTCTCACCAGGTTATGCGACCTCACAGCTAGCAAATGGTAAATGCTTTTTCTAGCCTTTAAGGGTGACAGACTGATATGGTTTGGCTCTGTGTCCCCACTCAAATCTTACCTTGAATTTTAATACCCCCCACATGTCAAGGGTGGAACCAGGTGGAGATAATTGAATCATGGGAGTGGTTTCTGCAATGCTGTTCTCCTGATAGTGAGTGGGTTCTTGTGAGATCTGATGATTTTATAAGGGGCTTTGCTTGGCATTCCTTCTCCTTCCTGCCATCATGTGAAGAAGGGCATGTTTGCTTCCCCTTCCACCGTGATTGTAAGTTTCCTGAGGCCTTCCCAGTCCTGTGGAACTGTAAATCAATTAAACATCCTTCCTTCATAAATTACCCAGTCTCAGGCAGTTCTTTAAAGCAGCATGGGAATGGAGTAATACCATAAATTCTTACCACCGAGAGTGGGCTGCTTCTATAAAGATACCCAAAACTGTGAAAGCAACTTTGGAACTTGGTAACAGGCAGAGGTTGGAACAGTTTGGAGGGCTCAGAAGAAGACAGGAAAATATGGGAAAGTTTGGAACTTCCTAGAGACTTGGAGGGTTCAGAAGACAGAAAGATGTGGGAAAGTTTGGAACTTCCTAGAGACTTATTGAATGGCTTTGATCAAAATGCTGATAGTGATATGGACAATGAAGTCCAGGCTGAAGTGATCTCAGATGGAGATGGGGTACTTGTTGGGAATGGGAATAGAGGTTACTCTTGCTATGCAAAGAGACTGGTGGTATTTTGACCCTATCCTAGAGATCTATGGAATGCTGAACTTGAGAGAGATGATTTAGGGTATCCGGTGGAAAAAATTTATAAGTGGAAAACTGTTCAAGAGGAAGCAAAGCATAAAAGTTTGAAAATTTTGCAGCCTGATGATGCAATAGAAAAAAAAAAAAAAACATTTTCTGGGGAGAAATTCAAGCCAGCTGCAGAAATTTGCATAAGTAACGAGGAGCTGAGTGTTAATCACCAAGACAATGAGGAAAATGTCTCCAGGGCATGTCAGAGACCTTCACAACAGTCCTTTCCATCACAGGCCCAGAGGCCTAGAAGGGAAAAAGGGCTTCCTGGGCTGGGTCCAGGGGCCCCCTGCTGTGTGCAGCCTTGGGACTTAGTGCCCTTTGTCCCAGCCACTCCAGCCATGGCTAAAAGGGGCCAACATACAGCTCAGACCATTGCTTCAGAGGGTGCAAGCCCCAAACCTTGGCAGCTTCCATGTGGTAATGGGCTTGTGGGTGCCCAGAAGTCAAGAATTGAGATTTGGAGAGCTCCACCTAGATTTCAGAGGATGTATGGAATTTCCAGGATGTCCAGGTAGAAGTTTGCTGCAGGGGCAGAGCTTTCATGGAGAACATCTACTAGGGCAGTACAGAAGGGACTGTGGGATCAGAGCCCCCACATAAGAGTCCCCACTGGGGCACTGCCTAGTGGAGCTGTGAGAATAAGGCCACCATCTTCCAAATCCCAGAATGGTAGATCCACCAACACCTTGCACTGTACATCTGGAAAAGCTGCAGACACTCCATAGCCAGCCCATGAGGGCAGCTGGGCAGAGTGGGGGGCGCGCGGTGCTGTACCCTGAAAAGCCACAGGGGCAGAGTTGCCTAAGGTCATGAGCAATGGGCAACCACCTCTTGCATCAGCATGACCTGGATGTGAAACATGGAGTCAAAGGAGATCATTCTGGAACTTTAAAGTTTAATGACTGCCCTGTTGGATTTCAGACTTGCATGGGGCCTGTAGCCCCTTTGTTTTGGCCAATTTCTCCCTTTTGGAATGGGTGTATTTACCCAGCACCTGTACCCTCATTGTATCTGGGAATTAACAAACATGCTTTTGATTTTACAGGCTCATAGGCAGAAGGGAATTGCCTTGTCTCACATGAGACTTTGGACTTACACTTTTGGCTTAAGGCTGGAATGAGCTAAGACTTTAGGGGACTGTTGGAAGGGCCTGATTGTGTTTTGAAATGTAAGGACATGAGATTTGGGAGGGGCCAGGGTGAAATGATATGGTTTGGCTCTGTGTCCCCACCCAAATCTCACCTTGAATTATAATAATCCCCATGTGTCAAGGGCAGAACTTGACACATGAATTGAATAATGGGGGCAATTACTGCCATGCTTTTCTCATGGTAGTGAGTGAGTTCTCATGAGATCTGATGGTTTTATAAGGGGCTTCCTCCTTTGCTTGGCACTCTTTCTCCTTCCTGCCTTCATGTGAAGAAGGATGTGTTTACTTCCCCTTCTGCCATGATTGTAAGTTTCCTGCGGCCTCCCCACCCCTGCAGAACTGTGAGTCAATTAAACCTCCTTCCTTTAATAAATTACCCAGTCTCAGGCAATTCTTTATGGTAGCGTGAGAACAGGCTAATACACAGACTCTCAGCTTATCTTTCCTAAATGCAGACAAATGAGGGCCTCAGCAAAAGCCTGGCTGCATCAATGCAGGTTTTCTATACAGATGCAAATTTCCCCACAAAAGAAAGCTTTGCAGGGCTGCTTCTGTTTTCAGGCCCTCTGAACAGTCATCTCAAAATATGGCAAAGAAGTCTATTTGCGGGGGATATATTTTGGTTTCCTTCCTGGTGGAAGCTCAGATCCTGGGGGAACGTGAGCCTCCAGGCCTGCCTCCTCCTCTCCCTCTCCGCTGCCCAGAAACTCCTGGGACAGGAAGTCTGGACCCTGGTGAGAGAGTCTGAAAGAGTGAGCTGGCCAGGCAGCCCAGGCAGTGGGCAGCCACACAGCCCTGCAGAGAGCACTGGCCAGACTTGTGGCACAGTTGGCCTCCTGCCAGGAGCTGCCCGTGTGCCAGGTGCCATGGCCAATCCTTTCCCTGTCAACCCTAAATAAAGAGATTCAGAAAACAGGATGAAATGGACACAACTTGAGCACAAAGCATGAGGACAACCACTTGGGAGCACAGACTCCAAAGAATGGGAATCAGCACTCCAAAGTTCTGGGGGCTATTCGTATAGATAAGGTTTGGGAAGCTTACCAGGTGATATGGTTTGACTGTGTCCCCCAAATCTCATCTTGAATTGTAGTTCCCATAATTCCCAGATGTCATGAGAGGAACCTGGTGGGAGGTAATTGAATCATGGGGACAGTTTCCCCTATCCTGTTCTCATGATAGTGAGTTCTCACGAGATCTGATGGTTTTATAAGAGGCTCTTCCCCCTTCACTCTGCACTTGTCTCTCCTGCTACCATGTGAAGAAGGATGTGTTTGCTTCCCCTTCCACCGTGATTGTAAGTTTCCTGAGGCGTTTGCAGCCATCTGGAACCGTGAGTCAATTAAACCTCTTTCCTTTATAAATTACCTAGTCTCAGGTATTTCTTCACAGTAGCATAAGAAGGAACTAATACAACAGGGCTTCGATACATTCCACACAAGTTTAGCACATAGTTATGTCAGAGGTATTTGAATCAGAGCAACTCCATCTTAGATAGGGGCTGGGTAAAACAAGCCTGAGACCTACTGGACTGCATTCCCAGACGGTTAGGTATTCTATCTCACAGGATGAGACAGGAGGTAGGCACAAGACGCAGATCATAAAGTGAGACATGAGATAGGTATAAGATACAGAACATAAAGACCTTGCTGATAAAACAAGTTGTGGTAAAGAAGCCGACCGAATCCCACTAAAACCAAGATGGTGATGAGAGTGACCTCTGGTCATCCTCACTGCTACACTCCCACCAGTACCATGACAGTTTACAAATGCCATGGCAATATCAGAAAGTTACCCTACATGGTCTAAAAAGGGGAGGCATGAATAATCTACCCTTTGTTTAGCATGTAATCAAGAAATATCCATAAAAATGGGCATTTTGATGCAGTGCCCCATGGACATTTGCTCCCATTAAAGTATGAAGACTGCAGCTATATATTAGAGGTGAGGAACACCTTTGGGCATTAGAGGGAGAGGAGCACCACTGTACTTTAGAGGGTGAGGTGCACCATTAGGCGTCAGAGGGTGAGGAGCGTGGTTGTGCATTAGAGTGTGACAAGCACCATTGTACATTAGAGGGTGAGGAGCACTGTTGTACATTAGAAGGTGAGGAGCTCCATTGTGTAGTAGAGGGTGAGGAGCACTGCTGTGTGCTAGAGGGTGGAGAGCATTACTGTGCGTTAGAGGGTGGGGAGCACTGCTGTGTGCTAGAGGGTGGGGAGCATTACTGTGCGTTAGAGGGTGGGGAGCATTACTGTGCATTAGAGGGTGGAGAGCATTACTGTGCGTTAGAGGGTGGGGAGCATTACTGTGCGTTAGAGGGTGGGGAGCACTGCTGTGTGCTAGAGGGTGGGGAGCACTGCTGTGTACTAGAGGGTGGGGAGCACTGCTGTGTGTTAGAGGGTGGAGAGCATTACTGTGCGTTAGAGGGTGAGGAGCACTGCTGTGTGCTAGAGGGTGGGGAGAACTGCTGTGTGCTAGAGGGTGGGGAGCACTGCTGTGTGCTAGAGGGTGGGGAGCACTGCTTGTGTTAGAAGGTGGAGAGCATTACTGTGCGTTAGAGGGTGAGGAGCACTGCTGTGCGTTAGAGGGTGGAGAGCATTACTGTGCGTTAGAGGGTGGGGAGCACTGCTGTGTGCTAGAGGGTGGGGAGCACTGCTGTGCTTTAGAGGGTGGGGAGCACCATTGTACATTAGAGTGTGAGGAGCACTGTTGTGCGTTAGAGGGTGGGGAGAACCATTATATGTTAGAGGGTGGGGAGAACTGTTATATGTTAGAGGGTGGGGCTCACCACTGTGCGTTAGAGGGTGGGGAGCACTCTTGTGCGTTAGAGGGTGGGGAACTAGAGGGTGGGGAGCACTGCTGTCCATTAAAGGGTGGGGAGCACCACTGTGTATTAGAGGGTGGGGAACATTGTTGTGCGTTAAAGGGTGGGGAGCACCGCGGTGTGTTAGAGGCTAAGCAGCACTGTTGCACGTTAAAGGGTGTATTAGTCATTCTCAATGCTATAAAGGAATACCCAAGACTGGATAATTTACAAAGGAAAAGAGATTTAATTGACTCACAGTTATGTATGGGTGGGGAGGCCTCAGAAAACTTATAATCATGGCAGAAGGAGAAGCAAACTTGTCCTTCACTAGGCGGCAGGAGATAGAAGAGAGAGGAACGAAGGGTGATGAGCCCCTTATAAAACCGTCAGATCGCGTGAGCACTCACTCACTATCACGAGAACAGCATGGGGGAAACTGCCCCCATGATCCAATCACCTCCCACCCAGTCTCTCCCTATATATATAAAATGGAGATTAAGGGGATTACAATTCAAGATGGGATTTGGGTGGGGACACAACCAAGCCGCATCAGAGGGTGAGGAGCACCACTGACACGAGCTGGAGTCCTGGGCCCCACAGCATGTGATACGGGACCTTGTTTACATCTCAATTCTTTAAAAAGATGTGTTTTAGATGACTGGGCAAGCATGTCTATGGCCAGGCTCCCAGACGATAGGAAGGAATTGTGATTAGTTTTTTTAAGTGTGACGATGGCATTGAGGCTGTGTGAAAAAAGTCCATCTGTTTAGGTGTGCACTGGAAGATCTGGGTGGAAGAACACATTGTCGGGGTTTGCTTTAAATCTTCAGCAAAATTAAACGAGTAATATGGAGGGGGTCCTGAGAAAAGAAGCTGGACGGCAGGACGCTGCCGGCTGTTGAGACCAGTGCTGGCACCGACAGTTTCGCTGTCCTCACATCTGTGACACTGGAGAACATCCTCGTTACTTAGAAGAGATTTTAAAATGGGACTGCTGGAACGTGTGCTTCAGTGGGAGGCTCCCTCCTCCCTCACAAGGAGGTTCGGCTTCCTGCCCCACAGAAGATTCACCCCGTTACCCCAGGGCTAAGCTGAGGGAGGAACAAGAGGGCTCACCCCACAGACCTTACAGAGCTTCAGTTCAACCCACTGTCCTGAGGAGAAATGGAGGCTGGGCCAGGGATGGGGTTTGCCCAGGGACATGCCGCAGGTTGAGGGCAGAGCCAGGCACTGAGCTTGTCAAGAAGGCCGAGAAGCAGCCCCAATGCACAGGGCCCGTGGCAAGTGCCATCAGGAACCGGGCTGTGGAAGCCCCTGGGGATGACCAGAAGGCCCAACCTAGGGGCCTTCAGAGCAGCGCACTCACAGTGGAGAAGACACAGTGCAGGAGCAGTGGAGGGCGGTGGGCGCCGCCCAGGGCAGGCCCAGCCAGGGAGGGTGGTCAGGCTGGTCTGGGGGCCTGAGCCCCGCGTGAGAAAGCCCCATCCGCTGCTTGTTGATGATGAATGGTGGCAGACGGGGGTCAGAGGGCACTGGGAGCACCAAGGCTGGATGGGGAGATGAAGACAGGCTGGCTGGACTACAGAAGGCAAGAGGCACATAGACCCCACAGGCATTTCCACTGGAGCCCCTGTCAGAGCCACCTGGGCACCCTCTGAGTCATTCAGGTGGAAAAACAAACCCACAAACAAGTCCCTGCCTGCTTAAACCTGACTGCCTCCTGACCGTCCCCAGGTCACGTCTGAACTCCTGGCCCCCTGCTGCCGTTCCCCGCTGCATCCACCCCACGTGCAGGCTGCTCCCACCCCAGGACCTCGGAGGCCAGGGACTGGGGTCCCTCCGTGACTCGGCATCCTTCCCCTCGCTGTCCCCTGAGTTTCCTGCAAATCGAGAAGCCCCCACAGGCCCTGGCCCGCGGGGTCCCTCCCTGAGAGCCAGGCCACCTGTCACTGTCTCTCGCCATCCTCAGCCCCACGGACTGCGCTGCGAGAGGCCACTGCCACGTCACCGAGGCTGAGCTCGCCCGTCGGGAGTCCCAAGGCAGGGTCAGCGTCCAGCGGCTTCCCTGAGGCTGCAGGCCCAGGCGGGCTGCAGAGTCTGTGCCCACATACCGCAGGCAGAGCTTGCTCCGGGCAGAGACAGGGTGGGAGATGCGGGTCCTCTTTGGGCCTTTCTGCAGTTCCTCCTGCCCCACGTGGACATCCCAGCCTTCACTCGCGCCATCAGGAAGAACAAGAACCCTGTGTGCCCTGCGGTGGGGCCGCAGTCGGCCGCTGGGTGTCACTGTTTCCTCGGAGACCGGCACATTGTCCCTCCGCCTTCTCTCTGCAGTCCCTGGCTGGCAGCTCCCCGGGCAGGGTGGTGACCTCTGACCCCAGACCCGTCCCCCTTGCGCTGGTCCTTGCTCCACTGGGAGCTCCATCCCCTGGGCTTCCTACTGATGTGTATGTCAAGCTGAGCTGCTGTGTCGGGGCCACTGATCTGGGCAGAGCTTTGTGGGGTCTCCCAGGGGCTCAGACGTTGGCCAGGACCCCACAGGGAGGATGCTCAGGTCAAAAAGCTGCCTGTGCTTAACTCTCATGCTGAACACGGCTTTGTGTGCTGAGTGCTTTGCACACCCGCAGGCCCCGCACGTTCTGCCTGCTATGCCCTGTAATCCTCACCTCGCCCGCCCGGGAGTGGCAGGGCCACCCGCTTCTGGAGCAGCGGAGGATCAGACTGTTTAGAGCACAGACGCTGGGGAACGAGGGGCAGAGTTGTGAAGGGGTTAAGCCGAAGAAGCCTTTCTCCTGGGCTTGTAGATGGTCATCTTCTCCCTGTGTCTCCCCGTGGCTATCTCCCCTGTGTTTGTGTCCTAATCTCCTCTACTTATTAGGACACAGTCAGGTTGGATTAGGGTCCATCCTAACAGCCTCATTTAACCTTAATTACCTCTTTAAAGACCTTATCTCCAAATACGGTCACATCCTGAGGGACTGGAGGGAAGGACTTCAACACACACATTTTGGATGGCACAATTCAGTACAAAACACCTCCCAGCCACAGCTGGCGCCTGCCTTCCCGAGCAGACCCTCCAGGCTCTCTGTGCTGTGATCTGCCATTGCTGTAGGTAGAGTCCATCCTCCCACGATTCCGTGGGGCTCTCAGCATAAACCCAAATCCTTCCTGTGGCCCCCACACACCCTCTGGCCACCCTACAGCCTGCTCCTGGCCACACTGTCCTTCCTCTGATCCTGGCTGCACCTGCCCCTGCCCCCAGGGGTCTTGCAGGTGCTGTCTGGCAGGCCTGGCCGCTCTGGGCCCCACCTTCATGCCCAGATTAACCCTTCTCCCCAGGCAGATCTTGGCTCAGACGTGGCTTCCACCAGAAAGTCTTCCTTTCCCTCCTGCTCACTCCCTGCCGTGGCCACCTCTCCTCTGAGGTCGTACCACGTGGTTGCCCAGGTCCTGCTCCTGGGCCGGCACTTTGGAGCAGTGAGCCTGTGCGTTTTCTCACTGTTTTATTCATGATCGTTTATTCTCTTATGATTGATCCAGGGAACATTATCAATAAATGATGGTGAACAAACAAAAACATGAATTAATGAATCAAACCTCAGAACTCTCCCGGGACGGGAGAACAAGGTTGTCAGCACAGAGGACGGTAACTGTGGCTCTAACGAGAATCAACCGTGTGGAGGGAAACCACACCACTGCCTGAGGTGGAAACAGGTGGCTGTGCAGGTTTGCCATGGCTCCAGGCTGACAGTTCTCCAGGAGGACTTGCTGACCTTTGATTTTTTACCAGGAAAGGACACACACACACACAGTCAGCACAGGGCAGGGCGCGGGGCAGAGCATGGAGGAAACCGGCGCAAGCTCCCAGCATCCTCTCCAGGTGCAGCCCACGGGATGCACGTCATTCCCCAGCACCGCGTTATGGTGACGCGTGTGACATGTTCCAACCATGGAAGCCCTTCAGTGCCTCACAGCCTCAGCACCAGGGCTGTTCTGGGGCTGGTCATGCCGCACCCTCTGCCTGGCATGCCTGCAGATCTCGGATCCCTGGGAGGAAAGCAGGTGCCCAGTGGAACCGCTTGTCTGCACACACAGCTTAGGCGCAGTGGCCCCTCTGATCCGCCAGGGTGGTGAGGACCCCCAAAATCCAGTGCCGAGGGAGCACCCCAGCCTGCTTGTCACCCTTCCCTACACGAGGGTGATAAACTGCTCTCCTGGCACCCAGCAGATCCAGAGAAAGGAAATTCACCCTTGGTAGAACTTTCGATTTAAGCTGTTGCCAAATCACCCTGATGCACACGGGTAGCGATGCTGCCTCTTTAAGTGCTATCAGATGACTTCAGTTGTTTCTTTCAAAAATTTTGTGGGATAGTAGACACTGATAAATCCACCAGGGCCACACGCTGCACAGCACCAATCTGTCCTATCTGTTACCTTCCACTGGGGCCCAAGAATCTTCTGGTGTTTACTCCATTCAAATACCAGTGCGTGTTGAATGATTTCAGTTATATGGACCAAAATGTAGCAAAATAAATATGAGAAACTGACACGCACCCCCACCGTTGTAAAAGTGGGCTTTGGCTGGGAGTGGTGGCTTGCGCCTGTAACCCCAGCACATTTGGGAGGCCAAGGCAGGTGGATCACGAGGTCAGAAGTTCGAGACCAGCCTGGCCAACATGGTGAAACCCCATTTCTACTAAAAATACAAAATTAGCTGGGCATTGTGGTGCACACCTATAGTCCCAGCTACCTGGGAGGCTGAGGCAGGAGAATAGCTGGAACCTGGGAGGCGGAGGTTGCAGTGAGCTGCGATCAAAAAAAAAAAATTGGGCTCATCTAAATAGAGGGTATAGAGGGTATTAAGGCATTTTTAAGGCATTTAATTTTTTAAGCAACGTATTTTGATGTTTTAAAAGTATTTACAATGAACATACAATACTTTTATTGTAAAAAAAATCAATTTAAAAAGTGCATCTCAAGTAGGCATCAAATTGATTTTCCTGGGAAAACCCTTGAGAAGGGCAAGGCCACCAGCTTCTCATCGACATCGAGGCTGAGCTGATTTGTGGCTGTAGTTTCTCGAGTGTCCTCTTGTTACCGAAACACCAGGAGTCTGGTCTCGGTCCTGCTGCTCGCCACACAGAAAGCCAATAAGGAGGCTTTAATGGGGAGCAGCAGCCAAGGAGGTGGGAGATGGACCTCAAATCCATCACCCTGATCAACTACAAGTAGAGGTTTGCAGAGCAGAAATGTAACTACCTGCAGGAAAACAGGAACGAGGGAGAGTGAGGAAGAGGAGTTGGTCAGGAGGAAGCAGGTGGCCGGACAGGCAGCCATGACAGGGGAAGGGTCTGGCATCTCTTTGTCTAGATGCCATGATCTGGTGAGTCTCCATTCCTTCAGACTCCCTGGGAGGGCTGAGGGCCAGTTTCCTGAGAAAGGAACTCAGATAAGACAAATGTAGCTTTCTCAAGTTTTAAGACTGGGAGGGCCAATTTCTATGTTTATTTAAAAGAAATCATCAACATCCGTTCTATGGCACAATTGGGCAGGTTTCACCATGGCGTGTTATGCCCGCTGATGCTCATAAAATCCCTGAGATGCAGGCCAGGGTGGGCGTGGACATCCCCCCTCCACAGGGCAGAATTCCAGGTGGAGAGGCTCGTGAGTGAGTGTGGGCCACGCACAAAGGAGAACCCAGCTTGCTCAGACACCCTTCTCCTCAACGGCATCCGTGCCGGCCTCTGTGAAACAGCCATGTCCCAGCTGGGGCTAGAGCCCTCACTGAGGGTCAGGCTCAGGGGGCCGGAACCGGCAGGAGTTCCCAGGGCTGGTGCCTTCCCTGCCACGTGGGGCTGTTTCTACATTTTTCCATGAAGAGCAGAGTGTTTTAAAAGTTTTTACAGGCACATGCTGGAGCTGCACATGGGCACCTGCCTGCCTTGCTCTGTGGCCACTCACCTCCTGCCACCCAACAGGCGGCCATGATGCACTGCCCGTTCCTGCCACGGTCTGAGCTCCGCACAGCGCCCAGTTGTTTCTCAGAACTGTGTCTTTCTGCAGGTTGGGGTGGCCAAAGAATCGTTCCCACATGTGTGCATGTGCTGGATCAAAGTCTCAAAAGTCTTAGTAAGGAAGGAGACCACTCCTACTCCTGCTGCCCTCCTCCCCCACACCTTGCCTTGTTCACAAGACAGGAAGAAAGAGAGAAAGAAACAAAAGTAAGATAAATAGCCAGACAACCTTGGCACCACCACCCAGCCCTAGGAGTTAAAAAAAAAAAAAGTATTAATAATAACATCAACCTCTGACCTAAACTACTTGTGTTATCTGTAAATCCCAGACACTGTATGAAAAAAGCATTGTAAAACTTTCTGTTCTGTTAGCTGATGCATGTAGCCCCCAGTCACGTTTCCCACGCTTGCTCGATTTATCATGACCCTTTCATGTGGACCCCTTAAAGTTGTAAGCCTTTAAAAAGGCCAAGTATTTCTTTTTCGGAGAGCTCGGCTCTTAAGACGCAAGTCTGCCGACGCTCCCGGCCGAATAAAAAACCTCTTCCTTCTTTAATCTGGTGTCTGAGGAGTTTTGTCTGCAGCTCGTCCTGCTACATTAGGAGGCTTAAGAATGGAAAGAACAAGGAAAGGGTGTGAATGAGACTCTGGCGACCCTTCGAGGAGCTGGGCACAGGCCACGTGACCAACATGAAGCTGGAGGGCCCTGGAGAGATGGGAGTTGGTGGGGACGGTGGCCAGCACTCTGTGGCAGACAGCTCTTACAGATCATGACAAAGGCCATCGGTGAATTCAGGCATTAGGAGTTCATGGATGTGCTGTTCAGCTTCCCGAGACTGCAACACAAACGACCTCAGGCTGGGTGATGTAAAACAACAAAAACCTTTTCTCACTCATTTCTGGAAGCCAGAAGTCCAAAATTAAGGTGCTGTCAGGGCCACACTCTCTGAAGCCTCCCAGGGTTGGGGGGTCCTTCCTGGCCTCCTCTAGGTTCTGGTGGTTGCCAGCAGCCCCAGGGCTCCTTGTCGCAGCCGCACCGCCCCGCTCTGTCTCTGGCTGCATGGCTTTCTCCATATGTGTCTGTCTCTGTGCCTGAATCCAGCTTTCTCCTTTCTCAGAGGGACACCAGTCACTGTGATGCAGGGGAGATTCCTGGCTTTGCTCAGGAAAGAATTCAAGTGCGAGCCAGTGGTGAAAGAAAGCAGCTTCGGGGAGGCAGTGGTAGTGCCGCAGCTCCGTGCCTGCTCCGGTGGAGCGGGGCTACCTGTGGACAGGGAGCTGCATGGGTGACTGGCAGCTGTATTTATACCCACTTTTAATGGCACACAAATGAAGGGGCAGGTTATTCAGAAATTGCTAGAAAATGGGCGGTAACTTCCAGTTGTTGCCATGGAAATGGACCGTGACTTCCGGGCATGGCCTTGCCGTTGTAAACTGTCCTGGTGCTGGTGCGGGTGTTTTGGCTGATGGGCAGTGAGGGTGGCCAGAGGGTGTCCTCCGTGCTGCTTGCTGCTTTTGGCCTGTCTTCAGTCCAGTCCGGAGAATGAGTGCTGCTGGCCTCCTACCTCATCCAGGCTAGGGCCCACCCTCATCCAGCACGCCCTTTACCTGATCACATCAGCAAAGGCCCTGGTACAAGGCCACTTTCACAGGGGTTAGGACTAGGACAGGATATTCCGGGAGCTGCAATGCACCCCACACCCACTGCTCACCACTGAGATGTGGGGGGGGGGGTGCTGTTTCCCCAGCGGAGCTCCCCCGTATCCAGAACACTGGCCTCATGAAGGCAGGGCAGGGGCGGCAGATGGGGCCAGCCCCTCACAGTCTGAGGCCACACCTGCCCAGCAGCCTCTTCATCAGCTGTTCCACTTTCTGGTTCGGACTCTACGGTCACTTGGGAGAAGAGGGTGATGGGCTGTCCTGGCATTGGGGTGCTAGGTTGTTGGGGGCCAGGTGGCGGGCCCAGGAGCAAAGTCCAGAGACTGCGGCAGTGGGCAGCTCCCCTCTCCCCACAAGTCACCATGGCCCTCGCTGCCCGAGTGCGTGTCCCTGCCGTGCAGATGAGGACGTGGGGTCCCCGTGGGACAAACAGCTGCCAGGGTCACACGGCTGAGGTGGCCCTACCTGTCCTGCCCCCTGCAGCCACCTCCAGGAAGGGGGCCGGGCCTGTCCTGTCCAATCCCACACCGGGCCTCTGTCACATCTCTGCGGCATGGGCTTGGGAAGGTCTTGAGGGGCCAAGGCTTCCTCTCCTCTAGGAACCCAGAGTGAACGCCAGGAAGGCAGTGCCGGATTCTCCACCCACCTCCTGCCCCCACCCCACCCCCCAATGCCAAGAACTCGTCACAGTCAGAGGCTGGGAAAGGGGCCCTGGAGGCCGCCTGGAAATCCCCGATGTCCTGGCTCCTGAGTCCTCCAGCATTTAGGGGGCTGTGCTGACTCCCAGGAAGGTGCGCCACATGCCCCCCACCCCTGTCTGGGAGGACCATCAGGCTGGCCGGGGTCGCATGGGGAGGGGGCAGCGCATCAGGGCGGCCTTGGCCCAGGTGGGAGAGGCAGAGCCGGATCTGTCCACCACAACCCTCGTTACTGTGATCACCCGTGGCCCCGACATCTGCCCTGTCACCCCAGGTGAGAACTTGACTCCACTTCACAGACAAGAGGTCCGGGGACAGCCCTGCCTCCACACGGCTGGACTCCCGGCCTAGCACGGGCAGGCTGTCCACACAGGGCTTGGTTTTACACCCAGTCCTGGGCACAGGCACCTGTGCCAAGCAGGGACGCAGCAGCAGGCTCAGCATGGGAGGGGTTGTTCCAGGGATGAGGTCACGGCATAGGCATGTGTGGCAGCCCTCATGGCCCACCAGACCCGGGTACAGCACCCAAACAGCTTCCCCAGGACATGGCACCAGATGAGCTACCCCAGGACATGGCACCAGAACAGCTACCCCAGGACATGGCACCAGAACAGCTACCCCAGGACATGGCGTATCATCAGGAGCCGCTGGGTGGCATCCGTTCGGCGGGACCCTCACGTGCCAGAACCAAGTCCTGCCATTCAGGCCGTGGCCTGGAGGGGGCACCTTGTGCTGGACACCCCCGAGGCACCACTGCATTACATGCACAGGCCCCGTGGCCCAGGGGTCCCGCCCTCCAGTTGAGGCGGTGGGTTTTACACCAATCCTCCCCTTTCTTGGAACCCAGCTGCCGCCTGTGAAAGGGCGAATGCCCCCGATGGCCACCTGCAGCCTGGATGTCCCGACAGGCTGGTGTAGCCAGGGTTCAATTAAAATGGTGCACGGCGGGGACGCCTGGCAGCAGTGGCGAGAGCACCGCGAGACTGGCAGGCCGCACATCATCTCCCTAGAGCACCTAAGGGCGACAGGCTTGCCTGCCTCAGTGAGACGGGCATCAGACCCAAAGAAATTGTTTGCATTATTTTATATCAATTACGACAAAACAAGTTAAATTTTTAAAAGAGACTCAGTTCTTGGCCTTGTGTGTCAGGTAGCAGGCCGGCTGGTTCCGCTGGTGACTTCGTCTGGGGAACTAAGACAACCCCAGGTCAGTCCAGCCCAGGAGGGCAAGGCAGGCCAGTCCCGGCTCCTGACCTGGACTTCACACCCCATCCTGCCAGCCCAGGCCCACCCCAGGGCCCAGAAAGGCAGGTGAGCTGAGCAGCTGGTGCCCTCAGCTCCCATTTCACAGCTGCGAGAGGCCACGCCCAGGGCGCTGCTGCTGCCGGCCTTGGCTGGAACGGCCTGGCCACCTGTCCAGGTGACCTTTATCCCCTGGACTCCTGGGAGACGGAGGTCGGTTACCTGCCCTGCAGCTTGCTGTCGTCAGTAGCTCCGAAGCTCCCAATAAGCTCTCGGCCTGAGGAAACACCCTCCCTTGGTGGTTGCAACAGCTTCTCCTGGTTACCTTGACAGAGGACGAGCGAACAACACCTTGCGTCCTGGAACAAAGCACACACACCTCCCTGGCTTTCCGAGGGCTGCCCACCCACCCTCCAGGACCAGTCAGCCAACTCTGTGACCAGACCTTCTGTGCCTTCACACATGCCATGCCAGGCACACATTGCTGCATACAGGGGGTCCTGCCCCAGGGAGGACAGGCAGTCAACAGATGATGTGACAGGTGGGGCAAGTGGCCTGATGGCAGCTGAGGACATCGGACAATTGGGATGACTCCCTGGGGAGTGAGGGGGAGCTGAGCAAAGACAGGAGCGAGCACTGATGGCAGAGAGGCCAGCTCGCAACCTGTGAGCTGGCTGAGGACAGCAAAGACCACCTGGTGACCATCAGACAGGCCATCCAGGGGCAAAGCTCCGCATTTGAGGAATTTAGAAGTAATTAAACTTCCCCATCGTCTAAAGTTGGCACCTGGTTCCAGGCCTCCTTTCAACCTAACATTTATAAGTAACTAGAATTTCTATACATCTCTGGAATGCATGGCTGATGAAACTCAGTGTGCACCCCCTGCCGTCACTAAGGCACCAGAATGTCTACAAATGTAGCACTTATCGTGCAAATCACCCTTCAGCTCCCACCGTGAGGTCCAGAAATGCTCCTAAGGAAAATCCCCGGTGCTGCCGAGTCCCCCGGCAGAGGCACCCACTGCCCTCCTCTGCAGCATTCTTTCTTCCTAATAAACCTTTCCTCTTCCAAACCCATACTGTCATTGGTAAATTCTTCTTACCAGCCCGCGAGTCGGCCACTTCCCGATGCTGGGGCTCCAACACCTCGCCCGGCTCCTTGGTTGTGCATACGGGACTTTACTGGGATCTCTCCCTTCTTTTCCCTCCCTGCTTCCCTTGATGGTCTGGTTCTTTACTCGGGAACTGAGGGCCCTGGCCAAGACTACTCTTCAGTGGGATCCTGAAGCCCTAGAGAAGAGATATTTTTCCATCATTGCCCTTAGGGGTGAGGAATTAGCCAGGCTTCTTTTCTATTTTCAAACCGCCAGGGAACCAGCTTGAGTACTCTTTGGAAATTGAGGGTTTCTGGCCACGGGCGCTACCTGGTGTTACCCCAAGGCCAAGACAAAAGAGCGAATTTACTATTGCCCTTTGGGGTGGCAAGTCCACTGTCACTTAATGCCCTGTAAACCATGCTTTGGAAACGAGCGGCAGTGACCCCGACTCTGCGCAGACACACCCCACTGGTTGCAGACCCACTTTTGGATTCCACTTCAAGCGGAAATCGCATCCCAAGTTACGGGTGAGTTCTCCTTCCCCTTAGGTCTGAGCTGACCACTCAAACACGGGCATACCTGGAGTGGTCATCCAGGCAAGGGCAGGCCCTCCGTCTGTGGTGGATGCCCCCTCATAGAGTGAGCCAAAGAGGCGAGGTCCAAGTCCCTTAGGGACACCTCGGGGATCTTACAGTACCTGATCTGAACCCAGCATGGATCCAATTCATTCTTCAATTCCGTCTACTCGTCCTTGGATTGCATTCTTCAAAACTGGTCTCATTTTGACCCACAAACTCTGAAAAAGAAGCATATGGTTTTCTTTTGTAATATATCTGGGGTTCAGGCCGGGCGCGGGCGCCTGTAGTCCCAGCTACTCGGGAGGCTGAGGCAGGAGAATGGCGTAAACCCGGGAGGCGGAGCTTGCAGCGAGCTGAGATCCGGCCACTGCACTCCAGCCTGGGCGACAGAGCGAGACTCCGTCTCAAAAAAAAAAAAAAAAAAAAAAAAAATATATATATATCTGGGGTTCAATATATGCTCCCCAATAATTTATATTGGCCTCTTAATGGGGCCCTGGATTGGAATATTATTTTACAACTAGATTCATTTTGCTGGAATCTCAGAAAGGATGCAGAGGTCCCATGTGGTCAAGTCTTTTTGGCTTTATCCCAAAACCCAAAATTACACAAAAATTGTCATATATGCTTCTAAGGAACTTCCTCCCTCCCCGATTCTGATGTCTTAGATGGCCCTTCCTTTTGCCCATCACACTCTCTGCAGCCTGCTCCCGCTTCACCTGCACCCTCTCCATCTGCTCCATCCCCCAGTCAACCCTCCCGCCCCCATACCCAGACACTCTATCCCCCTCACGTACTCACACATCCTGTCACATATGCCACTAGCAAAGAGTCCTCAGAAGATCCCACAAGGGTTTTACCTCTCCACAAGGTGGCAAATGGAGATTTGGGAACAATTCGAGTTCATGTCCCTTTTCCAATGTCTGATCTTTCTCAAATCCACACTGGGTTCACTTAGCTAGGATCCCACTAAGTTCATTCAAGAATTTCGAGCTTTAGTTATTGTCTTTGATTTAATCTGGTAAGACATATTCGTGGTGTTAACTACTTGCTGTTCCCATGAAGAAAAATCACACATGTGGTCTTTAGCTCAAGCTGGGGCAGATAAAGCTCATGCTCATAACCCTAATGATAAGAGAGCTGGGAAAAATCTGTCCCCAACACAGAGCCCACTGGCAATACCAGGCTGCTGAGGTGGTCCAGACAGAGGCAGGGGCGGATGAGATTATAACTTACTTGTTGGAAGAAATGAAAAAAGATCTAATAAACCCTGTTAATTTTTCTAAATTACGAGAAATCACTCAGGAGCCACCTGAGAACCCCTGCCCTTTTCCAAACTAGGCTGGTGTAGGCCATGCATAAATACACCAATTTAGACCCCAGAACCCCTGAGGGCCAAGGCTCAGTTGGAGGAGGAAAAATGGCAGGGTCAAGCTGCTGACACGGCAACAGCATTGGCACATTCTTTTCATTTGCTACTGACCCCAAGGCTTGTCCCTATAACACTAGCAGAACAGGGGCCTGTCATTATTTCAGGAATCCAGGACACCGGAGTACAGAGTATCCCAAACCTCTGGGTTACGAGCTGCCCCCAGGACCCTGTCCTCACTGCAAACAAGAGGGTCGTTGGAAGAGTGCATTTCCCTCTCTCCCCCATGACAGGGCGTGGGACACCTCTTCCTTCTGGGCCATCACAGCCACAGCCTTGCCAACCTACCCAACAAGGGAGTCCTGCAGAACAAGGACTAGGATGAGGGCAAGGACGGGCACCCTCACTCTCTCCAAGCCTCTGAAAGTCATTCTCCAGATGACTGATGGGACTGTGTGGCCCTAACCTTTCTCTCTATGGAGGAGCCCTGGGGAAATCTGATTGAGGCTGAACAAGAGGCAGCGTTCCTCGGAGATACAGGGGCCAGTTATTCAGCTTCAAACATTTACTGTGGCCCAACGTGCTAGTCCTTCATTTTCCTCACAGGTGTGGATGGAAAACCCCAATGAGGCTGTTTCACACCACCACTCCCTTGTAAAATGGAAGGCTATTCCTTTACCCACTCCTTTTCAGTCCCGCCGAACTGCCCTGTTCCATTATTAGGGCATGACTTACTCACAAAATTACAAGCTACTTTGTAGCTAAGGCTTCACCTTCTAGCTGTTTTCACTCACACATCACCAACAGAGCTGCTACAATCTATAGAACCTCACATTCTAAAACCAGTGCCATTTGAGGTTTGGAAAGCTTCTATTCCTGGCCGTTCAATATCAGCTGCTCCTATTGTCATTCAGCTTAAAAATCCCAGTAAGTTCCCCAGAACCCCCCAATACCCCTTGAAACCAGAAGCATGAAAAGGGCTAAAACCTCTAATAACAAAAACGTCTAACCCGTGGATGAGTGTACCCATGCAGCTCGCCTTGCAACACTCCTGTTTTAGCTGTAAAGAAACCAGATGGTTCCCACCTTAGAGTCATTACCGAAGCTGTTATTCCTATTCATCCTGTTGTCCCAAACCCTTGCACCCTTGTTGGACAGATTCCCTCCACCACAGCTTGTTTTACAGTTCTTGATCTTAAGAATGTGTTTTTCTGCATTCCTGTACGCTTAGATAGCAAATATTTGTTTGCTTTTGAACGGCAAGACCCAGATACTCAAATAACTCAAGAGTTGACTTGGACAGTTCTGCCCCAGGGATTCAGAGATAGCTCCCGCCTTTTTAGACAGGCCCTAGTTAAAGACCTGTCCACACTGCAACTTCACCCAGATGGCAATCTACTCCAGTATGTAGATGACCTATAATCTGTAGTCCTAGCAAAGCTGCTCCAGACCAAAACACAGTATTAGTACTAAACAAACTTGCTGATTATAGGTACAAAGTATCTCCTTCTAAGGTACAAATATCCACACAGGGTGTTCAATTTTGGGGTCTTATCTTAACTCCCAGCACAAAGAGCCTCTCTAGCACTTATAAAGATCTTATCTTAGGCCCGACACAGTGGTTCACACCTATAATCCCAGCACTTTGGGAGGCCGAGGCAGACGGATCACTTGAGGTCAAGAGTTCGAGACCAGCCTGGGCAACATGGTGAAACCCTTTTCCAGCTTCGGCCCTATCCCACCTTGATCATTCTCTTCACTGTGGTGATTGTAGTCTGGGAACAACAGCTCCCACCCAAATCACTGCCTTGAGCATCACTTCCAATTCAGAATTCTATTCAGAAGGAAAAGGGCCCTGGGACTTATTGTGACGGGAGTTGTGGGAACTATCACAACTTGTAAAACCTCCCTTGGGGAGGTTTTACTTACCGGGAAATCACAACTACGAGAACCTACCCCTCCCTTGAAGTAGCAAACGCTGGCACCCGTCTGTCAGCTCTACAAGTCGTTAGACTCGCCAGCAGGAGCTCGGTGCTTGGTAACAGGTGAGTTCTGGATCACCTCCTGGCTGAACAAGGAGGGGTCTGTGCTGTCATCAACAGGACCTGTTGCACCTACATTAATGTGTCTGGAGAAGTGGAAACCGATGCCCGAGAAATCTTCAAACAAGCCAAATGGCTACACACACTTTCCCAAAGTAACCAAGACTGGGCCCAAACTTTTCCTGACTGGTTTTCAAAAAACCCCTCGGCTTCTCCTGTTCCTCAGACCTTTATCTTCGGCGATTTTTCTTTTAATATTTGGTCCCTGCCTTTTTTTAATGCTCTCGTTAAGTCTCTATGTTCCAGATGACAACAATTCCACCTGCAGACGGCTATGCAGTCCCAACACCGGCCTGCAACGGCAGCTCGATTTACACGGGGCTTCTTGATGGAATCCCGTCACGCGCCTCCGTGCACAAGCTTTCATGACCCTTTATTCCCTTCACGACCGAGAGCAAGAAAGGAAAACCGCGACCTGTCCCCCGAACTCCCTCTCAGCAGGAAGTAGCCAGGCGCACTGGACACCCCTCTTCACTGTGCCAGTTCCCCTTTCTCGAGACCCCAACAGGAAGCAGGTGGACATGAGCATGGCGGCAAAGGAAGGGTCAGAGATTTCACCAAGATAGTTGTCAGAGGGAAATTGAGTCCTGCACATCCAGCCTGATCCTGCTTAGCTCAGGGGTCAGAGAAGTGTTTCTTAGAGGGTGGGAGCACAGATCATCGAGGCTTGGCAGGCCCTGTGGCCTATGTTGCAACAACTCAACCCTGCCTTGTGCTTGCAAAGCAGCTGCCAGTGGTGTGGGCGTGTTCCCATAAAACTTTATTTATAAAAAGCAGGTGGCAGGCCAGACTGGGCCCATGGACTGCAGTTTGCTGACCCTGGCGCAGCTGATGGGAAGGCTTGTAAACCAAAAATAAAATTCGAAGACCTCCCGGCAGCCATCTGAATGGGCTTCCCTGTCCGCCATGGCACTCTAAACTTTAACCTGGAAGACGTTTGGGCCATGCCACAGCATCCCCCGCCAGCATTAACATCGACGCAGGCCTTAAGTCTGATAGGAAGCGTTTACCGTCTATTTTCTCTCTAAAGCCCACTGCCTGGAGGCGCCGCCTGCTCTCCACAGCCTCTATTTCATAACCCAGACACCCCTTTCTGCTGATCCGAACTCTTCAATCAGTTGACAGTCAGAACATGTTTAAGTCTCCCTATGACCTGGAAGCCCCCAATTCGAGCTGTCCCAGCCTTCCAGACGGAACCAACATTCGATCGATGCTCATGTCTTCCTAAAATGTATAAAAGCAAGCTGTGCCCCCATCACCTTGGGCACTTGTGGTCAGGGGTGCACCCTTGAGCTTGGCAAGGATGTCCTCCCTCCTGGGGCTGTGGCGCGGGTGCGTCCTTAGCCTTGGCAACAAAAAGTTTCTAAACTAATTGAGACCCGTTTCAGGTACTTTTTGGTTTACAGGCTCAACTTAGCAAACAAACCTGCACAGTACACAGACACACGCAAGGCAGGGGTTGCACAGTGAGTTTCGGCATGCCGCATTCCAGAGATGTATAGAAATTCTTGTTATGTATACGTTTTAGGTTGAAAGGAGGCCTGGAACCAGGTGCCGACTTTAGATAATAGAGAAGTCTAATTACTTCTACCTTTCCCAAATACAGAGGTTCCCCCGACAGCCCCCAGGGCCTGCCTGATGGCCACCAGGTGATCTTTGCTCTCCTCAATTTCTGTCACTCAGCCCTGGAGGCTCCCTCTGCCTGAGGGCTCAGTCCCCTGCTGCCTGGCCCTGACCCGCAGGACAAGCACAGATAAGGCTCAGGGAACAAAAGCAAAAGGCAGGGCTGCCGCGGAAGCCTGTCCACCAATCCTCACCTCTCACCTCTGTGTCCAGCCTACCGGGAAATGTTCCAGGCTCTGGCCAAGTCCAGTGCAGCCCCAGGTCCCCAAGCGGCAGGTTGGGTGCAGACCATGGCCTCTCACAAGCTGCTGGTGCCCCCGCCCAAGGCCCTGCTCAAGCCCCTCTCCATCCCCAAGCGGCTCCTGCTGGGGCCCGGTCCCTCCAACCTGCCTCCTCGCATCATGTCGGCCGGAGGAATGCAGATCATCGGGCCAATGGACAAGGAGATGTACCAGGTAGGAGTGGGGGGCCACTCGGGGGCCTGGGTCTCACCTGTGTTCCCACCCGCAGATCACAGACGAGGGGAGGGGTCACTGTCTCCTCACTCGCGGGGGCCTGGGTCTGACCCTGTATCCACCCACAGATCACAGACGAGGGGGGACCGGAAACCTGGGTCTCACACTGTTCCCACCTGCAGATCAAGGACGGGGGGGCAAGGAGCCTGGGTCTCACCCTCTACCCAGCCACACGCAGATCACGGACGGGGAGGGGCAAGGAGCCTGGGTCTCACCCTGTTCCCACATGCACGCAGATCATGGACGAGATCAAGGAAGGCATCCAGTACGTGTTCCAGACCAGGAACCCGCTCACACTGGTCATCACTGGCTCCGGACACTGTGCCCTGGAGGCCGCCCTGGTCAATGTGCTGGAGCCTGGGGACTCCTTCCTGGTCGGGGTCAATGGCATTTGGGGGCAGCGAGCCATGGACATCGGGGAGCGCATGGGTAAGGGAGAGAGCCAGGTGGGGATGGCCCTGGCTCCATCCTTCAAGGCCTCCCTGGTCTCCCTCTGTTTGAAGCTGGCGGCCCTGTCCCCGGGTGAGCGCTTACCCACGCTGTGGCCCTGCACACACGTTCCTCCTCTCAGCCCGCTGCCTCCTCCAGGTGGTGTCAGGGCACTCGTGGGACCTGACTCTGATAGGGCTGGGAGCAGCACAGGTGCTCCGATCCCTCCAGTCTCCTCGAGCTGTTTCTGGAGCTCGTGGGGGATGGCACTGCAGGGAAGCCTCTGGTCCCAGCACACGCTCCTGAGAACCCCAGCCACTGTCCAGGGCCCCAGGCACCAGCTCTGCTCTGTGACAGGGTGGGGTTTCAGAAGCTGAAGCCTCCCCTCAAATCTCAGCAGCCCCCCTTTCTGGAGCCTTGATGTGATCCACAAAATATGGGGGTATGGACAGAGCATGTGCCTCCGGAGTACACTTTTCTGGGAGAGAGACAGGAGCAGGAGTGTGCCCTGGGGTTAGTGCTTGATTGTGGCATTGAGGGACATCAGCTTGGCCAGCTCCACAGTGGCCACGCTGGTTAATACTCAACCAACCGCCACAGCCAAGACGGTCCCAATCCAAAGTCCACAAACTTTTCAAGGGGACCCAGGGTCAGCAGAGGCCAGGACCCCAAGTGGTCATCAGGGCACTCAGGCTCAGATGCCTGCGGTATATGGCCTCCCCTGTCCCCATTCTGTACCCTCGGCTGCAAGTTCTTCCCCTCCCACAACCCTGGCCACGAGCAGCACGCAGGATAGGGGCAGAGAGAAGGAGGGGACGAGGGCCTGATTCCTGGAGTCCCAGCTCCAACAGAGGGCCAGACTGCTGCCTCGCTCACCCCTCATCCTTCGCTCTGTCATCCACCACACCAGTGGTGTGCCAGCCCTGGGCCAGGTGCGGCCCCGACCCCCAGGAGCTCACTCTGCTTGGGGAGACACTGGCCAGTGTGGCCTGAGAAAGGGTGTTTGAGCTGAGCTCTGTCAAGGGCACCCCAGGAGCCTTGGCTCCAACAGTCGGGGGGTCAAGATGGCCCTGGCTCTACACACAGAGAGGCTCTCACTGGGCAGAGTACGCCCTCGTCTTCAGGCAGCCAGGGTGGGGTCCAGCCCTCACAGGGCCCCCCTGCTCAGCAGGGCCACGGGTGCCCAACGCTGGCTTCTACAGTGTGTGCGGGACACTCACGGCCCACTCTGTCCTGCACCCAGGAGCCCGAGTGCACCCAATGACCAAGGACCCTGGAGGCCACTACACACTGCAGGAGGTGGAGGAGGTAGGGGGACCCAGGGTGGGGGTCAGGTCTGGAAGGAGGTTGGGGGGCATGCTGGCTCATGGGCTGCCTGGCAGTGACCAGCCAGTGGGGTGGGATCAGAGCCGGGAGGCTGGGGCCCATGGCTGGCCCTCAGCCCATCCTAGCATCTCCTGAGTGGCCACAGGGGAGGGCTCCATTACCTGGGAATGATGGGAAGACTGGTAGGGAGGCTTCTGTCTGGCAGGGAAACTGAGTCAGGAGCTTGGTCCTGTGGGCAGGGTCAGAGGGGCTGGAGGCAGGAGACAGGGTTGTGGTCAGGGCTGCAGAGCATGTCCCTGACACTCAGGATACTCCACCCTGTGGGCTGAAGTCAGCCTCAACCTACCTGGAGTGTGGGGGACTCCGTCCATCTAGCAACAGCCCTCACAGGCCAGGCAGCAGGCTGGGGCCACCCTTCCTCCACCTCTGCGCAAAAGTCCTGTTCTTGGAAAAGCCCTCCTCCCAAATCGGAGATGCCCCCGCCTCCGCCTCGCATGCACACCGTCAGGGAGGGGTTGAGGCGCACCCAGCCCCTGCTGCCTGGAGCTGGGCCACCCATGGGGGGTTTGTTGGGGGGTTCCTGGCCCCTGCCCCTCTGAGCTTCGCCTGCAGCCATCCCTGCCTCCCCAGGGCCTGGCCCAGCACAAGCCGGTGCTGCTGTTCTTGACCCACGGGGAGTCGTCCACCGGCGTGCTGCAGCCCCTTGACGGTTTTGGGGAACTCTGCCACAGGTGAACCTGGCCCCAGGGCGGTGGGCCAGAGCACAGCTCAGAGCCAGGCTGTGGGGAGGGGTGGGTACTGGTCCCTCTGGCGCTTCTGCCCCTGGTCCCCACCTTGGCCTCTGTCACATGGTGTGGGGTGCAAGCACCTCCCAGGTCCTCTTTGCTCTGGGCTGAGTCTAAAGACAATCCCAGGCCCCGGGGCAGGCTCAGGTGCTCCCTGGCCAAGCACCCCCACGGTGCCCACTGACCTCTGTCCCCATGACTGAAGAGGGCTTGGCACAGACCTCCATATCTTGCCAGGGCCTGTCCCCACCTCGCCCCGAGATTGCAAGGGCACTAAAGCTCCCTGATGCCCTCCACTTCCCTCCTCCAGCCTCCCTTACCCCCGCATGGGGGTGCACAGGGCAGGGCCTTGAATGGAGTCAGACGGGATTCCTGAGAAATGGGGACAGAGCCCCTTGGGACCTAGCAGTCCCGTCGGCAGGTCTGAGCACAGGACAGAGGAGAGAAACTCCACGGCCAGGGAGGATCCTTCAGCAGGGCCCCCAGCCCGGACAGCTTGCTACATGGACCGTGGCCATGAATAAAGCTCACAAACATAACCTGGCCGGCTTCAGCAACACCCAGGCCGTCCCCACCTGCAGCCAGCACGAGATACTTTCTGTATCTTTCTTTTCTTTACAAGAAAATATGGAGGTGGACGAGGGTGAGAGTTCAGAGGGCGAGAGTTTCGAGGGTGAGAGTTCGGAGGGTGAGAGTTCGGAGGGTGAGAGTTCGCGGTGCTGCTGTTTGTGCTGTTCCGGGACTCTGTCCCCTCCGGCCCTGGACTCTGGCCAGTGGCTGGGCCGAGCAGCTGTTGGCAGAGGGAGACCCAGCTTGGTGCCACCGTGGTCCCTGGGGTCCACACAGGCCCTCATGCGCCTGCTGTCCCTGGGGAACCACAGACTGCCCGGCTGACCCTCTTCGGCACCACTGCAGGGCCCTGCAGCTGGGTCCCACCAGGGCCATGATGCTCCCTCACTCCCCCAGCTCCTTCTGCTCCAATGATCAGGGCTGGAAAAGAAAGAGCCACAGGTCCTGACGGATCCTGACAGGCAGGAGAAGGCAACTGGCCAACTCCTGGGGCACAGGTGGGAGGCACCCCCCCTTCCTTGCCAGCCTGAGGCTCAGAAACCCCATCCAGGCTGGGGCCCAAGCCCTCCAGCGGCCCCCTGCCTCACCTGCGGCCCTCCGTTCCATCCCCCATCTCTCTAGGTACAAGTGCCTGCTCCTGGTGGATTCGGTGGTATCCCTGGGTGGGACCCCTCTCTACATGGACCAGCAAGGTAAGGGTGTGCTCTGAGGGTCCTACCCAGCCCGAGCAGCCAGGGGCTCCGGGTGCAGGAAGCCCTGCTGGAAGTGCGCATCCGGCAGCCAACACTGCGGATTCGGCCTCATCTCCACCCGGCCCAGGGAAACACTCACTCCTTACTGGGGCAAGAGCGGCTCCATGAACTACCCGGCACCCCAGTGTTTCCACTGAGCTTTCAGATCCAGGCATGGGGACTGGCGGGAGGGACAGCTGGTGGGGGACATTTGAGAGGCCCCAGAGCTGTAGTAGAAGCAGTGGCCAGGGCTCCAGTCGATCAGGTGTAGGGGACCCCTCTGCCGAACCCCCAGAGGCTCAGTTTCACATCCGCCCTGCACCCCGCCAGGCTGCCCACAGCAGTGAGCACCACTGCACAGGGTCACCTCGCAGGGAAGCTCACCCAGGCCGGCCGAGGGGACCAAGGCGCCTCCTGTGCCCATCAGCACGTTTACGAGGGAGAGCCTGCACCCTGCGCCCACTGTGGTGCCTGCCCACCCACTCCATGGGAGCCTCTCTGTTTCTGCAGAGCCCCTCCTGATTTGGGAGATCTCAGGCAGGAAGGGAGGGATTTTTGGGCTGATCCTCAAACTACTACTGAAAGCAGGGACCTGGGGAGGGACCCGGGGACACGGGGCCAGGGGTGGCAGGGCTGTCCCTGGGGACCATTCGCACAGCGGAGGGAGAAGCTGCGCTAAAAGGCTCAGGCCTGAGGTCATGGCTGCCACGCAACAGTGCTGAGATTCGAACCCAGGATTCCCTTCCATGTCTCCCCTCCCATCGTGTACGGATTCTTGTGGGGTCGTAGCCCACCAGCCCATTAGCTAGGCAGGCACCCCACTGGACCGGCCTGCCCTGTGGTGGGGCTCCCCCGTCCCAAACAAACCACCCATCTACAGGCATCGACATCCTGTACTCGGGCTCCCAGAAGGTCCTGAACGCCCCCCCAGGGACCTCGTTCATCTCCTTCAGTGACAAGGCCAAGTGAGTGACCCACAGACCCTCACCTCTGTGCAGGGCTGGGCTCGCAGGGAGCTCAGGTGGCCCGAGGCAGGAGGGGCGGGAGCCAGGCTGGAAGGGCTCCCCAGGCTCCTCCAGCACCTGGCGCTCTCCTGCCCACCCTCCGGGAGGCCAAAGGCACTGCGTTCACGGGGAGTGGGGAGGCCAGGCAAGGGGAGGGCCATGGGCATGTGCAGGGTGCAGAGTCCGCTGCTCTGGAAGTTCCCAGCTTCACACCAAGGAGTGGCCAGGAAAGAACTGAGGGCCTGGGGCCCAGCACCCCAACCCACCCTGGCTTGGCTTCCAGGGGCTGCCCCAAGGCACAACGTGGACCACACATGGTGCCCCCTGCAGTCCCAATCTCACCTCCCGCTCCTGGTGTCCAGATTCCGAGCCAGGCCAGGCAGGGGTGGGGGAAGAGGGCCAGGCCTCACAGGCGGTTCACATCCAGCTGCAGCCTGGCAACTGGAGGTGCCGTTCCCCAGAACAGAGAGGACTTTGGGGTGAAGTCAGGAATTCGGTGTTGGACGTGGGAGGTCTGAGATGCCCGTTGGATCACAGGGGAGGGTGAAGGAGGCGGCTGGGTGTGAGTCAGGAGCCTGGGGAGAGACCGGGGCTGGCCCACCAACTTGGAGTTGTAGAGACGGACACATTTAAAGTTTTAAGCCTGGCCAGTGTGCCCTGGGGCCCGAAAGCAGTCACCTTTGGATGATGTGAGAAATGAAGGCTGACCCTGTAGGAAGGGCTGGGGGAGAGAAAGGGGCACACAGAATGGAGGGAGCTGGCCTCAGTGCCCCCATGGCAGGGTCACACCCACATGGGCAGAGGTGCAGGCTGGGCCCAAGGGCCAGCGGTACTGGACAGCTGAGGGACCCAGGACCTGCCCGGTCCCACACTGGCCCCTGAGTATAAATGCAGCTGGGGCAGGCCCTCCTGGGGGCCCCACCCCGTCTCACTCCTGTGAAACAGGACAGCCAGCAAGACTGCTCCTGCCTTCAGCCCAAACTGAGGGGCCGGTGCTCAGGCTGCTTTCCCTCCCCAGAAAGAAGATGTACTCCCGCAAGACGAAGCCCTTCTCCTTCTACCTGGACATCAAGTGGCTGGCCAACTTCTGGGGTTGTGACGGCCAGCCCAGGATGTGAGGCCCGGCAGGGACGGGAAGGTGTGGGGGTGCTGGGCATGGCTGGCTGGGGGGACGCTGACCTTTCGCTGCACTCAGGGATTCTCCGAGCCCCCCACCTTCATGCCACAAGAACCCCAATCAGAGTCCCAGAACTCACCTGCATCGGGCGGTCGGCGTGCCCCACCCTGGGTTTCCCCATCCCTCGACTGGCCCGAGGCTCTGGGCAGGGGCATGGCCCCCACTGCCTCTTCCACAAACTCTGTCCCCCCGCTCAGAGGTCCCAGCACATCCTCGGGCACTTTGGACCTGGCCCTGCCATATCTCCCCACTCCTGGGCCTCAGTTTATCCCCTTTCAAAAGATAATCTTGGCCATAAACCCAAGGCCCCTTATGTTACACACAGGGACAAGGCTCCAGGAATGCTGCCCTAGCCCAGTGGGCACAGAGGGCCAGTGCTGGCTTCGTGGGCACGCTGGGGCTGAGGGGCTCAGCAGGGTGGTGGTGGTGTGTGTCTCTGCTCCTGTACCACCCACCGCATCCTGGCCGGGCCCCACATGGAGCCATGCTCTCCCCGGCAGACAAAGCTGCCTTCCCGGTCCAAAGTTCTGAACCCAGACAAGACTCCTGTGGCGGATACCAGCCTGTGCTCAGACAGCCTGTGCTGCTGGGGCTGCGGCAGACAGAGCTAATGCCCCATCTGCCCCCAAACCTGCCCGTGGTGCCGGACCAAGCCCCCTCGTATCTTCCAGGTACCATCACACGATCCCCGTCATCAGCCTGTACAGCCTGAGAGAGAGCCTGGCCCTCATTGCGGAACAGGTGCGTGGGCTGCACTCCACAGGAGGAGACAGGGCCACTGGCTGGATTGTCGAGGGCACGGCCTGCAGAGAAGGAACCATTCCTGGTGCACAGACAGAAGGGAGCCTGCCAGAGAGAGGCCCTCAGTGGGGGTGGGGGAGAGAGGACTGGCCCCGGGCACACTGGCTGTGGGCAGGGCCGGGAGGACGCAGCCCCAGGGACAGATGCAGCAATGGGGCAAGTGTGGACGCTCCCAACCGTTCCACTGCCGTGTGAAGCAGTAAGTGAGGCCCGGTGAGTGGAGGGCTGGGAGAAGGGGAGGCCGCCGAAGGGCCAGAGACATGCAGCCTGCAGATAGGTGGGCGTGGATGTAAAGTGAGGGGCTGGAAGCTCCTGCAGGTTTGTCCTGTGTCCCACAGGGCCCATTGCCAGCCACCAGTCCAGAGTCCAGGAAGGGTCCCCAGGCTGCAGCCAGCTTCCCGTGAGGTTGCAAGGCCGTGCCTGCCATGTTTGTTCTCCTGGGTCCACTCATAAAGCCACTGCCTAGGGCTGGGTTAGTGCCAGGGTACCCCCGTAAGCTGGATGCCACCCGCACCCCTGGGGGAAGGCGAAGGGTCAGGCGCTCACACAGGGAGAGGCTCTAGGGTCGTAAAGGTGGGTGGGGGTTGTGAGTCGTGGGGGGAAGGGAGAGAACAGGACCAGGGCACAGTCAAGGGTGGAGGCGTGGGGACCTGGCAGAGTGAGGATTGCAGGGGCACGTGTACAGGGAAGACAGGCCAGGGCCAGAGTAGAGAGCAGCTGCTGCCCCGGGGCACCCACCTGGGGTGGCCATGGGAGCTGGTGGCTGGAGACCGGGAGGACCCGAGGTGATGACACTGAGAGGCCCAGGGCTGGGAAGACCACCCCTCACCTGTCCAGAGCTGAGACAGGAGCAGTTCTGGGGAGGATGCCAGGTCAGAGAGCCGGCCATGAGAGGACAGGGGGCCCGGAAGCCAGCAGCCTGAGCCCTGGCCCTGATCCACCCCAGCCCTGTGTAGCCCAACAACCCTTCCCCTCCCTGCTCAACCCCCTCCCCTCTGCAAGGCGTTCTCCCCTCCTTTCCTCCTGGGCCACAGGCAGACCCCCCACCCCGTCTCTCGCAGACCCCTCCTCTGTCTCTCCCAGGCCCAGATGTTTCCTCCTGCCTGGGATAGTCCTGGGCCTGCTCCTGGGCAAAGCCAAACTGGGAGCTCCAGGGGCTCCCCTGCACCAAGGCCCGCAGTCAGGTTTTTCCTCCTGCACCACCGAGGGCGGGGCTTCCTGCCCACCCCACCCATGCCACTGCCCACCGGTGCCATCTCCCACTCAGGGCCTGGAGAACAGCTGGCGCCAGCACCGCGAGACCACAGCGTATCTGCATGGGCGCCTGCAGGCACTGGGGTTGCAGCTCTTCGTGAAGGACCCAGTAAGGAGGCCCCTGGCAGTGGGCAGCCCTGCACCCATGGGGAAGGATGAGGGGCTCCTGCCCAGCTCCCTCAGGAGGGACACTGGCTCCTGAGAAGAGGGGGCGGCTGCCGGGTGGTGTGGCCCCGGGTCCAGGGAGCAGTATCGGCAGGAGCCATGAAGTCACAGCTCCCGGCCTCTGATGCCAGATCTCAGGACGGCCTGTGATCTCCCAGTAGGAAGTTGCCCATCCACTGCCTCCTGAAGGGTGGGGACCCTGCTCTTCCCCAGCCCTTTCTCCCCCGGCTCCTCTGTAACCTGAAACCAGGGCAGATGGCCCCAGCCAAGAGCTGTCACGAAGGCCCGTGTAGGGCCTCTCACCCGCTCGCTGAGCCAGGCCCCTCCTGCAGGCGCTCCGGCTGCCCATGGTCACTACCGTAGTTGTGCCCGCTGGCTATGACTGGCGAGACATCGTCAGCTACGTCTTGGACCATTTCGACATTGAGATCATGGGCGGCCTCGGGCCCTCCGCAGGGAAGGTGAGAGGCAGCGCCTCGAGGGTCTTTTGCAGAACCAAACCCACCACCCCTCCTTGAGCAGGACTGTGCACCAGGTCCGGGGGAGGCCGGGGTCATCCAAGAGCCCAGACCGAGGAGCATCCAGAAGGGTCCGCTCTCCAAGGGGTATCCAGTAGAGTGTGTGCTGTCTCCCCTGCTCCCACCCCAGCCTGCTGAGGTCACCGGGTGCAGCCTTTATGATTCCACTCAGAACGTCTTTCCTTCCCTCTGAGCAGACCCTGGAACCAGGCGGGAAGCCCCATGCCTGGGCCCAGCTGTGTCTCTGAGCGGCAGTGGGAGGGGCCTTCACTGCACCACCCTGCCCTCCCGTATGGCTGCGGGTGCAGAGGGAGGAGAGCCTGACCTGGCCTGGGGGTTTGGGGGCCTCCTCTGCAACCTGTACGGGGCTCTCAGCTCCCCTCATGGACACTGGATGGGTGGTCCTCGCTCAGGAGAGCCCATCCTGGCTCTGGCCAGCCGTTGGTCAGGGTCAGGTGGGTCCCAGGCGGGAGGCTGACGTCGGCCTGGCCCGTGCCCCCCAGGTGCTGCGGATCGGCCTGCTGGGCTGCAATGCCACCCGCGAGAATGTGGACCGCGTGACGGAGGCCCTGGGGGCGGCCTTGCAGCACTGCCCCAAGAACAAGCTGTGACCTGCCTGCTGGCACACACCCGGCCCATGCCCACCCCGAGGGATCAGGAGGATCAGGAGCAAGCAGACCCTGCAAGGTCCCCCAGGCCTGGGGACAGGAAAGCCACGGACCCAGCCCGGGAGGCAGAACCAGGCAGCCCTTTTCCCTCCAGTGGCACCTCCTGGAAACAGTCCACTTGGGCGCAGCACCCAGTGCCTTCCAAATGAGCGGCAGTTCCCCGGCCGTGAGCCTCCCGGGAATGTTTAATAAAAGGCCTGGCCACCTCTTCTCACTGTGTGGGGTGGTCTGTGAAAGAGTCTGACAGGAGAGCATCTCTGCTCTTTGAGCTGCCTGATTGTGGACTTTAGGGGGACACTCCTCATCCTGGAGCCCACAGGGCAGGTCCTCTCCTGGAGGGGGTGCTGCCACCACACTCTAGCCCCAGATGTCACACCCCCAAACGTCCTCACGCACCACCTCCAGGCGAACCCACACGGCCCACAGGGCTGGTTGGAGACCCCTCTCACGGACAAGGGCACCTGCGTGCTCCAGAGCACACAGCCAGGACCTGAGCCCATGACACGTGGAAGCCTCCAATGGAAGGCCCCCTATGCTCCCATCCAGCCAGTGCCCACCCCTGGACTGCCTGGCCTCTGTGGCCATAGATCAGCCTGGCATATTTGAATTTATTTATTTATTTATTTATTTATTTGCTTTGAGACAGAGTTTCACTCTTGTCGCCCAGGCTGGAGTGCAGTGGCACGATCTCAGCTCACTACAACCTCTGCCTCCCAGGTTCAAGCGATTCTCCTACCTCAGCCTCTGGACTAGCTGGGACGACAGGCACGCACCACCATGCCTAGCTAATTTTTGTATTATTTAGTACAGATGGGGTTTCACCATGTTGGCCAGGCTGGTCTCCATCGAACTCCTGACCTCAAGTGATCCACCTGCCTCGGCCTCCCAAAGTGCTGGGATTACATGTGTGAGCTGCCGTGCCTGGCCATAGTTAAATTTCGTGGTCAGGGGAACACATGGCAGGTCCTCCACTGTGCCAGCTTCTTTCACTTACAGTTTTTGACATTCACATGTGCCATTGTGGGCGCCGGTGTGTCTGTTGCTGAGTGCCGTCCCGTGGTATGGATGTGCCGTTGTGGGCGCCGGTGTGTCTGTTGCTGAGTGTCATCCCCTGGTATGGATGTGCCGTGTGGGCGCCGGTGTGTCTGTTGCTGAGTGTCATCCCCTGGTATGGACGTGCCGTCATGGGCGCCAGTGTGTCTGTTGCTGAGTGTCCTCCCGTGGTATGGACGTGCCGTTGTGGGCGCCGGTGTGTCTGTTGCTGAGTGTCCTCCCCTGGTATGGATGTGCCGTTGTGGGCGCCGGTGTGTCTGTTGCTGAGTGCCGTCCCATGGTGTGGACACATCACGATTTGTTGGTTCATCGCCATAGCTGAGCATCTGGGTTATTTCTATTTTGGGGTTGTTATGAATACGGCGGTAGTGAAACTCTTATTCAGGTCTTCACGTGGCCGTATATTTTCATTTTTCTTGGATAAATAACTAGGAGTGGAATTGCAGGGTCGTACGATGGGCTTAACCTCATGCGAGACTGCCACGAAATTGTCCGAAGTGGTTCTTCCATGCTTCATTCCGGCAGCTGCGCACGAGCATCCGGGGTGCTCCTCGTCCTCACCCACACCGGCGTTGTCCTTGTTTGCTGGGGGGTGTAAAATCGGGTCTGATTTGGTTTTAGTTTGCATTTCCCTGATGCCTATTGATGTATTGATGTTGAGCAACTTCTCATGTGCTATCGGCCGTTTGTAGATCTTCTGAAAAGTGTCAGTTCAGATATTTTGTTCATATTTGGATTTTTATCTTTTTATTGTCAATGTGTGATCATTTTGAAACATATTCTAGATACTATCAGATATGTGTGGCATGTGCATTTTCTCCCACTCTGTGGCTTACCTGTTCATTTTTTGGTTTTTTTTTGTTTTTTGTTTTTTGTTTTTTTGAGACAGAGCCTCACTGTGTCCAGGCTGAAGGGCAGTGGCATGATCTCGGTTCACTGCAACCTCCACCTCCCAGGTTCAAGAGATTCTCCTGCCTCAGCCTCCCTTGTAGCTGGGATAACAGGCACACACCACCACACCCGGCTAATTTTTGTATTTTTTTGTAGAGACGGGGTTTTGCCATGTTGGCCAGGCTGGTCTCAAACTCCTGACTTCAAGTGATCCACTCACCTCAGCCTCCCAAAGTGCTGGAATTACAGGCGTGAGCCCCCACACCCAGCTTACCTATTCATTTTCTTAATTGTGTCTTTCAAAGAGCAGGTATTTTCAGTTTTGGAGAAGTCGTATTTATGAATGAGTTTTCTTCTGTGGTCTGAGCTGTCTGTATCTTGTCTAAAAACCTTTGCCTACTTTGAGGTCATGATGATATCTTCCCATTTTTCTTCTAGAAATTTTACAGTGTCAGCTTTTGTGTTTAGGTCTATGATACGCCTCATATTAATTTTGCGCACAGGGTAGAAAGGGGGTCAAGGTTCATTTTTATCCACACTGATATCCCAGTTCCAGTGACATTTGTTAAACAGACTTTTCCTTTCCCCATTGAGCTGACTTGACAGCTTTGTTAAAAATCAGTTGACTGGCCGGGCGCGGTGGCTCAAGCCTGTAATCCCAGCACTTTGGGAGGCCGAGACGGGCGGATCACGAGGTCAGGAGATCGAGACCATCCTTGCTAACATGGTGAAACCCCGTCTCTACTAAAAAATACAAAAAACTAGCCGGGTGCGGTGGCGGCGCCTGTAGTCCCAGCTACTCGGGAGGCTGAGGCAGGAGAATGGCGTGAACCCGGGAGGCGGAGCTTGCAGTGAGCTGAGATCCGGCCACTGCACTCCAGCCTGGGCGACAGAGCCAGACTCCATCTCAAAAAAAAAAAAAAAAAAAAAAAAATCAGTTGACTACACATTCATGGGTCTATTTGCAGCCTCTCTCTTCTGTTTCCTTGCATCCTTGTGTCAATCCCATGCTGTTGCAAATATTGTAGCTTTATAATAAGTCTTGAAATTAAGAGCAAGTCCTCCAATGTTTTTCTCCTTTGTAAAGGTTTTTCGTGTTCGGCATCCTTTGAATTTCTGCGTACATTTTAGACTCATGTTGTCTATTTCTTCAGAAAAGCTTGCTGAAATTTTGGTAGGAACTGCACCAAATCTATGTATCAAGTTAAGGAAAATGGAAATAAAGTATAAATTCCATCTCATAAACATAAATTTAAGTCTTTTTAAATCACTCTCAGCAATGTTTCTAGTTTTCAATGTACAGCAAAGTGGGAGGGGGTTCTTCAAGGAAAGCCAGTAACCCAGGAACAGGAAAGCCACTGACCCAGCCCAGGAGGCAGGAGCGGGCAGCGTCCCTGGCCCCCAGTGGCCCTTCTCCCTCCAAGTGGACCCTCCTAGAAACAGTGCACTTGGGCACAAATCTTTGGTTAGATTTATTCCAAGGTGTTTGATATTTTTGATGCTGTTATAAATGGCATTTGAAAAATTTCATTTCCAGTTGTTTATTTTTAAATATATACTATCATTTTTTTCTATATTAGTCTTGTGTCTTCTGACCTTCCTAAATTCACAAGGTCTAGTAGCTTCTTTGTAGATTCCTTTGAATTATCTAAGTAGATAGTCAAACTCTCTGTGACTAATAGGGTTTTACATCTTCTGCCTTTTATGTATTTGTTCTTGCTTCATTGCACAGCGTAGGCCACAATACAGTGCTGAATCCCGGCGGTGAGCGTGCACCTTCTCGCCTTGCAGACGTGTTTAATGTCTACGTCAGGCTGACGTCAACAGTCGGGCTTCTGCAGCTGCCCTGCTATCAGAGGCAGGAAGTCCCCACCTGTCCTAGTTTACGGAGAGTATTTGTTGCCAACAGCTGTTGTATTTTGTCAAATACCTTTTCTGCCTATAGTGAGATGATCATAAAGTTATGTTTCTTTATTCCACGGATGTGCTGTTTCGTTGACCTCTTATTTTCTCGTAATATATTTGTCAGGTTTTGATAGCAAGGTTACATTGGTCTTGTAAAGTGGCTTGGACAGTATTTTCCTTTATTTATCAATTAAATTTGTCTACAATAGGGACTATTTTTCCCCCTTATATTTTGGTAGAATTATCCAGTGAAGCCGTGTGGAACAGGAACTCTATGGGAAGGATTTTTTTAAATGACATCTAATGTTTTAATAGACATAGAGTTCTTTAGATTTTTGTCTCTCTCTTTGTGCCCGTTTTGGTAATTTGTGTTACCCAGGGCATGCTTGATTCCATCTAAGTTATTGAATGTGTTGGCATAAAATCATCCATCACATCCCTTTATCATCCTTTAATGCTTACAGGCTTTTTAATAAAATCTTCCATAATATTCCTTTATTAGCCTTCAATGCTTACGGGTTCGCTAGTGATTTCCCTGTTTCATTCCTGATATTGGTAATTTATATTTTCTCTTTTTTTTTCCATTATCAGTCTTGCTAGGGGGTTACTGAATTTATTAATCTCTTCAAAAAAGCAACATTTACCATCGTTTTCTCAATTGTTTGCCTTCTATTGATTTCCACTCTTAGTTTTATTGTTCCTTTTATTTTACTTCCCTTGGTTTTAATTTGCTCCTCTTTTTCTAGTTTCCTATGGTAGAAGCTTAATTGATTTTAAACATTTATTTGTTTTCTAGTATGAGCATTTAAAGCTAAAAATTTCCCTCTGAGTGCTTTCTTCACTACATCTCCCAAATTTTGACAGAAGATGTTTTAGTTATCACTCAGATTAAAAAAAAAAATTTTTTTTTGAGACGGAGTCTTGCTCTGTCGCCCAAGCTGGAGTGCAGTGGCCGGATCTCAGCTCACTGCAAGCTCCACCTCCCAGGTTTACGCCATTCTCCTGCCTCAGCCTCCTGAGTGGCTGGGACTACAGGCACCCGCCACCTTGCCCGGCTAGTTTTTTGTATTTTTTAGTAGAGATGGGGTTTCACCGTGTTAACCAGGATGGTCTCGATCTCCTGACCTCGTGATCCACCTGTCTCGGCCTCCCAAAGTGCTGGGATTACAGGCTTGAGCCACCGCGCCCGGCCAGATCAAAATATTTTGTAATTTCCTTGTGATTTATTCTTTGAACCACAGACTATTTAGACTTATATTGTGTAATTTCCAGATACTCGGTGGATATCCTAAATGTCTTTTTGTTTTTTATTTCAAATTTATGTCTGTTGCAGTCAGAGCTCATACTGTATATGGATTTCAGTATTTCAAAAATGCATTGAGAGTCTGTTTCACAAACTAGTCTTGGTGACTATCCCACGGACACTTGAGATGAACGCGTCTTCGCCACTGTCAAGCTCATTGTCTCTGAGCTTCCACAGAGATCCTCAGGTCCGCCTGGATGACGGTGTTGTTCAAGTCTTCTTTGTATCACTGGGGTTTTGTTGTTGTTGCTGTTTTGTTTTATTTTGTTTGCCTGCTTTTCCTATGAAGAACTGAGAGGTGTTCAGTTCTCCCAGGGTGAATGTGATCTTGTCTCCTTCTCCCTTTAACTCTGTGCATTCATCTTCATGATTTTGAAGGTCTGTTGTTAGGATTGTTACACCTTCTGGACAAATTGACTATTTTTATCATTATGAAATATCGCCCCTTACCTCGGGTAATACTCTTTGTCTTAATGTTTGTATGTTTCCTTTCCTTGGGCCACTTGTCTCTCCATACAAAAGAGACAAACAATTTCTATTTCTTTTTTAAATTATTTTATTTATGTATTTATTTTGAGACGGAGTTTCGCTCTTGTTGCTCAGGCTGCAGTGCTTTGGTGGGATCTCGGCTCACTGCAACCTCTGCCTCCCGGGTTCACGCAATTCTCCTGCCTCAGCCTCCTGAGTAGCTGGGACTACAGGCACCCACCACCACGCCCGGCTAATTTTTTGTATCTTTAGTAGAGACGGGGTTTCACCATGTTGGCCAGGCTGGTCTCGAACTCCTGACCTCAAGTGATCCACCTACCTCGGCCTCCCAAAGTACTGGGATTACAGACGTGAGCCACCTCGCCCGGTTCAGTTTCTATTTCTTGATGCTCTGCCCATGCGGAGGACTTTCCCTCACCACTGTCTTCTAGGAACCCTGAGCTGGGAAAGTCCATTTTGGTTTGCACCGAAAGACCAAGCCATCATATCTATGAACCAGGCTCAAGATTTTCTTCCTCGGTCATCTAGTCCCGGAGAACCCTCTCAAGGCCATATGTGTGAGGTTAAAGGAGAGGCACAGATGCACCTAGGTGATGATAGGGTGACCCAAGCCATTGTCCATTGAACTGACTTGTTTCCACCCCCCCTGCTTGGCCTGGCCCTGAGGGGCCATGTCCATGTACAACGGATTGTTTTTGCACCACCACTGCCACCCCCACTTAGGACCCCATAACATTCAGCTCATGGTGGGCAACTCAGGTCGCACAGTTACTTGGTGCCCCCTGGCCAGGGGCCCAATATCACACCAAATGCTGCTTTTCAACAGTGAATACTTCTCTGCTGCAGACAATATGCTGTCGTTCCAGGACTCACCTCCTATTTTGGGGTTTGCCAGAGATGCCACACGGTGCCCCTTTCTACCGCAGACACCATTTGCACCCTGGTGGCATCGCAGTGTGAATCTGCTCAAGAACCTGCCTGTGCCCTGGCCCCACTCAGAACCAACAGCCTTCTGAGTCCCCCAGCAAATGGACATTCCCAAGTGAGGTGCATGCAGCCTCCAAAATCCAATGAGACCCACTGAGCCCCATGCTTGTTCTTCACAGTAGGTGGGGCAAGGTACAAAAACTTCCCCTTTACCTTGGAAGCAACGTCTCAGCACGCCCCACACCACTGAGCCTCTAAAGTCTGAATCTGTGGGCCAGACCTTGAGACTGTAAGGTTTGTCTCCCACCCTCTGGAATGAATGTGTCTTAGAAGGCATCCAAAGAACTTTGCAGTCAATCCTCTCCAGTTCTAATTAGCATGATGTCATGCTAATTAGAATACAACACAGTGAACCAGCATGATATTCTACAGACCATCCAGGTGATGAAGGCCCATTAGGCTACATTGTGACACAAAAGAGAGGGTTAACATCAGTCTGGGCCAGACCATGAACTTATAATGTTATCTCTTCCAGGTGAATGCAAACCGTGTCTGAGCCTCCCCTCCGATGGGGATTGGAAAGAATGCCTTTCTTCCAGGCCAGTGGCCACATACGAGTTCCAGAGGCCCTGCTGTCCTGTTATACTAAAGATACCACGTCTAGCACAGCACGTGGACTACAGGTTACAACTTGATTAAGTTTGTGTAATCCACTACCATTCACCATAATCCATCTGGCTTCTACTGGGGCCATGTTGGTGAATTAAAGCTCTGAAAGTAGAACTAAATTAGTACACCCAGGAGGTGGCATGTTTTACTGGGTTATCTTGGCCATGAGAATAGGGATGATTTCGAAACAACCTTCCCCTTGGCCCTTCCTGCTATTACAGCTCTTACTCCTGCTATGTACAGCCACCCTGCTTCACAATCAAATGCCAAGGGAATGGCCACAGGGTGGGCCTGGCCCTTCCATTCCATTATGAATCAGGTGGGAACCATGATTCTGCCTTCCACCAGCCCCCATTCTAACGGGGGAGGAGCGATGGCATTTTGTGTCCCCTTGCGTGGGTGTCGGCTCAGGCCCTGGATCTTGCAGCCTTCAAGGGGCCTGGGCATCTCCTGTTGTGAGTATACGCTTCCTCTGGCAGATGGCCGGAGGTCCCTTTCAAGGAGGCTCCAGGGAGCTGCTGCTGCATGAATTGCAGGTTCCCTCCAAGAGCCTAGGGTGTGAGCTGCAGCTCAGGCACTGAGGGGTAAATGCCCCTGAGAGGTCAGAGGTGGAGAATAGGAAATGTCCAACAGGCAGGACCCATGCAGGTCATGGGCTGCAGGCAGGCAGTGCTGGGTTGATGAGAGATTGTGAGGTGCGGGGGACACAGAATGGTAAGGACAGAATGGAGGTGGCATCAGATGCCAGGAAAGGACACCTTACATCAGAGAGGGGGGATGTATTAGGAGGTTCTTGTACTGCTGTAAACAACTACCTCAACTACCTGAGACTGAGTAATGAATAAAGAGGTTTAACTGACTCACAGTCCCGCAGGCTGTGCAGGAAACATGGCTGGGAGGCCCCAGGAAACTGACTCGCAGTCCCCCAGGCTATGCAGGAGGCATGGCTGGGAGGCCTCAGGAAACTGACAGTCAAGGTGGAAGGTGAAGAAGGAGGCACATCTGACATGACCGGAGAAGGAGGAAGAGAGCAAAAGGGGAGGGGGAGGAGCCACACACTCAAACAACCAGATCTCATGAGAACTCACTCACTATCACGAGAACAGCAAGGGAGAAATCCACCCCCATGATCCAGTCACCTCCCACCAGGCCCCTCCTCCAACACTGGGGATTACAATTCGACATGAGATCTGGGTGGGACACAGATCCAAACCATATCAGGGGCCACTTCCACGGGGACGGGAAGAAGCAGATGGGACTAGTCCTTGGCAGGTGGGCTCATGGCTGTGTGTGCACCCTCAGCTGCCTTTAGTTTGCTCTAAGAACGAGGTGGGAGTGGGGGATGGCTGGGGAAGGGGGGTCTTTCACAGAGGATGGAGAAGACTCAAAATTATCCGTCTGCACACGAGCCTCTTCTACTTCTAGGGGAAATACTTTCCACACAGATATACAAAAAGTAGAGAGTCCCCTTTCTGCTAGGTATACCCAGCACATTCATTTTTTCAAGATCAAACATACAGCATTTCTTCTCCAAGGAATGGCACACAGTGCAGGCAGGGCCAAGCCCTCAGCTCCAGGTCTCGTGCCGAGGCTGTTTGCTTAACAACACCACGTGGCTGGGTCAACATGCACTACGTGGGGTTTGGCACCCGCATCCAGGCCCTGACCCAGGGAGGAGGTGCTCCAAGAGGGCTGCCTTGCCCCACCAGGCACTGAAAGACTCTCAGAGGCCGATCCTGGAGACAAAATCCCTCCACTGTCCCCCTCAATGAGAAGCCCATTCCTTCTTCCAAATGTCCCAGGAGCCTCCCATGGTGCAGTGCAGAGTCTGTCAGGCAGCCGAGAACAGGTGGCCAAGACCAGGTGGCCCAGCTCAGCTCTCCTCGCTGCCCAGAGTCCTGGTCTTCTGGAAGATGCTCTGCATGGCAGAGATCCGGTCCTTATCCTGGATGTTGAGGACCTGGAACTACAGGCAGGGTTGCAGGGGAGAAGGGTTACAAGGACGCCTGGAGCCCACGATAAGCTTTCAGGGCCAAGAGCACAGCATGGAACAACCGGCCCTCCCTGGGCCATGCCGGGCCTTCCTGCCCCGGGTATCTGCCTGGATGGGCATCCCAGAGGCAGAGCAGGCCCAGCCTCTGCTCCTCCCTGAGCCCCTTCTCACACACGGCGTCCCTGGTGTGGGCCTACACACAGGAGGCCCCACGGGGTGCTGCTTGAAGGCTGCCTCTGGCGACCACCCCACCCTCACCCCACCCTGCCCACACAGGTCTGCTGAGAGCAGAGCATGGCCCTTGCCCCCTAATCTGTAGGCTCTGGGGTAAAAATTCTTAAGTGCTGGGCATGAGGGGAGACCCCAGGAGGCCATCAGCATCTCAACAGGCAGAGGTTTGCTAAAATAGGATAGGAGATGCCCAGCAGAGGGCAGCTACCCTGTGGCCTCACTGTGACGAGGACATGGGAGAGGGTGGCTGGGAAACCCCCAGTGTGCCCTGGAAGGAGACCGTGTTTGTTCCTGGGATGAGGGTGAGGGCCCGGCCCTGGGCGAGGAGCAGGGTGGACTCTGGGCAGGCTCAGCAGAGGCGGCAGAGCCTGGGGCACAGGGAGGGACAGTTGGTGGAGCCTCCAGGCACCCACGAGAAGTGTCCCAAGGGACACAGGGTCCCAAGGAGCATGGCTGTGGATTCTCGAGTCCAGGGAGAAAAAAACATGGTCCCTGTGGGGCCCAGGTAAGGCCACAGCCCTTCACGAGGAATGGAACTCCAGGGTGGGCAGCTGGGGCTCTGAGCATTTACCAAGTGTGAGCTGGGGGGCAATTCTGGTGGGAAACGGAAGCAGGGTCAGACCCACTGCCCTGGTTCCAGGGAGCAGCCCCAGGCCCTGAGGGGACCCCCCCATGGCCCGTGTGACCCCCAGACATCACATGTCCCCACAGATGCTCTCCATCCGAGCCATGACCTGGCCTCAGCATTCCTGGGGCCACTGACCTGGGAGAGAGTGGGCAGGGAGCTGGGCCAGGGCTCCGCCCCCACCCTCCACACCCCTGGGCCTGCCCAAGGCTCCCGCAGCCAGCACCCACCTTGTCCAGCAGGACGTCGAAGTAGGCAGTGGCCCAGTAAGTGGGGTCACTGGCCGGCAGCTGCAGGAGTGCCTTGAGCCCGGAGCCGATGCGCGGCGGGGGGCTGCGGCCCAGGTGGGTGGCGTGGATGCGCAGGGCCGCCTCGGGCTGGCTGGCGAAGCCCTCCACACGCTCGTAGATGGCGCTGAGGTCCAGGCCGCTGCCCTGCAGCAGGTTGCGCTGAGGGTGGAGGAAGTGGGGCAGCTTCCGCGTGGCCAGGCAACAGAGCAGCACCACCAGCAGGCGGTACACGGCGCCCTGCAGCTCTGCCCAGTCCTCGGGCGCTGGGAAGAGCACGGAGGCCCACAGCAGCACCGTCTGCAGGACAGCGGGGTCATCCCTGGCCTCCTGTCCCACCTGGCCTACGCTGCACTCCCACCACCCTCACCCTGGCTGCCCCTCCCTGCTCCCACCCGCACCTCTCCCTACCCTGCGCCCTCCCCTCCATGTCCCAGTCGTCCCAGTCGGAGTCCTAGGCCCCTCCCACCCGCTGCCCCCAGCCTGCTGGCTCCCGAAGGCATGAACCCCCCCTCTCTCCTCCCTTGCCTGGCTCTGGCCCTGGAGCCCCACCCTAGCTCCTCCTTTCACCCCCCAGGACCTCCCTTGGGGGTCTCTGCAGCTCCCAGCATCCTCTGGGCCTTTCTCTCCTTCCCTTCGCCCCTTTGAGCTCCTACTCACCCCCTACAGCCCAACCCAACAGGCCCCATGGCATTGCCACAGTCCTAGTCTGTGTGCTCACGACCCCTGGCCTGAACCACAGACATGGGCTGCCTGTGGCAGCCCCAGAGACCCTTCCCCTCCAACCTGCCCCAGGCCCTGTCCCACAGTGGCTTTTCAAACCCTCTTCTTCCACGGCCCCCTCACCCTGCAGTTGAGTTTGGGGCTTCAGAACCACCACACATCCGGCCTCAAGGGGAGCTGGAAGCTCCAGGTCAGGGGGAGGCCTGAGAGGGCGTGGCCAGAGATCATGTGGGGACTCCCAACACCAGAAGGGGCGCCTCTGCCTCAACACTGAGCCAGGTGGAGGGGCCAGCCCCATCTGTGGAGCGGCGCCCGGCCAGCCACGCACTCCAGGGAGCGGCCAGCCGAGCAGACACCCCAAGACAGCACAGCACCTGCTTCCTCGGGGTTGGGGTGGGTTGGAGTCCCTGGCCCCTGCCCGTCCCTTGTTCTTCTCAGCATTTGACATTACAAAGCCCCAGGACAGAGTTCTGCAGAATGTCGCTGTGGCCCAGGAAGCAGAGAGAGGGGTGTGCCTGGGCTCTGCTGGGAACCCCCAGAGGGAGGTGTCCCAGCCGGGTGACATTCCCAGACACTGGGAGGAGGCTCGCTGGGCGGGAACACTGGGCTCTGTGAGGCCCCACCCTGAGGTTCTACTCAACAGTGTCCCAGTGCCAGGAGGGCTGCCAAGGTCACGGCCCAGGGATGGCGAAGGCCAGCCTGTGGCACCACGGGTCCTGCGGCCACGTTCCCATGACCCCCATGAGCCACGGCCTCACCTCAGAACCTGGACGGGCCCTCAGAATCCCCCCAACTCCGACTCAGGGCTCACACCAGCTGCCCGCCAGTCAGGGCTGGCAGGAGGGACTCCCCTAGGTGCACCTACCCCCGGGCCCTGCTGACAGACAATCCCGAGTCCCGCCCTGGGTACCTTCAGGTGGCCAAAGGTCAGGCCGTCAGTCCGGCCACCGTCTCGCCAGCTCTCGTGGTTGACCCGGTCGAGGATGGAGAGGCTGTCCAGGCGATGGCCCTGCAGGGAGCCCAGCTCCCCCAGCAGCCTGGTGAGCAGGTAGTCAGTGGAGGTCCTGGGGCCCAGAGAGATGCACGGGGTTAGCCCCCGCCGCTGTTGGCCCCCAGCATGAGGAGCTCCTGAGCCCCGGAGGTTCAGGCCCTGGCCGGGGTCATGCTGTGCTGCGTCTGCTGGTGGGACTCAGCCTGGACCCCAGGCTTCTCCGGAGCTGCGGTCATCGGCTGTGCAGTGTGCACGCCTGCTTTTCGTGGAGACTCCCTGGCCCTGAATACAGAGGGAGGTTGGAGCCTCCAGGCCAGCCCGGCCCTTTGTGTAGACAGGAAGGTGCCTCTCAGACCTGCCCAGGTTGGAGCCACCCAGCCCGGGGGTGTGACAGCTCCACCCACGGCCCCTTCAGGAAGCCCAGGGCGGCAGCCTCCAGTGGTGGCCACACGATGGGCTCAGAATCTCTGCTCCACTCCCCAGCCCCGCCTATGCCCGTAGCTCAGAGCAGCTCACACCAGACGACTTGCTGTGCGCATGCTGGATGGGCTGAGGTGGTGGAGCTTTGGCACCGCACCCTCATGGGCCCACCCTTCACGGAGCCACAACAGAGGACAGCCGTGCGCCCAGTGTCTCCCCCAAGTCTATGGGACGTGGAGCACCAAAAATGTCATTTTCCCATTTAATTGCAAAAATGACTCTGCCCAGCCAGCCCTTCCCCTTCCTTGGCAGGCGGACAGGTAGTTATTCCACAAGCCTGGACACCACCCCGCCTTGTGCGATGGGTCAGCGGGAATGCAGGGCAGGTGACGGGCGCTCCGCCGAGCCTTTCCTTTTTGGGGAAAACCACAGGAGGGGCATGACCAGCTTTGTAAAGCCCCCCACTGACGAGCGTGGATTCAACCATCCTTCCAGCAAGTGAGGGGGTATGAGCCACCCCGAGGGGCTGTTGCAGCGGTGTCAGATCTGGATGGGGTGCGGTCCCTGGCCATTGGCTAGGGGTCTCCAGGGGAGCTCAGCCTCTGCCCAGTGCCCCTTTCCTTCCTCTCACAGACAGCAATGTGGACGCACCCCCATTGTGTGGGGACCCTCTCAGCTTCTCTGGGAACCCTCCTGCCTGGACAGGTTGCCTGACCTCTCAGCTATTTTCCTGCCCCAAGCAAAAGCTGGGTAGTGGATGGTCCCATCTAAGGCAGCCGTCCACAATTCCAGGTCTCTCATCACCCAGCGCCAGATGCCACCAGGCCCCTTTCCACTTGGGAGAGGACACATCTCCACCCTCGCTACAACCAGAGACCCCAGTAATCTCAGTGGAACACACGTGCCCATGGGGGCAGAGGCAGATGGAGGACCCTGCAGATGCTTCTGGCTGGGGCCGGGGGAGCATGGGAGCAGTGGCCCCTTTCTGCCCACTCCCCAGGAACCTTGTGACCGGGAGGGTGCGCCTACCTCCAGAGCTGGGTGCTGGCCGGCACCAGGTCCACCCCTTGGCTGAGGATCCTTCTCAAGCTGCCCTCAGGGAACCCAGGCATCTGCTGGGCCCCCACCAGGGCAGGCACCCCAAGCTTCCTTCTCACCACTGGCACCACGTGGAAGTTGATTGTTCTCCAGCCACTGGACACCAGCAAGGACAGGTGGAGCTGCTCCTCCCTCAGGCTGGCCACGTTCAGCGAACCTGCAAAGACCCAAGTCACGCCCTCCTCCTCGACCTGCCTCACCCGCCCAGGACACTCCACAGCCCTCCTCCTGCTGCCAACTTGGCTCCTGCCCCTCATCACCTCTCCCCTGCAGCCCTCTCTGCTGGCCCCCACCTGCAGGCTGCAGCATCCCAACCCCGGACACCTGCGTGCATCCCTGGACCTCAGCCGAGTGAGGAGCTGGCCACCATGCCTGCCCACTGGTGACCGTCCTCGGCACAACTGTCAGCTCAGCGACCTGCAGCATCAGTGATGACAGCAGCGTCCGACGTGAGGTTTTCCTTTGCCAGGCACTGCCCTCACCCCGTACCCCAGGACCACGCCTGCTGTGCCTTCCCAGGCCTTCCTAAGCCTGCTCCCTCTGCCCCAGCCCTGGGACCCAAGTCCCAGCCCTCAGCTAGCCCCTGCCTTCTGACGACGGCCCGGGCGTCTCTGCTGCCTTCTCTGTGGGGAGGGAACCAGAAAATCCCACTCCAGAACTGGAGAGGGTGGAGCGAGGCTAGGCCTTTCCTCCCCAGAACTCGCCTCCTCCTCCCCATGCCCCCTACCCCTGCCCCTGGAAGCTTCCCTGAGAGCCCCCTGCCACTCACATCAACTGCATGCACAGGAACCCCATGTTGGACCCAGCTAGGGGACCAGTCTACATGATAAGGGCAGCTGGGGCAGGAGGGACAGGCCCAGGCTGGGGCTCAGTTCCCATGGAGAGAAGAGGTGGCGGTGGCCGCCAGTCGTGGGGAGCCAGCTTGGCCACCCCTGTTTCTGGGCTGCCCAGGCTCACAGTGAGAGCTCAGCCGCTCTTCCTGACCAGGTCTGGGTCCTACGCTTCCCAGAGAGACCCTGCCCGAGAGCCCCATGGCCTCTGTCACCCCACAGGAGGCACATTCTGGCCAAGAAGTTTCCCACTCCCTTCCCTACTCAGACCCAGCCCAGTGCCCACTTCCCTAACATGGAGCCCAGAGCCCCCGGAGGGCCCGTTCCAGGGTGTAATGGGGCTGGGGCTGTGGGCGTTCTGGTGAATCCAGGGGCCCTCTGACCTCTGCCTCAGTCACCCAACCCCCCAAAACAAAGTAATACCTGAGAATGAAGAGGGTGAGGTGTCACTCGGGGTGACTGCAGACACCCACACGGCCCCCGCCCAACACTGGCCCAGGCGCCAGGGGAGAGGCCACCCCTCCCCTCCCCAGCACTGTCCAGACGGGGGGCCCAGGTCACAGGGAGCTGGGCCCAGGCGGAATGCTGGCGTGTCCCCAAGGGAATCTTGGCCTGTGCCTTGGGAAAGGTCCCCATCATGAGTGAGCATGGGGCCTGCCTTCCTACCATCCCACTGCCCCAGGGCCCTCCCGGAGGAAGCCTGGTGCCGGCTGTGTGGGACCTCAGCACCCACAGTCTCCCGTGGGGCAGTTCTGGGGACACCTCTGGGACCCACCTCAGGGCAACCCTGGCTCTGCTGCCTGGGCAGCCCATCCCACAGGGGCCTCAGTTCCCATCAATGAAAGAGAAGGAGGGCCCCCCCAGTGCAGCGTTTGAGGTGCCTGCCATTCAGAGCCGCCTCTAGTGGCCACACACTGCATCTGCCGTGGGCCACACATGCTCGCTGCCCGTGACCTGGCAGCTTGGAAGGCAGCCACAACTGCACCAGCCCAGCCACAGGCCACAGCCCTGGGCTGGTCTCACCAGTTCCCAGGGTGGGGGCAGCCTGACCCCTGTCACCCAGGCTGCGACTTCCCTTTTAAGGTAAGTGTCAGGAAACAATGCCTGGAATTTCCCCGCAGGCCCAGCCCAGCGCAGCTTCAGGGGCCGTGGGCGCGGCCTGCAGTATCGGGTCGGCTTTCTCAGAGCGCACTCTGGGGGTGTGAGGAGCCTGGCAGCTTAGACTTAATCCTAACGACTCAGGGCCTGGCACAGCCTCCTCCTCACGCCAACGGGTGGGCCTGTCTCACAGGTGGGGACAGGGCCAGGTGAGGTCGGCAAGAAGATAGAAATACCCACCCCACAGCCTGCATGATTAGAGGCTCAGAAGATGCCGGGGCAGGAAGTCCGAGGGGCTGGGGGCAGGGTGAGGGCTGGCTGGGAGCACAGAAGCTGACCCCCCAGAGGTCAGGTCGGTCACTCATCCCAGGGCACCAGACAGGTCTGGGGAGGGCTTCTGTTAGAATCCACCCTCCTGGCCTTCCAGCATGCAGACTGGAGGTCTGGCTGTGTGCGGCGGCGGCGGCACACCCTTCCCCGGAACTCAGAGAAGGTGCCCCGGCCTCCAGGCAGGCCCCAGCGCTGGGCAGCCCCAAGCAGGTCCCGGCCTCTCGCGAAGGTGAGCTGACCCCACCCGCTGACCTCACGAAGGACATGAGGGTCAGATGAATACCAGGGAGGTGACTCGAGGCAACAAAGCCCTGTGAGGACTGTGGTGACTCATATGTGGCAAATTCTGTTCCAGTCCCCAGTTCCCTTCCAGGACAACCTGATCCCCCAAGGATGGCTGCACTACTCAGGGTCCCCATCATCCTGGCCCCTGCACAGGCCAAGTCCTGTTCTCCCAGCCACCCTCACCGTCCAGGCAGCTCCTGCTGAAGGAGCCCTGGGCTCAGACTCGCCCTGGATCATATCAACAGGGCCCCAAAGGTTGGGCCAGGCGCAGTGGCTCACACCTGTAATCCCAGCAGTTTGAGAGGCCCAGGTGGGCGGATCACCTGAGGTCAGAAGTTCAAGACCAGCCTGGCCAACATAGTGAAACCCCGTCTCTACTAAAAATACAAAAATTAGCTGGGCGTGGTGGCCCATGCCTGTAATCCCAGCTACTCGGAAGGCTGAGGCAGGAGAATCGCTTGAAGCCGGGAGGCGGAGGTTGCAGTGAGCCAAGATCGCACCACAGCACTCCAGCCTGGGCGACAGAGTAAGACTTGATCTCAAAAACAAACAAACAAACAAACAAAAAGATCCCAGAGGAGAGACTGAGGCCAGCCCCTGGTCCATGCGGAAGCCCAGCCTCAGAGCCCACTTGGGGTTCAGGACACCAATAGGCAACTCAGCCACAAGCTGATAAGACATGCGCACACACATGCACACGCATTCACACCCCTGCACTCATGTGCACACAGGCAGGCACACACATACCCCTCCCACCTAGTGCAACATGACCAGACACTGGAATTGGGTGTGGGACGGCCTCGAGGATCCTTGAGGTCACAGGCTGTGACTGGCAGCAGAGCCACCGGCCTGGAGCCGTGTGAAGGACCCTCCTGCAAATCCACCAGCAAAGCAGCTGCCCCGGACTCCAGCCACTGGACGAACGGCAGCCATGGAAACCGCCGTGCAAACACACACGACACGGAACACATCGTCTGTCGTTAGAGGCGTTTGGAGCTGGAAGACCTAAGTGAGGTCCCCCGACTTCTGTGCCCCAAGACGCTGTTCACACTTGCACAGTGTTACACACGTGCACACACGCCTGTGCATGCAGTCACACACAGAGGACAGTTGCCACCCTGTGTGCACGTACATGGCAATCACACACATGTGCACTCATACACTTGCACACAGAAACCCACACAGTGGGCAGGTACAGCCCTGCGAGCACCCGCACAGCCGCCCGTCGGTACACACAGATACACTGCAGTGGGCTGTGCCTGTACCTGGCCTGATGAGACTGTGGTGCTTGCAGTGCACGATGGCTGCCACCAGCAAGTCTTTGAGGACACACAGGACCTTGCCGGGCACAATGTGTCCACGGCACTTGGCATCACCCTCCGAGGAGGCAGTGAAGATATCGTCGGTGGTCCACCGCTCCAGGCCAGCCCCTTCCCTGGGCACACCCAGTCGGCATAATTCAGGGCCATCCTCCGGCTGGGTGGCCTCTGGTTCCTCAATCAGTAGAGCCTCGGCATCCACCCACAGGGGCACCTCCATGTCCAGCGGGTCCTCAGAGGAGCGCAAGGCGAACTGGAAGGCCTCCAGGCCGCGGGAGTAGTCCACGATGAAGCGGGGGTCCAGGGCATGCACGCGCTCCAGCACCGTGAGCAGCACGTTCTCTGCGCGCTGGAAGTCCTGGGCACGCTGTGCCTCCCGCGACCGGATGGCCTGCAGGTAGTGGTGCCACAGGGGCACCTGCACAGCCATGGCTGAGGTGGGGACAGCAGGGGCGGGCATCCCTTCAACGGTGGCAGGTGAGGGCCAATGGCCCCTGAGGAGGGCTCCGAAGGCCGGCTGTGCAGATGGGCTGGGAGGAGGCACCTGCCCAGGTAAGCAGCAGGTCTGCAGGTGGGGCCTCAGCTCCCGCAGAGCAGAATTCCGGAGTGACGGCACAGTGCGGCAGGTTAAATAGCTGAACTATTTAAGGCCTTTGAAGTGAGGGTGAGTCAGTCCCCAGCAATCGGGAATGTCACAGGGGCCGTGCAGGGCAGGCGGAGGCTGGGCTTGGTTACCCTCCTCCCTCCCATCAGAAGAGCTCTCGCATCTTAGGCCCAGGCCCCTGTCCCAGCCAGGCTTGGGGTCCCTGGAGAAATCCTGCCATGGACTGTGCCATCCCTGGGAGGGGAGGCCTGTGTGTATTCCTGATGGGCCTCCTTCCACCCTCCTGCCCACAGCCCAGGGGCCAGGTCTCTGGATCAGGCCCCCCTGCCCCAGCCTCCCTGCCAGGTTGGAGGGAACACAAGGCACCCCATGGCTCAGTGAGAAAGGGGAGGCAGGGTGGTGGCTGCCCAGACCCCGCTGTGGGGGAGCCCCGGACTCCCTGGAAGGCGGGGAACCTGGAGGCTGCGTCTCTGCAATGTTCCCCTCAGACACCTGTGCCCGGCTTAAAGGAAGACGCCTCAAACGTGCACAGGCCACAGCCCTGGCGTGGCTCCTGCCTCGGCCCCAGCTGTGCATCCAGCCATCTGGGCCCCGGACCCCTGGGCTACCAGTCCCCACCCCACCCCACCCTGTCCAGCCTCCAGCCTGAGAGGAGCTGGCACCCACCTAGCCTGGGAACTGGAGCTCGTCTGGTTCTGGAGAGAAGCAGTCTCCGTGGCTCCACCTCACTCAGGTGGAGAACTTCGCCCCACCATCCCCCTCCAGCACCTGCGCCAGGCACCCTGCCCGCCCCGCCCCCTCCCTGCGCAGGGCCGTGCAAGTCCCAACCAGCAGGGAGCCGCCCCACCGACCCTTGGCCCTGCCAGCTGGCCGGGTGCGCTGGGTGCCCGCTGGCCGGGTGCGCTGGGTGCTCAGCCGCAGGGGTGTCTGCGACCCGTGGCCCTGCCCGCTGGCCGGGTGCGCTGGGTGCCCGCTGGCCGGGTGTGCTGGGTGCCCGCTGGCCAGGTGCGCTGGGTGCTCAGCCGCAGGGGTGTCTGCAAACAGCGAACATGGAGATGGCCCCACTCGGCGTCGTGGAGATGCCGCCCCTGTGGCCACCACACGTGGGCCTCTCACCCTCCTGGGCAGCTGCACCTGAGTCAGAGCTGTGGGCAGAACCAGGACCCCAGCGGGGTGGGGCAGGGGCAACAGCCACTCACTTCCTGGTGCTTGAAAGCCCCTGTGAGGGGCTGCAGCCCAGTGAGTGGGTCTCTGCTTCCACGCCTCCCAGGACAGGGAGCTCACCCCCTCACAGGGTAGCCCACGGTCAAGCAAGAGACAGATATCCCTCCTCCACACTGGCCCACTCCTGTTCGCTGGAGTTGGCTAGAGCATGTGTCCCCCTCCCCAGGGCAGCTGTTCAGGTTCAAGGGCCCATTTGTCCTAGGCCCTCACCCACGGCCTGCCTAGGTCCCCACACACAGCCATGTGCCATAGTCCTCCATCTCCACAGGACCTGGCCTGCAGGGAGGTGAACGATGACACCTTCAGTGTCCCAGCTCTTCCTTCCCAGGAACCTCCCAGTGTTCTGAATTCACCCAGGAGACCCCCGACCCCACCCCAATCTACTCAAAGTGCCCAGGGGCTCTGAGCCATGGGAAAGGCTGGCTCCTCAGCCCCCAAGCTGCTCCCTCCAGTGGCCACAGAGCAGGCCCCTTCTCCCTCGGGGACAGCCCCCAGGCTTTGCATCCTCCTTTGCCCCTGAAGCCCCCTCTCCACTGCTGTCAACACCAAGGGCCCAAGACCAGGCCCCCCTCCCCTCCCCTCCCCTCCCCTCTCCTCGGCAGAGGATTCCACCCGGCCGTCCCCCTTGTCAGTCCCGGCTGACACCCTGTCCTGTCCTTCACTGGCTCTGGCCTCCTGGCTCCCACCAGTTCCTGAGCTGAACCCAGATGGTTGCCCCAAGGGACCCCGCTCTCTCCACCTGTGCCCCAGCTGAGGTCAGAGCCTCCGATGGGCCAGGCCCCATCCTTGCCCCTTGGCCCCTCTGGCGGGTGGCGAATGACATGGTGAGTTTCCTGTGGCTGGAATGGTGTCACACTCCTCGGTGTACCCTGGAGCCGGGCACGATGCCTGGCACACAGGAGCATGTGGACCACACCAGGGAACTGTGGGCAAGCAATGGTGCCTGGTAAGCTGTACCCGTGCGAGAGAGAGGAGAGCCGCTGCTGATGGAGGGGATGCGGGCGCTCGCCCTGGACGGTTGGGCAGCTTTGACCACAAAGGGCCAAGTGCTCCAGAGGCCTGCAGGCAACCACTAGCCACAGTGCACCCAGGACTCCAACTCTGACCCCAGGAGGGCAGCACGGTGAGGGTGGGGAGGGTCAGAGAGACCAGACGTGCCATGGGGCCTCGGCAACTCAAGAAGGGGTTCCTTGGCACCCGTGGCAACCGCAAATGCTCAGATGGGTGTTGATTGAGTCTCCCAGCAGAGCTCAGGACCACAGCGTGGATCCTGTATTTCAGGAAGTCCCAGATGTGCTGGGAGAGGTTGGGTGGGAAGGACACATTCCGGCCTGAACAGAGTCCCGGGCCTGAAGCTAGGGAAGCACCAGGGGCACACCCTGAGCTGTGGAGGCTCCACGCAGCTGCAGCCCACAGTGGGCGTGTTTCCGGGGCTGTGACAGGCCACAGCAGAGGTAAATGACAGAAGCGAATTCTCACAGCTCTGGAGGCAGACGTCCAAGAGCACGGTGTTGCATGGCCGAGCTCCCTCCAGAGGCTCCAGGGAAGCGTGGCTCCCGCCTCTCCCAGCTCTGGTGCAGCCGCGTTCCTTGACCACGTCTCTCCATCTCTGCTGCCTCCGTCCTCACGTCGTCCTCTCCTGTGAGCAGCTGTGCTCTCTTTCTGCTTCTCTTACAAGGACACTGGGGAGAGCATTTAGGGCCACTGGGCTGTCCCAGATAATCTCCTCATCCCACAGGTCTCAATGCACCCACAGTTCAGTCTGTTACCACGTAAGGCCACACTCTCCCCTGTGCACAGGTTCTGGGGACTAGGAGGTGGCCGTTCCTCAGCCAGCCACAGTCAGCCTTGCCCTGTGGCTCCTACACGCAGGGGAGCAGGGGCTGGGGGAGGAAGGAGGTGATGGGCAGTTAAGCCCCAGGTGGAAAGAGAGGGCTGGGGTGTGCTCAGCTGGGGAGCAGTCAGCTGTGTGGTGGGGTGGGTGGGGTGGGGTGGGGAGATGCACCTGTGGGTCATGGGCCGGGGGCTACTTTGGACCACCCTGAGGAGCTGAGCTACCTGGGGCTGAGGGTGGGCTAATCCCTCACCTGGAAAAGCCAGTGGGGAGCAGATGTTAGAGCAGACTCATTTTTCTGAGGCAGGAAGGAAGCTGGAGGCAGGCTCAGCCCAGGACAGGGGGTGGGCAGGGGCCCCAGGAAGAGGGAAGCTCGACGGCACGGGGTGGGTGGAGAGCCGTGGAGAGAGGGGAAGGGGGTGTTCTCTCAGGCCTGGGGGGCATGGAGACCACCCACCTGGGCACACGGGGCCACCAGCTCCGTCTGCCCAGGGCTCCAGCCCCCAGCTCCCCTGGAACGCGCACCCAGGTGGGGGATCCTCTAGGTATCTCCAGGTGCTGGCCACAGTGGGTTTTGTTTTGCTTGCTGTTTGGAGTTTTAGTTTTTTACGTTTTGGTAAATAAACATAACTTTTACCATCTTAACCACCTATAAGTGTGCAGCTCAGCACCGTTAAGAACGTTCACGTTGGCCGGGCGCGGTGGCTCACGCCTGTAATCCCAGCACTTTGGGAGGCCGAGACGGGCGGATCACAAGGTCAGGAGATCGAGACCATCCTGGCTAACACGGTGAAACCCCGTCTCTACTAAAAGTACAAAAAACTAGGCGAGGTGGCGGGTGCCTGTAGTCCCAGCTACTCGGGAGGCTGAGGCAGGAGAATGGTGTAAACCCGGGAGGCGGAGCTTGCAGTGAGCTGAGATCCCACCACTGCACTCCAGCCTGGGCGACAGAGCGAGACTCCGTCTCCAAAAAAAAAAAAAAAAAAAGAACGTTCACGTTGTGGTGTGGCCATTGTCACCGTCAGTCTCCAGAGCTTGTCTCATCTTCCAAGCTGAGACCCTGTCCCCATCCCACACTGACTCCTGCCCCTCCCCCATCCCCTGGCTCTCACCATTCTACCTTCCGTTTCTAGGGCTTGCAGCGCTCCTGGGGCCTCAGGTAAGCGTTGGCCTTAGCACTCACTTATTTCACTTGGCATTATGTCCTTGGGGGCTTCCAGATTGTGGCATGTGTGAGAATTTCCTTCCTTTTAAAGGCGGAGTAATATTCCACGGTGGGGATGGACCCCATTTTGTGTATCCAGTCATGTGTGAACAGACACCTGGGCTCCTTCCACCATCAGCTGCAGTGCAGATGCTGCTGTGAACACAGGGTACAAACATCTCTTTGAGTCTCTGCTTTCAGTTCCTTGGGGTATATGCCCAGAAGTGGGTTCCTGGATCACATGGGAACTCTGTTTAATTTTCTGAGGATCTGTCACACCGTTCCCACTGCAGTGCACAAGATCCCTGGCTTCTCCACGTCCTCCCTAGCACTCATCCTCCACTTTCTCGGTAAGAGCTATCTCAGGGGCTGTGAAGTGCTGACGTGCTGTGGTTTTGATTTGCGTTTCTCGGATGAGGTGACTCTGAGTGTCTTTCACGTGCCTATTGACCGTGCGTGTATCTTCTTTGGAGAAATGTCTGTTCAGGTCTTTTGCTCATTTTTAATTGTTTTCTTGTTGGGTTGTAGGAATTTTTTTTTTTTTTGGACAGTCTCCCTGTCACTCAGGCTGGAGTGCAGTGGTGCCATTCGGCTCACTGTAACTTCCGCCTCCCGGGTTCAAGCAATTCTCGTGCCTCAGCCTCCTGCGTAGCTGGGATGACAGGCATGTACCACCACGCCCAGCCAATTTTTTTGTACTTTTTTAGTAGAGACGGGGTTTCGCCATGTTGGCCAGGCTGGTCTCGAACTCCTGACCTCAGGTGACCCACCTGCCTCAGCCTCCCAAAGTGCTGGGATTACAGGTGTGAGCCACCGCGCCCGGCCAGAATTCGTCATACATTCTGAATACTAATCCTTCATCAGATGTAAGATCGGTAAATATTTTCTCCCATTCTGTGGGTTTTCACTTTCTTCATAGCGTCCTTTGATGCACAAGTTTTAAATTCTGATGCAGTTCAATTTATCTATTTTTTTGTCTTTGATTGTCTGTGCATTTGATGTCACATCCAAGAAATCACTGCCAAATCCTGTGTCATGAAGCTTTTCCCTTCGTTTTCTTCTAAGCTCTTTATGGCTTGGGCTCTTACTTTTGGATCTGTGGGCAGGGTGGTAGCCCCAAGCCTCCTCTGGTCCCCAGGCAAGAGCCCCCTCCCCAGGCACTTTTCTTCACTGTGCGGTGGCGTTCAGCCTCTGCCATGCTGACAGAAAGCAACAGAGGGCAGGGTCCCCAGCCAGCCCTGCAGCCTCTCCCAGGACCCAGGTCCCCCAGGGCCTGCCCATGGCAGCATCCACCGGCAACCCCTCAAGTGGGTAAACACAGGCTGGGTGAAGAGCAAGGTCTTCTTTCCCACCCCACAGAACCTCTCAGGACCTGCCTGCCCCCACAACCATCTGGATCCCCCCCTAAAACCCAGTACATGTATCCAGCTGGCCTCCCCTCTCAGGAGAGTGGACGAGACCTTGACAATCACACCGAATGCTTTGTTCTCCTGCATCAGACCACCTGCCTCACCAGCCACCATCCCTGCCCTCAGCTGGCCTCCTGTCCACGCCCGACAGGTGGGGATGAGATGGTGCCACTCCGCTGCTGTGTGCAGGACGGGGTGGCACTCCCATGCCCTCTGAAGAAAGTTCATGTGCAGGGCAGCTCGGCCGAGCGGGTGGGCGGTGGCCAGAATGTGGCGCCCTGTGTCCCAGCCTCACAGCCTCCAGGGCTGCCCGACCTGCCGTAATCATACTGGAATCTTTCCTACCTTCCGTCACTGTCTCAGCTCATTCCGTGACTCTGCACCCCCCAGGGCCAGAGCTGAGTCCACACCTGGCAGAGCAGACTGTCTGAGAGGACAGCCAGTGACTGCTTGAGAGGAGTGGCTCCATGGCTCCCTGGGGCCGACCTGGGTCACAGCCTCTTTGGGTTCTGTCCGAGGCACATCCCCCACTGGTGCTAGACAGCAAAAGATACCTGTGGCTGGCTGTGGGTTCCCGGCAGCCAGTCTGTGTGTGCCTGCTTGCCATCTGTTCCTGTGTCCCCACGTGGGCCCAGCACAGCCAGGATCGGGGACTGTCCCCAAGGAGATAAGGCTGTAACCCCAGCGAGGTTTCCTGTTTCAAGGGAACAATGACAAAACCCGGCGATGATGTATCTACAGACAGGTGTTCCCCTGAGCCCAGGAGGGTTCTTCCTCAGCCTCCGAAAGCCAGGCAGGTCGGGGAGGACAAGGAGGACCGCATCCAGAATGGCCATGGGTACCGAGTACTTCCCCCAGTCCCGGGGAGGGAGGCATGAGGTCCAGAGAACAAGAGCCCAGCCCCCATCAGGCTGTGGGTCAGGACTGGGCAGGGCCCCCCGAGCCCCACCCTCCCTGAGAACCCACCCCACAGAGCGCCTGCACCCGGGGAGGACCCTCTATCCCATCCTCCACTGTCCCAGGACGTTCCCTGGGGGCCCAGCCAGCCTCCGGCCAAGGCCTGCCATGTGGGTTCTTCTAGTCCAGCCATGGCCCTGGTCTGGGAGCCCCATGATGGACGCCCAGCAGTGAGGCCTTGGGAGGCGTGCATGGGGCTGGGCCAGCCCTCATGTCCTGGAAAGGTGTCCTGGGGGGAATCGGGACCATGGCCAGCAGGCGTGGGCTTTCCTGCACAGCCACAGAGGGGCAGGGTTAAGGGGGAGAAGCAGCGTCAAGGGGGACATTGGGCAGCAAAGAAACAAGGATGTGTCCGGTGGAGCAGCCAGGACCCCAAGGCTAAGAGGAGGTGGGCGGTGAGGAGGGCCTGCCTTGGGTCGGGGCCCCACCAAGAGGAGGGACCACCCTTCATGGCTCACCAGGACTCTCCCAGGAAATCCCTCTTCCCTGGGCAAACCCTCCAGTGCCTGAGGAAGAGGCGCGGGAGGTCATCTGGGAAAATCATGGACTTGGAGCTGCCGTGGGCAGGGGGAGGTTGAACTGCAGGCGGCCATGCCCACCCCAGATGGCACAGAGGCCCCAGGCGATGCCCACCTGGACCCATAAAATCCCATCCTCACCTTAGGTCTTGTCCGGGGCAACTCCACAGCCAGAAGGAACTTTCTAAAACGCAGGTGGGGCCGGGTGCAGTGGTTCACGCCTGTAATCCAGCACCTTGAGAGGCTAAGAGGGGAGGATTGCTTGAGGTCAAGAGTTCAAGACCAGCCTGGTCAACATGGTGAAACCCCGTCTCTACTAAAATACAAAAATTAGCCGGGTGTGGTGGCGCGTGCCAGTAATCTCAGCTACTCAGGAGGCTAAGGCAGGAGAATCACTTGAACCTGGGGGGCGGAGGTTGCAGTGAGTCGAAATCGTGCCACTGCACTCCAGTCTGGGTGACAGAGCAAGACTCCATCTCAAAAATAAATAAATAAATAAATAAATAAATAAATAAATAAATATAAAATTAACCACAGGTGGGAGCCCCTGCCACCAGCCCTCCTGAGAGCTGTCACCTGTAGAGGCCACACGGGGTGCCTCCACCTGGCTGGGCCCAGTGCACATCACCTTTGGCCTGGATGTACGGCTTCAGGTCAGGGCATCCCTCCAACACCCCCATTCAGGCCACCGGCCTGCCCCTGAACATGGGCATCTGTGTCAGGACTGACACAGGACTTGCTTCTGGCGTGTGAGGTCTTATCTCCACCTATCCAAGAGGCCCTCATGGGAAATCACACCAGCCTCCCAGCCTCCTCGCCACTCCCCACTGTCCACAAGTCCACTCAGATGCCCCTTCCCCACTCCACCCACCCTGCCCCCAGCAGGAACTCTCACCAGAGGCCAGGGCCACACCCTCTAAGCCCCGACCCACCTCAGGGGAGTTCAGCGGAGCCCCAGCAGGAAATGCTGCCCCTCCCACCTCAGGCTGAAGCATCGAGGGCAGGGCTTTCCATGGCCACAGGGCCTCCCAGGACTCTGAGGGTGGGCGACAGGCAGTCTTGAGTGCCTGGAGGATCTGGAGGCTGCTCAGGGAGGGGCCCAGCCCATGGAGTGCGTGTCCTGGGTCTGGACCTGGAGCTAGAGGTCATGCTTGGGCCAGAAGCATGAGGCTCAGATGGACTGACCAGGCCCCTGGCCCCCCAGGGACTGTCCAGTGAAGCCCAGCCCGGATGCCCATGGGGCTGTGTTTGGTCAGAGAGCCTGTCCTGTCCCTGCAGGGCCACCCTGGAGGTTGTCCTCAGGAGTGGGGGTGAACAGAGCACAGGCGTTTCTCTGGGAGGGCTCCTTTAGAGTACAAGTGCCTCTGCTTCTTGAATTTCACCTCTGAGGAGGTAGCCTGGGCCCTCCGCCCTCTCTCGGCAGAGGTGGGCCCTGCAGCAGGAGTGGCTGCCCTCGCGTGAAAGGCTGCCCTGTTCAGGGTCCGCTGTCCACTTCTGTGGCTGTCCCTTCCCCAGAGGGACCCCTGCCAGCATTAGCTCAAGGAGGTCCCAGCTCAGAATGAGGAGCCCCAGAGGGAGTGGAATGGGGCAGAAACGCTGGCATGGCTGCCCGCCAGGCACCTGACTTCATCTGAGACACCGGGAGGCCCAGGCTCAGAGCCACAGAGCTCTGTGTCTGCAGGGACAGCCGGCCTGGAGGTGGCAGACATGGCCCTGCTTCCCCTCATTGCCTCACCTATGGGAAGCTGCCCTGCCCTGGCATCCCGACAGCTCCTGGCAGCCTCCGGGGTGAGAAGTTGTGGGTAAGCTCTGCAGACCCTCTACCACACATGCTGACCGGGGTCTGCTCTCCTCCGGACAGGGCGGCTGGCGGTCCTTTCCGGTTCCAGAGGGTGGGAAACGGTGCAGCTTCCTGGGACAAGGGTGGGTCCACGGGCAGATGACTCTGAAGGGCTCTAGTGGGAGTCAGACCACAGGTGCAAGGCCAGGAAGATGAGCTCCTTTGCCCCTCAGGCAGGCAGTGTCCCTCCCCAGGCCTCAGTCCACCACCTGTGACAACCACTACATTCTTTGACAAATGTTTTTAAAAAGCCATAGTTCTTGAGTCCAGATCAAGGGACACCAGTGATCCACGTGCTGCCTCTGCCTGCTGTGTGTCCAGCAAGCACACGGCTCCCCCTGGAGCGAATGCGGGGGGGGGGGTGTCTGGGGGAAAAGGCCAGCCCCTCCCAGGTGCCGTTGCTCAGGTAGACAGTTTCACCCAGGGCGTCTCCAGGTCGCCAGGGAAATCTGCTTCCAGCCAACAGCGTTCCTTTCTCCCCATAGCAACAGGGTCCTGCACTCCCGTTTCCAGGGAAACCCAGCTCTCAGCGTCCCGATTGCCACAGCAACACCTACGGGCTCAGCTGGCCATACTCTCTCACCCACAGGGCGAGGGCAGCTGGGTGCCCAGACTTGGGTCGCAGGACTGCAGAGCCAGGTGCCACACAGGTGTGGGGCCCGTGCACCAAGGAAGACCCTGGCCAGCTGGAGGAGACTTGCCGGGGAGCAGAGCCCGGCCTCTGGGGTCCTGCATTCTGGGCTGCAATGAGCTCTGCCTCCAGCGAGCCCGGCAATGGGGATGCCTCCCAAAAGCCCCTACTGGGGCTGGACGTCGTGATCCAGGTCAGTGGGGCGGTCGCTTCCCTTCTCCCTCCTGAGAGCAGGTTGGACATGGCACAGAGAGGGGGTGGCCAGGCGGGACCTTCCTGGTTCCCAGGGCACTTTCCACTTGCTCACGTGTTCGCCTTGAGCGTGCAGGCAGTCACGGATGCAAGCAGGCACACCTGTACACACACACCGGCAGCCTTCAGCCCGGAGAGAAAGCCTGGGGAGAGAGAGCTCTGGGCCGCTGCTGGCTATGGACATTCAGGTGGCCAGCGTCCCTGGCAGCCACAGGCTTGCAGGCTGCACACCAGTGTGGGGACAGGCAGACAGCCCTCGGCACTGACATTCCGGGACCTCTTTCACTGCCCTCCCGTGGCAACGTGTGGGGGCCCGCGGGGCCTCCCTGGGGCAGTGTTCCCATTGCTGTACATTTGTGGGAGGCTGTGGCTTAGCCCTAGTGTCTATTCTGTGGCTTCCAGATGTTCTGGTTCTGTCTTCATAGCACCTGGTGTGTGCAAACAGTGGCTGGGCATTGTCCCGTGTCCCTCTCCCCTCGCCTCCCTACTTCCCAGAGCCCACCTAGAGCCCAGCCTGCGGTCCCACCTCAGACATCCCTCCTCCCTGAACTGCCATCACCTGCTGCTGGCCCCTGCAGCCAGGCCCCACCCCCAACGGACCCCTCGGGATCCCAGGGAACCCCTGACGAACCGGCTTACTCGCGGTTGCTTGTTAACCCAGCTCTTCGCATCTCAAAACTACGCCACGGCAGGCTGACACGGCCCTATCCAAACAGTACAGGTCACCTGAAAGGAGAGATGGCCACAGCTGGTGCAGGTGACTGAGTGACAGGGTGGACCCAGGGTTTGCTCACACACAGGGCCGCACGAGGACTCAGGGCAGGATATTTGAATCAGGTGATGCAATGAGACAAACAGATGCCATGGGTGACCTCTCACCTCCACTTCCTCCACCTGGGGTGACCTCTGACCTCTACCTCCTCTACCTGGGGGTGACCTCTGACCTCTGCCTCCTCCACCTGGGGGTGACCTCTACCTCCTCCACCTGGGGTGACCTCTGACCTCCACCTCCTCCACCTGGGGGTGACCTCTACCTCCTCCACCTGGGGGTGACCTCTCACCTCTACCTCCTCCACCTGGGGTGACCTCTGACCTCCACCTCCTCCACCTGGGGGTGACCTCTCACCTCCACCTCCTCCACCTGGGGTGACCTCTGACCTCCACCTCCTCCACCTGGGGGTGACCTCTGCCTCCTCCACCTGGAGTTCAGCCAGCTCTGCCTGGGTGTCGGCTCCATGAGTTCTGAGAGCAGGGCTGGTGAATGCAGGCTGGAGAGCTAGCATACTACATTTACAGGACACTCGCCGCCCTGTGAGGACTCTCATCCCCTCGGATGTCAGGAAAGCCGAGCCTAAGTGTTGGAGGGAGCTGCTGTGGTTAGCGGCTGGTCTGAGGCCGGTGCTGACACCAGGCAGGGGCATGAGCGCTGTGCAAATGTGGCTGAGGGATGCTTTGCCTGACCCCAAATTCCCACTGTCCCCGGGAAACTCATCTGGAGGCTACACAGGCCCCAGTGAGGTCAGCTCTGCCCGCCCTCCCGACACCTGTTATTTTCGCTATAGTGATTGAGATCTTGATGCCATTACCCCAGAGTGAGCAGGCAGCAGGCGGGCGCCAGATGCCCAGATCAGCTGTCCAGATGGGCGGCAGAACCGTAGGGATCCTCCACCCTCTAGCTACAGCCTGGAAGAACACGGGGCCTGGAGAAGGCTGTGACTTGAGGATGCAGGAGCCTGCCCCGTGACTAGGGGTGGTGGCTATGGACAGACAGTGAACATGCTCCCAGGCCGGGAGGAGCCCCTCTGACATCTGGCCCCAGCTGCTCTCCCCTCCTCTGGAAATCCCCCAGCAACCTCTGCACAGCACCCCAGAATGCCCCCCACCCTAGAATGCCCCCACCCCAGAATGCCCCCCGCCCCAGAGCTGGAACTGGACTTAACGGGGCAGGCTTGGAAACTCTCAGCCTCTGTCTCTGGGGTGAGCAAGTCGGACATGTGGAGTGCAAAGCCCCCAGAAATCACACATGAATTGGGGGGTATCTGTGACTGCTTCGAGGGGTGGGGAGTGTGCCCTTCCTCGGAATCTCCTGCATCCAGACCCACAGCTGATGGAGAAGCACGGTGCACAGATTCCCGGACGAGGAGCCCGGCACAGGAAGCCCAGTTCCCTCAGAGCTGGGGGCTCCTCAGACTCCGTGTCTCTGGGCTTGAGTTTTGATTCATGCTACTTTTCTAGGAAATTGTCCATTACATCTAAATTTTCAAGTTTATTGGCAAAAGTTGTTCACAATATCTTCTCCTGTCTTTCGCATGTCTGCAGGATCTGTGGGGTAACCAGCTGACCCTCTTTGCTGGGGGGTCTTGAGACAGGGCTTTCCCAGGACTCCAGACAGCCTTGGGTCCGGAACCCACGTCCTGGGCACAGCGGGGAGGAAGTGGCTGTCCTGAAGTGGCATCTCCTTTCTCGTTTCTGATGCTAGCCACGTGCTGATCCTCCTCAGCATTCTTAGCTTGTGTTTCACTAACCTACATATCCATTCTTCCTTTGCTTTCAGTTTATCTGGGTTTGTTCTTCATCTAACTTCTGGAAATATGTGCTTGACTCATTGATTGTTCAGCCTTTTTAAAAATTTCTTTTTTCTGGCCGGGCGCAGTGGTTCACACCTGTAATCCCAGCACTTTGGGAGGCCAAGGCGGGCGGATTGCTTGAGGTGAGGAGTTTGAGACCAGCCTGGCCAACATGGTGAAACTCCATCTCTACTGAAAATAGCCGGGCGTGGAGGCGGGCACCTGTAATCCCAGACACTCAAGAGGCTGAGGCGGGAGAATCGCTTAAACCCAGGAGGTGGAGGTGGCAGTGAGCCGAGATTGTGCCACTGTACTCCAGCCTGGGAGACAGAGCGAGACTCTGTCTCAAAAAAATAAAATAAAATAAAATTTTTTTAAAATAAAAATAAATTTTTTTTCTTTAAATTGTGGGAAAGTATACATAACATGAAACTGACCATTTTAACCATTTTTAGGAACAATTCTGCAGCACTAAGCACATCCGCAGTGTTGAGCAACCATCACCACCATCCATGTCCAGAACTTTTTTTGAGACAGAGTCTTGTGTTTATCGCCCAGGCTGGAGTGCAATGGTGCGATCTCGGCTCGCTGCAACCTCCGCCCTCCCATCTTCAAGCAATTCTCATGCCCTTAGCCTCTCCAGTAGCTTGGACTACAGGCACACACCACCATGCCCAGTTATTTTTTGCATTTTCAGTGGAGACAAGGTTTCACCATGGTAGCCAGGAGGGTCTCGAACTCCTGACCTCAAGCAATGTTCCCGCCTCGACTTCCCGAAGTGCTGGAATTACAGGTGTAAGCCACCACACGCAGCCCCAGAATCTTCATCTTCCCAAACTGAGGCTCTGTCCCCGTTCAACATTCACGCCCCATTCCCCACTCTCTCGGCCCCCGCCATCCTACTCTCTGGCTCTATGAACTTGGTGACTCTGGGAGCCTCGTCTAAGTGGATCAGATGGTATTTGTCCCTTCGTGGCTGGTTTATTTCACTGAGCATGACACCCTCGAGGTCCACCCATGTTGAAGCAGGTGCCAGCATTTCCTTCCTTTTTAAGGCTGAGTAATGTTCTGCTCATGAAGGGACCACACTGTGTTTATTCGTTCATCTCTGAATGGATGCCTGGATGGCTTCCGCCCTTTGGCCGTTGTGAAAATGCTTCCTGTGAACCTCGGGGTACAAATATGTCTTCGAGCCTCCACTTTTAATTCTTTCGGGCAGATGCCCAGAAGTGGATGGCTGGATCGCACAGAGAGTCTACATTTAATTTTGTGGGGACCCATCACGCCGTCTTCCACAGTAACCACACCGTCTTACCTTCCTGCTTCTTTTCCTCTCTCATGTACGCACTTCCCTCCAAGCAAGGTTTATCTGTCCAAACTGTTGTTACTCACACCACTTTTCACACCAAATGTGTGGGTTTCTCCTGACACCAGCCAATTCTCCAGCTCTCTGGACACCAGCTAGCCGTCCTACAGTTCAATCCAGTTCGGACCCTAACCATCCAGAGCTGGCACAGACCCACAGTTTAAGGACTCGGTCCCATAAAGCTGCCCCACCTCAGATGCCAATCACAAGTCCTAGGCCTCCCGTATTCTGTCTGACCGGCTACGAATTAGGGGTTCTTACAACTCCCTGCTCAACTTGATAATTTGCTGGAACAGCTCACCTCTGGAAGTGACATTTGATTACCAGTTAATTATAAAGGACACAACTCAGGACCAGCCAGAGGGAGAGGTGCCCAGGTCAAGGTATAGGGGGCAGGGACGGAGCCTCCAGGCCCCTGGGTACACCAACCACCCACAGCACTGCCTTGTATTCAGCAACCCAGCCTGCCCAGCCCTGTGGTTTGGGGTTTTTATGGAACCTTCATTAAGTAGGCAAAATTCATTTAATCATTGGCCGTTGGTTCATTTGGCCATTGGTTCATGATTAAATGGTTCATTCATTTAATCATTGGCTCCAGAGACAGCTCCTCTCCCCTCCCCAGATGTCGGGGTGTGGGGCCGAAAGCACCAATGCTCTAATCGTGCCCTGGTCTTTCTGGTAACCAGCCCCTACTTTGTGGCTATCCAGGGCCCTGGCCATCAGCCATGTCCTAGGCCAACAAAAGACATGCTTATCACTCAGGAGACCCCAAGGGCCAAGTCTAGAGTCCCCACCACAGGATAGGAGCGGTGGATGGTTTCCAAGTGGCCAGACCACAGTGCCCATCACCGAGCCCCACACTGTCACAAGCAAGCCAGAGGCAGACGCTCAGCCCATCTCCAAATCTCCCAGGACACATCCAGGTCTTGTCAGGCATAGCCAGGGCCGCTGTGCTAATGACACGGGTCCATCCTCCCGCTCAGGAACCCCTACCAGCCCCGTGGTCCAAGGATCGCGTCCCACAATCCTCTACACAACATTCGAGGCCCTCGCAGTCTGGCTCCAGGTTCCTCCCCACCCCATTCACCCCCATCCCCACTGGCCCTCTCCCAGGCCCTGCGCGGCTCCCTGGAGACACACCCCCTCCACCTTTGCTTCCACAGCTCCCTCCACGTGGACACAGTGCCCAGGCTCACTAGCTGGTAGGTTCTGTCTTTTCCCACCTCCCCCAGGAAGCCTGCGTGGGCACCAGGGGCACAGGGACAAAAAGGAAAGACGGTGTCCTTGCCCTCCTCGAGTTCCTTGTTCTGAGTCATTTTGCTGTTAGTGGTTCGGACCTCAGGCAGCTCCCACTGAGCTCTTAGTCTTCTGAGCAGTGCACTGCATCGAGCCTGTCTGTGTGCCAGGCATTGTGTCTGTGTGCCAGGCATTGTGTTGGGGGCATAGAAGGGAATGAGAAGTTGTTTCTCCCCATCCACAGTCCCTGCCTCAATGCCTGGAGGGGTCCTTCCTGCAGGGGCAGCCTAGATTCATCATCACCTGAAGAGCAAACTGACACCCACAGAGGCATGTGCCTGCTCCTGGGTGATGCCCAGGCCCAGAGTGTGCTCCACAAACACGGAGACTTACACTGAGCAGTTGCTGAAACACAGCATTTTGGAGGCCAGGTGTTATCCCAGGCACAGAGAAGCTCTTTTTCCTAAGGAAATGGAGCCTGGCAGGAGGCCACCCGGCCCAAGGCCCTCTCTGCGGCGGGCCAGGCTGCGGAAGGACGGCAAGCAGACGTCCGGTGGCTGGACTTGGCCGGAGGCCCTGTCCTCAGATGTGTTCTTCAAGCTGTGCCTGCTCCTGGCAAGGCCAGACTACCCCGCCCGGGGCTGCTGGGAGGGCCATGGAGGGACCGGGAGGGAAAGGCAGCAGCCACAGCACAGCTGGGCTCAGAGACAGGAGGAAAGAGGCTGCTGCCCGGCCCAGAAGCTGCGTGGTTCCCTGCCCTTTGCCCAGGCTGGGGAGCGGGCACACAGGGGAGGAGACCTGCAGCGGAGCCAAGTCCAGACGCCGCCACTGGGAAGGCTCATCAGTGACCACCCTTGTGCGCGAGTGGGCGCCCAAGGCCAGAGTCCCAGTCCTAACGCTGCTGCTGAGCAGGTGCCCTTGAGCAAGTCTCAGAGGTGCCAAGCCTCACCCTCCTCACCCATTAAGGCGGAGGCCAGAAGCCTCCAATGCAGGTCAGGACAATGGACGTGAAAACGTTTGCAAGTGGAGAGCGCGGAGAACCCTGCGGGCTGATGCTGGCACGCGCCTTCACTCACACATCTTTCATTTTCCACTGAGCACTGGTCCTCGATGCCGTCCAAACCCCCAGGCCCAGCCTCCCTTCTACAAGAGCAGGACCTGGCAGCCCCCTGCAGCGCTCCTCGCGGCCACACGGGGGCACTGTTGGAGCTTGGGGAAGGCACCCTCCACCCCCTGGCTGGGAGCTGCCTCCATCTCAACCCTCACTCGGGGGTCCACCCTCCACCCCCTCAATGAGGGTGACCCAGGCTGACCGAGGTGCCTGCTGGTGGGTGGGCGGGGGTCCCAGTGGACATGCTCCCCCTCCCTGCCTCGGTCCTGCCCCCAGCTCAGGCAACTGTCCAGGCAGGATGGGACAACAGGGGTGCTGAGGTTGCTGAGGGCTGGTGGGGCCAGTGCCCCTTGGGTCTGAGCTTCAGCAGGTCCCTGACCGTCCCTGCTTCAGGTGGCTTTGACAAGGGTTTGGGGATTTCCCTCCGGGGCTTCTGACCCCTGACAGCATCTCCAAGGTCATGCCCCAGGTGCAGGGATGAGAATCAGTGCAAGAGTGTGGCCTCCAGATAAAAAAGACTTGGGTTGTTCGGTGCAGGCCTAGAGTCCCTGCATCCTCCCTGCAGGTGGAAGCCTTTTGCAGGCAGCACAGGCTGGCAGGTGCATTCTGGCTCCACCGCACCCCAGTGGAGAGCTGGTGCCGTGTCCCTGGCCTCAGTTTCCCCATCTGCAGCATAGAGTATGATAAAGCGACCTCCCGGCCCCCCATTCCGGGATCTTGGCCAAGACTGCGGAATGGGGAAGGGGTGTAAGAGGAGAGGCCCTGGCAGCGGCCCTGAAACCCCTGGTCGCCAGCAAGTGCCAAAGTGCAGGTGGAGCCCTGGATCCACAGGAGGGCTCTGAATCCATCACAGGGTGGAGGTCATTTGCCTCCAGGCAAGATTCCAGCATTTCCCAGGAGCTGGTGGCCAGTTGGGGGCAGGCAGCTGAGGCCACACGTGGTCCATCCACTGCACCCTCACAGAGCCCCAGCCCCCGGCCCTGGGACCCAGGAGGGCCTGGATTGCCAATGCTCCCATTTCACAGATGGGGACATGAGGTGGGGGGTAACACACCCCGGGTCTCTGTTTATTGGTGGCATAGCAAGGAACCCAGTCCAGCTCTCTTAGAGGGGAGCCCTGCTCTGACCCTGGGGAGGCAGAGATATGGGGAGCCCACATTTCCCCCAAGGTTCGGCTGTCCCTCTCCACACAACGAAATGGGGTGGTGCAGCGGGGAGGACCCGCTGGCTCTCCCTGCTGGGCCACCCCCTTCAGGGCCAGGATCGGGTTGAGCAGGCCAGCTGCCCCTAGGGTAGCTCCACGCAGGGGCTGTGACCTCCCTGGGGTCTTTAATGCAGGTAGAGCTGAAGAGGGTGCTGGGGGCAGGAGGAAGATACACCGGGCTCAACTGTGAGTCTGGAACCTTAAGGGAAAGTGACCTCCAGCCCTGGTGTTCCCTCCCACAGCGAGGCCTTCTAGAATAGATCCCACCACAAGGCCTTCTAGAATAGAAGCCCCCAACCCAACCTGGGCCACAGCCTGGGCCCACCCCTCAGAGGCCCCGGGCAGGAAACGAGCAGGCCCAGAAGGACCCACAGGCCGCGGAGGGAATGCTGGGCCGGACCCGCTGGCGCAGGTGGCAGCGCGGAGCCCCGGGGAGGGGCCTCGGGAGTGAGCGGTGCAGACCCTCAGGACCACCCTGGAGCCACGGGGAAGGAGGCAGCTTCGGGTGGGTCCCAATCGCTTAGGTTGGCGGCACAGGCCTCCGGACACGCCGACCCCCACCTTCCCTCCCCTCCCCTCTTCTCCCCTCTCCTCCCCTCCCCTCCCCTTCCCTCCCCTCCCCTCTCCTCCCCTCCCATTCCTGCCTCTCCTGCTTGCTCCTTCCCTCAGCCCCTCTCTCTTCCGGTGGTTCTGTGGGGGCGGCGCTGCCCTCACACTCCAAAGTCACGCCCCCTGCGCCCCCTCTGCGTCCCCCCGCGACCCCCTGCTGGCCCCCTCTGTTCCCCTTGCCCCCTTCTGCGTCCCCTACCCCCCGTGCCCCCCTGAACGCCTCCTGCGTCCCCGGCGCCCCCCTCTGCGCTCCCCCTGCGTCCCCCGCGCCCCCCCCATGCCTCCTGCTTCCCCTGCACCCCCCGTGCCCCCTCCACGCCCCCTGCGTCCTCCGCCCCCCTGAACGCCCCCTGCACCCCCCCGCGCTCCCCGCGCCCCCCTCCGGCTCCAGCTGGGCCGCGGCCCATTGCAGGCACCCGTCCACAGATGGAACCCATTAGGCCCCAGCGCCTCTCGGGACGTCCCGCTAATAAGTGACCCTCTGTAAATGTTAGGAATGAGTCAAGTTTACGCCACGCTGCTGCCTTCCCGTTAGCGGGTGGCGCCGCTGATGCCCGGGGGAGCGCAGGGCGGGAGCTGCTGAGCAGGCGGAGGGAGGGCGCGGCGGAGCCCTTCCCGGCCTGGGGGGTTGAGCGTGGCCTGACGGTCTCTGATCAAGGAGCCTGGGGTGCCTCTTGCCACCTTGCTGGGCCTCCATTCTCCGCTGTACAAAATAAGGGGTTTAGAACAGAATAGCGGAGCCCCTTCCAGCAGCTTTCCTCCTGGTTGGTGGTCTTGGCACCTGGGTCCCAGCTGGGCCCAGGAGGAGGAGCAGGGACGTCCCTCCCCCTGCCCCACTGGGCTGCTGCTCCCAAGGGGGGCCCGTTACTCCCTCCAGAAGAAGAGGCAGTGGGGGAACCTGCAGTGCAGGGAAACCGGCAGTGAAGAGACCTCCCAAGACCTCCCAGGGGACTGAGATGCAGACTCTGGTGCATCTCCCGACTCTGGAGCTGTCTGGAGAAGAGCTGGCTGGCCCCGGACCTGGGCTCACCCTGGGAGGCATTTGCTGAGTGGCTGACCTTCACAGGGCAGCAGGGTCAGAATAGGGCCTCTCCAGGCGCCATGCTGAGCCTGGGTCTGTGGTGACTCTCCAACCCTGGCGAGGGGGGCTGAGATCTTTGGGATGCAGATGGAGGATGAGGCCTGTGTCCAGGGAGCATCCGAGACAGCCAGGACAGCACACACCAGGTGCAGAAGGCCTGGCTGGGGTCAGGAGGAGGGCCGGGGTTGGGGAGCAGGGCACAGCCACCAGCCCAGGCCTGAGGTCAGAATCCGGGGACGCAAGCAGGGTCTCAGGGAGGGCCAAGAGAAGATGGGAGGCAGGAGGCGGCCAGGTGGTCACCCACAAGGACCTTGGGCAGGAGGAAGATCCAGGAGGCACAAGGTGAGGGAGCAGCTCTGCGGACCCCAGGGAGAGGGGTCCTCCGTGCTGACGTGGGAGGCAGGCAAGGAGGACTTGGGCAGACTCTGGAGTGTCGTGCTGGAGAGCCCCTAGGAGTGGACATCCCCTCCCAGCTTCCCCTGGCAAGCATCCGGTCACCCTTTAGTAGTTAATTCACTGCCTGAAATTTAGATATCCTTAAGGCAGCAGGCCAGGGGACAGCTGTGGCCTTGTGTATTCCTGCGGGATCCTGCCTGGGCTTCTGCTGATTTGGCACAGTCGACTTCCGTGTTCACAGGGCCCTGTGTGTCCTGCCCACAGTCAGTAATCTATTCCACCTGGCAGGAGTCCCCTGCCCTGGTGCCTCGGCCCTCCCCAAGCTGTGCCCTTGCCCAGCAAAATGCCATTAGGGCCCAAGACCCTCAAAACCAGGCTGGGATACCCAGGACACCCAGGGGCTCCTGGGGCAGCAGGGCAGCCACTCAGCAAACACCTCCCGAGTGTGAGCTCAGGTCCTGGGCCTTCCTGCCCACTTCTGGGCCTATTGGAGTCTCTTCCCTGGCAGTCGGCTTTCATGAAGGACCCACCTGGGAAGGAAGGCTGTCCTTGCTGTCCTCACTACCCTCACTGCCCCGGCCCATGCAGCCCTCTGAGGGCAGCTGGAGGGTGGGAGTCCCTGACTCTGCCCAGAATTCATGGCCGTGGGAGGAGAGGGCTCCACGGGCTCTGCTCATCCTCAGAGCCTCAAGCATGCAGCCCCAGGCCTGCCCACCCTCCCGATGGACCGAGCCTGTGGAGGGGCAGCGGGCAGCTGAGCAGAGAAGGATGGGTTCAGCCTCAGCCCTCTGACCCGTCCTCAGCCCCCACCCCACACCACACACACACGCTGGGGTCTGTGACTGCTGCATGAGATCTAGGTCCCTCCTCTGGCCCCACCATGCAAACAAGCTGTGAGACCACCTGCTCCAGGTGGGCGAGGATGGTGGGTCTCTTGTGGAGCAGAGGCAAAGGCACCTGCCTGTCAGCATCCCCTAGGGGACCGGTGACCGCTTAGCCAGCGCTCAGCCCAGCCCCCACCAAGACAGGGCAGAGCCCCAAGTGCAGTACCTGCTACCTCGGCTGGGTGTGGTCCTCCTCTCCAGAACCTGGGGACGGGCGCAGCCCCACTCCACAGGTGGAGAACCAAGGCATGCACCTGAGTGACCTGCCCAGCCTCACCCTGTCCTCTCCAGGGCACTCCGCTGCCTTGGGGTGGCCCTGTGGTAGCTCCCATTCAGTGGGATTGTAGGGGGGTGCCTGGCAGCTGCTGGGGGCTGCCATCTCCAGATATCTCTGGGGGTGTCTTTCAGAGACTGGAGGACACCATACTGAGTCCCACGGCCAGCAGGGAAGACCGGGCACTGACCATGCGTGGGGAAGGCCGGCGGGCCTCACCCACCCCCATGCCCGCCCACATCCGTGAGATCGTGGCCAGCAGCCTGAGTGAGGAGCCACCCCAAGGTGACGGCATGGGGGACAGTCCTGGGCCTGGGGCTGGCCCCACCCCCCACAGGGCCACCCTCAGGGGCATCACATCAATACCCACAGGGCACTGAGCAGGGCCTGAGCAGGGCTGCCTCTGTGTGGCACCCTTGTGTCCACCTGAGTCTCTGCTTCATTGGTGTTGGTTTCTTCCTCAGCGTGGAAATGCGAGACACTAGCACTCAGGGAGCACAGACGCCCACCCCCCAAGCTCTGCCCTTCCTGCACCCGCCCCAGGCCCCTGTGCTGCCTCCAATTGTCCACCTGGCGGCTGAGGAACCAGCTCCAGGCTGCCTGTTCAGTGTGTGCCCAGGACTCCACGCGTGGGTCCCAGGGATCCCTCTCTCCCAGGATCTGTCCGGCCTCCTGCAGGTCCGGGGAACTGGCTGTGTGTGTATTTACAAAAGCACCTTATTACTCGGGGACCAGGTCCCTTCCCCTAGAAGCAGCAGGGCTTGCAGCTTCACAGACAGGGCGAGTGCCCCGCGTTCAGGCCGCCCACATACTCTGCTGCCATTGGTTTAGGGCTCGGCCCGGGCCTGGGTCTGCACTGGGGTTCCAGGTACTCTGAGGTGGTAGGATTCCAATTAACATGAGAGGAAGCGGGGCTCAGAGTGTGAAGTCGGCCTCCCTACGTCAGGGTCCCTGGCTCAGAGTGTGAAGTCGGCCTCCCTATGTCAGGGTCCCTGGCTCAGAGCTGGGGCCCCTCCCAGGAGATGCGGGCAGGTCCAGCAGCTGGAGACCGGTGGCCAGCCCAGGGTCCCACCGTGGAGAGAGGGCACAAGGCTGAGTGCGGGTGGGCCCTGGTCTGGCCACCCAGGCTGAACCAGGTACCGTGCAGCAGGGGTACAGGAGCCGACAGCCACCATGGCCCGCGTGCAAGAGGAGAACGAGCTCCTGCAGGAGGAGCTGACCCGGCTGGGGGACCTGCTGGCCCAGGCCAGCGTCGAGCGAGATGAGCTGGCCAGCAGGTGCCGTGTGGTCAGTGAGCAGGTGAGTGTGTGCAGCAGACTCAGGACAGGCGGGAGGGGGCAGCCTGGCCCTTGGTGAGGGGTCACTTTGTTGGGCCTGCAGTCAGAACCTGGGACTATTGGCAATTTCTAAGACTGGGAAAGACAGAGTGTCAGCCACCGGACATTCAAACCCTGGGCAACAGATGAGGAAACTGAGGCAACTGGTGGGATAACAGGCGAGAGGTGGGAGGCCAAGCAGCACATGCCCAGGCCGTTCCCTGATGCCCAGCATGTCCCCTAGGTCTCGCAACCCAGCTTAGGCACTGACTTGTCCCTGTACCTGCCCGGGAGCCCTGTGCGGTGGCCTGGCCAGTCCTGACCCACAGAGCCCAGTGCTCAGCCCAGCATCAGCACAGAGCAGGCACCTGCACAGCAGAGGACAGCAGGCCAGCGGGCACCGATCCCACCCCCAGACGAAGCTCACAGAGAAATGGCTCCACCCTAGCCTCGTGACCCTTTCCTGACAACTGAGGCTGACTGGGACCGTTTGGACCTCAGAAGACAGGGAAGGGGCCAGACAGGGCTGTATCTTTGGTCCCCTGGTGGCTGCGGTGCCTTCCAGGGTGATGTGTGAGGTGAGCGAGAGGCATATTTAGTCACAAAATGTGGAGCTGGGGAGGGCCTCCCATTGTGTAGCCAGGGAAACTGAGGCAGAAAGGTCAAGAAACCTGCTAGGCCAAAGCCTCTCTCCTATGTCGGCTCTCCAAGGCATGCTGGCTTCTGAGGCAGGACTTGGTAAGGAGCCAGTGCGTGGAGTGGGGTGTCCAGCCCACCTTGTGGGGGACTCGGGGCCCCTGCCGCACCCATGCCGTCTTCAGAGCCCCCACGGTTCCGCATGGCAGGTCAGATGACCCCACTTTCCAGATAAGGGAGTCAAGGCTCAGAGCCAGCCAGTGATCACGCAGGACACACCGCCATTACTGGGGCTGAGACCTGAACCCCTGAACCAGATCTGCTCCCTTCTTAGACACGTAACCAGTGGCCAGTATCGGGGACCAGTGGTGTCCCCAGTGGGCCTCGCCTTCTGGAAGGGTCCTTCCCAGGACCAGCGACAGCACCAGCCCCATAGGGATGCCCTCAGCTCTCCTAGGGGCCCGCTCTCTGCTCCCCACCCAGTTCTATCACGCCCTGACCCCCACACGGGAAACACATTTCCATTGTTGCTGGCACCCCTGGGAGGGGAGCCCCTGAGGGCAGGACCTGGGGTCCACCCCACCTGATGGGGGCCCCAGCGCGTGTGTGAGCTGCCAGCCCTTCCTGGGAGCCCCTACAGCTGTGGGGAGGCCTTGGGGGAGACATCTTCCTAGCACAGGGTGGGGAGATGTTGGGAACAGGCCGCTGGGAATAGAAGCCGCAGAAATGCTGCCGACAGATTAGTAAGCCGCATGAGTCAGATCCGAACGCGCCAGCAGCCCAGTGCACGCCAGCTCCCGAGTGGCTCAGCAGGCAAAGTGTGGGTGCCAGGAGGCTGGGCCTCACTCCAAGTTACCCCCAAGTGTGGGTGCCAGGAGGCTGGGTCTCCAAGTTATCCCCAAGTGTGGGTGCCAGGAGGCTGGGTCTCCAAGTTACCCCCAAGTGTGGGTGCCAGGAGGCTGGGCCTCACTCCAAGTTACCCCCAAGACAGGGGGAACGGGGTCTGGGTGGCCAGAGTGCCTGACCGTGGCATCGCCATCCTGGGGTGGCACCCCCAGACCCCACCCGGCTCCTCCAGGGTCTTCCAACGCCCCCTTCTCTTCCGGCTGCTGGCTGAGGAGGGGCCCCTCGGCTCTCCCATGCGTTCAGCCCTGGCACAGCCACAGCTGAGGCACCAGGCCTGCTGCCTTCCCCTCCACCCTTCTACCTGGGCCATCCTTGTCCCTTGATTTCCTGGGCCTAAGTTCAGTCTTGGCCCAGTGACAGCGGAGTGGCCCTGGGCAGTGGGCCCACATCATGGTGGGTGTGGTCCTGCACCCTGTAGGTGAGGTGCAGGACTCAGGCAGGAGGCCCAGGTGGAGGGAACCACACTCACTCACTCACTCTCCAGGGGGCAGCCCCAGAGACAGCCCAGTGACCTTCCATCCGGCCCCTGTGTGCCTGAAGCAAGCCCTGAAACCCCTGCCCCTGCCCTGACAGCTGGGCTGCCCGGGTAGCTGGGGCAGTGGGGCCTCAGTTTACCCATCTGTAAATGAAATGTGGGCATGCTCCAGTGGCCCCCAGAGCCGTGCCCCCACTAGGCCACCATACTCACGCTATCCTCAAGACCTGATGGAATCAGCACATCAGTGCAACCCAGCGTGCCCCTGCCCCTCCCCTCCTCTGCCAGCTACGGGCACTTGGCACAGGGCAGGAGGCTGCCTGTCAGGTTCATTGTGTGAAAGGGCCTGCGCCTCACCAGACCAAACCCCAGCCCCTGCTGTGGGGCCCCAGGGAGCCCTTTCTTCCCCACCAAGGTCGGCTTTGTGCCCAAGATGCCCCAGCCCCTGCCCGGCGGGTTCAGGAGCAGCCAGACCAGGTGGGCTATTGCTGTTCCCCAGCTGCAGGCCCGGTTGGAGACCACTGAGGCTCAGCTGCGGAGGTCGGAGCTGGAGCATAGCGTGGATCTGGAGGAGGCCCTTGGCCGTCTGGAGGTTGCTGAGGAGAGGTGAGGCCAGGCGGGGAGCAGTCAGGGCTCCAGAAGCACAACCTTCCCCCCGAGAAGCAGTGGGCCCCTCTGTACCTTGGGGGCTACCGACAGCTCTTCCCAAAGCAGCTATGAGTTCAGTTTCCCTGGGAGTCAGCCCAGGCCTCCACAGCAGGGCAGGGGCTGGAGAAGGCACAGCTGGGCGCGGGGACTTGAGTGGCTGGGCAGTGTGGGGGCCTCAGGGCGCTCCCTCTTGCCGTGGGGAGAGTCCAGGCCGAGTGGAAACAGTGAAGCGCTCAGCCTCCCGGGCTCAGCGCGGGCCTCTCATGCGACCAGGCACCGCCGTCCCGGCCTCCGAGAGCGGCTCAGCAGCAATCCTATTATAGTAGCAGCATCACGACTCTACCCATTGCTACCAGACCCCTCCCTGGCTCCACACCCCAGGGGCAAGGGCTGCTCACCGTGGGGGACGGGGCTGGTGCCAGCCTTCCACATGGCAGCCTCTCCACGCTCTGCCATCCTCCCTGCCACGGGTCAGCCTGGCTCGTGAATAACAGGGAGGGGTGAATAACAGGCAGAGAGGGAGAGAGCCCCCACTCCCACCATCAGTGAGCGCTGACATTAGGACCCTGGCAACAGACCCAGGTCACGAGCCACACCTGAGTCCCGGGTGTGGATCACCCACTCTCACACCCTGAGATGGTGCTGACGAGGTCATGCCTGGGCTTATTGAGGGTGCCTCTGCCCGGCCCCCACCCTGCCTGCACTAACCCAGCCCCCACACCAACCCAGCCCCCACGCCAACCCAGCCCCCACACTAACCCAGCCCCCGCACTAACCCAGCCCCCACGCTAACCCAGGCCCACCAGTCTCCCAGACCTGGGCAGGTTAAGTTGTTTGTAGAATATTGCCACATTTGGTTCATCCTCCAGGAATCTGGAAAAGGAATCAAAGGGCTGAGAAACTTTTGAAAACTGGTTTTGAGGGGGAAGAAAAATAACCCAAGAGGAGGCTTAGTCTGGTGGGCAGAGAGGAGCAGTGAGTGAACCACGGCAGCCTGGCGGGGGTGCCGGCTCCTGAGGTCCACCCACCTGGCAGACTTGCACCCCTACTGCTGCAAGTGTGGACCTACTCATGGCGGGGAAGGCCCCAGGGTGCAGCAGAGGCCGTCCCCCACCCCGGGCATGTCCAACTCCCTCTCTGGGTCACCCAGCCCCGCGAAGGGCACCTCCCTCCCATCCCCTGGCACCTTGTCTCAGGCATTGAGGGGCGGGCCAAGTTTGTAGAGGCAGAGCCAGGAGAGCTCGGGGCAGGGACTTGGGGGAGGACAGAGGGCAGATGTCGCAGGAAGGCAGGAGGGCACTGGGCTGGCACCACCTGGGAGAGCCACCTTGATGCTGGCACTCAGTCTAGGGGTCCCTTGTGGGGCCCATGGCAGGTGGGGGCAGAGCAGGGTCTGGTGGGGCCCATGGCAGGCAGGGGCAGAGCAGGGGCTGGTGGGGCCCATGGCAGGCAGGGGCAGAGCAGGGGCTGTGCACCTGAGCCGGGGTCAGTTGGGCCAGAGGGTTTGGGGCTCCATTCAAGCCCCTTGACTTGGGGACTCTGAGTGCCTCTTAGGAGAGGCTGCCTACCCCGGCCACTCCCTGGGGGTTCTCTGTCCAGGAGCACTGGCCTCTGCCAGGTGAACGCGCTCCTGCGGGAGCAGCTGGAGCACATGAAGAAGGCCAACGACGCGCTGGCCCGGGAGCTGGCTGGGACGACGGGCAGCGTGCAGCGCCTGCAGGGCGAGCTGGAGCTGAGGCGCTGGGCCCAGAGACAGGTGCTCCCCCAACCCTTGCCCACCCCGCAGCCGCCTGTCTGGGTGCCTATGCCTGGGTAGCAGGCAGGGACCTGGTGAGGGTGTGCTGGCTCAGCAACTATCCCTCTTGGGGACAAGGCCACAGTTTCTTGCCACACCATGTCCCCAACCTGGCTTGACCACAGCAGTCTGTGGAGTGAGGGACTCCCTGGTCCACCCCCACTGCCCCCCACCCAGAGAAGGAGGGCAGGGCTCTGAGAATGGGGCACTGGGGCCACATCCCGGCTCTGGTGTGGACCACCCTGTTTGGAGAGGCAGGTTTTCTCCATAGTCTGAACTCCTGGCCAGACTTCAGGAGGGGGAACCCTGGAAGGAGCCTGGGGCTGGCCCGCTGCTTGTGGCGCCTGGCCGTGGCCCCCCAGGTCCCCCTGCAGCCTTACTCACTCCAACTTCTGAAACCCCGAGGCATGCAGGGGGTCAGGGCACAGGGTTGCAGGCACCAGCCCCTGTGGGAGGGAGACGTCCAGGTGTTCATGCCTTGCTCAGATCTCTCCATGGTCGTGGGACCCCCTGAAGCTGCTGTAGCCTTGGGTAATGTGGCTCTCCAGTCAGGCAGTCCCTGAGGGCCTGAAGGTGTTCCCAACAGCCCTCCAGCAAAGGGGACCTGGACGCCCAGCCCCTGCACACTACGGGCACCATGGGCAAGGATCTCCCCAGGAAGAGGGGCCCCCCGGAAGATGTGCTGTTCCAGGTGGAGGCAGGAGCCGGAGGGGCAGCTGCAGTTCTGGCCTCAGGCTGCCTCTACAGACGTCCCTCAGACAAGCCTGTCCCAGAAGGGCCGCACTCACCCCCACGGGGGCCAGGTCCCAGCCCCGAGCCCCGCCACAGCTGCTTCTCCTAAAAGGCAGATGTCAGACACACCAGCCGAGGTTTACCCCCTGAGAGGGAATGCCGGCCTCTGCAGAGCGCCAGCGGGACCGTGCTATCAGCAAGGAGTCATTGCCTACGCTAGGCCTGCTGGCTCGAGGCATTTGAGCAGATCTCCTGTTCCCCTCACTGCCTGGTCCCCGTCCTCGTCCTCAGACCTCGGGGCAGGTCATCAAATGAACACAGGAGCTGATTCCGCTGTGTGAGAACAAATGCCGGAAGGAGAGGGTCCCTGAGTTCAGTTTGGCATTTGATCACCCAGGTCTTTATTTTCCCTTTGTCCTTGAGGGAAACTCAAGGTTGGTTGACAGTTGCTTTCTCTCGGCACGTTAAAGATCTGCTTTCTCCTTCTCCTTCCGCTGCTGCCGTTGAGAAGTCAGCTTCCAGGCTGCCTGGATTCTGACTGGCTCCCTATCAAGGTAACGTGTCCTCTCACCTGGCTGCTCTTAAGATCCCTGCTCTGACTTGGTGGTTGTGCCATGTCCCTGTGTTGTGTCTGCGTGTAGATTTATTTGTTTATCCCACTTCAGGGCTCGTGGAGCCTCTGCGTCACTTGTTGTTTTTGGAAAGTCAATATTCTTTAAACATTGCCGATGCTCACCACCCACCTCCCCTCCTCTGAGCTCCGGCTAGACGTATGTTAGCCATTCTTACGCTATCTCCCAGGCACCGTTCACGGTTTTGTTCCTTTTATTACCCTGGACTATATTCTAGATAATTTCTTCAAATTTCCATTTCTGTCTATCAGTTTTCTCTTCTGATGTCTAATCTCTGTTAAATTTGGCTACTTAGCTTAAATTGCAAATATGGTATTTTTCATCACTAAGAGTTCTGTTTCATTCTTTCCTATATATTAAATAGCTTACTCTTAACTCACATTTTCTTTTTTTCCTCTTTGAGACAGAGTCTTGCTCTGTCACCCAGGCTGGAGTGCAGTGGCAAGATCTCAGCTCACTGCAACCTCCGCCTCCCGGGTTCAAACGATTCTCCCGCCTCAGCCTCCAGAGTAGTTGGGATTACAGGTGTGTGCCACCGCACCTAGATAATTTTTGTATTTTCAGTAGAGATGGGGTTTCACTGTGTTGACCAGGCTGGTCTCAAACTCCTGACCTCAGGTGATCCGCCCGCCTCAGCCTCCCAAAATGCTGGGATTACAGGCGAGAGCCACCTCGCCTGGCTTCTTAACTCACATTTTCAAGCCTCTTATTTATTTATTGGAGCATGTTAAGAATAGTCTTTTTGTAGCCTGTGTCTGACTATCTAATATCTGAAATTCTTTAAGGTCTGGTTCTGTTGTTTCTGCTGGTTTCTGATCATGGTCCTTTGTTTCCTTGTGCCTTTGGTGATTTTTTATTTTCTTTTTTTTTTTTTTTTTTTTTTTTTTTTGAGACGGAGTCTCGCTCTGTAGCCCAGGCTGGAGTGCAGTGGCCGGATCTCAGCTCACTGCAAGCTCCGCCTCCCGGGTTCACGCCATTCTTCGGCCTCAGCCTCCCGAGTAGCTGGGACTACAGGCGCTGCCACCTCGCCCGGCTATTTTTTGTATTTCTTAGTAGAGACGGGGTTTCACCGTGTTAGCCAGGATGGTCTCGATCTCCTGACCTCGTGATCCGCCCATCTCGGCCTCCCAAAGTGCTGGGATTACAGGCTTGAGCCACCGCGCCCGGCCAATTTTTTATTTTCTAACTAAAGAGGGGTGTCCCCTCCAGAGGGTGTATGGCCAGGTATGGGTTCAGAGTCATGCCCTCAGAGGATGTACAGACAAGTGTAATGGGTACAGAGGGGTGTCCCCTCCAGAAGGTGTATGGTCAGGTATAATGGGCACAGAGGGGCATGGCCTCCAGCGGGTGTATGATCAGGTGTAATGGGCACAGAGGGGCGCGCCCTCCGGAGAGTGTATGGCCAGGTATAATGGGCACAGAGGGGAGTGCCCTCTGGAGAGTGTATGGCCAGGTGTAATGGGCACAGAGGGGAGTGCCCTCTGGAGTGTGTATGGCCAGGTGTAATGGGCACAGAGGGGCATGCCCTCTGGTGGGTGTATGGCCAGGGGTCATGGGCACACTCCAGAGGGTGTATGGCCAGGTGTGGGTTCAGAGAGTCATGCCCTCTAGAGGGTGCATGGTCAAGTGTAATGGGCACAGAGGGGCATGCCCTCTGGAGGGTGTATAGCCAGGTGGAATGGGCACAGAGGGACGTGTTCTCTGGAGGGTGTATGGCCAGGTGTTATGGGCTCAGCTGGGGGGAACCTCAGGTGTGGGATCAGGTGAGGGGTTCAGGCAAGCTTCATGAAGATGAGATGATGATCTAATACCTGAAGTTCTTCAAGGTCTCGTTCTATTGTTTCCGCTGGTTTCTGGTCATAGTCCTCTGTGCGAGTTCTGGAGAACAGGCAGGATGTGAGTGCTCTACCTGAAGGCAACCTGGAGGAGCAGGAGTGGGGTTGTCACAGGCAGGGAGAGGTGGTAGGAACACAGTAGCCCCCTGAGTTCCAGAGGTTGGCGAGCAGGAGAAGGCGAGTGCAGGGCCTAGAAGGTGGTGTGGAGACTCTGAGACTCCTGGCTTTCATCTTAGCTCCTTGCAAGGCTGGAAGCACTGAACACACACGGTTCCCCCATTCCTGCCCCCAACACAGAGTCCTCCCACTCGGCTCCGTTGCAGCCTAATCACTGGCCTTGTCTCAGCAGTGACTTCCCACGCTCCTCCCTGTGGAACCCCAGTGCTAGAGGCTTCTAACATCAGTGACTTCCCACCCTCCTCCCTGCGGAACTGGGGACCCAGTGCTAGAGGCTTCTAACGTCAGTGGCTTCCCCACCCTCCTCCCTGCGGAACTGGGGACCTAGTGCTAGAGGCTTCTAACATCAGTGACTTCCCCACCCTCCTCCCTGCTGAACCCCAGTGCTAGAAGCTTCTAACGTCAGTGACTTCCCACCCTCCTCCCTGCGGAACCCCAGTCCTGAGGCTTCTAATTTGCTTCTATGTCCCTGGCACCTTTGAAGTGCCAGACCAACACCTGGACATCTTCAGGAGTCTCCAGAGTAAGGAGAAAGACTGTACTGGAGAAAGGAGGCCCGTCCTCTTCCCTCAGAGTGGGAGGGTAGGAGCCACGTGCCGCCGAATTGTCTGCCCCATGCCCCAGCAGGGGACTGGGCCTGGTTCTGGAGTGTTCTGAGCCTGAGCAGTTCCTGAGAGTAGCTGGGGAGCTGAGACTGAGTCAGCACCTTCTCTCTTCAGGGACCGACAAACCCCACCCTTCCACCTCCATGCACGCAGGCTGGCCTGGAAGGGCTGAATGTGGTCATATCCCCAGGTCATCTCCTAGGGAGAGGCAGAATATGGCCCCAGGGTGGGGTTGGGGGAGCCCATGGCTCCTTTGCCTGTGAGATATGGGGACTTTGGGATGCTGGGTCCACTTCCAGCCCCCATGGAGAGGGACATGGCACCTGGAAAAGAATGGGCTTCAGGGAGGGTAAAGGCGCCCCAGCCTGGAGTGGACAGGAGGCCCCTTGCTTTCAGACCTGGCCAGGGGGCCTGGAGAAGCCCCGGGACCTCCTTCTCCTGTGGAGACAGGCCGTGGTGCTGGGGACAGACCTGGCGGAGCTGCGAGCAGCCACTGAGAGGTGAGTGCCGGCTGCCCCACCTGGGGCCAGGCACCAGGCTGCAGGGAGCTGAGGCCCCCTCCGGGAGAGGGGAAGTGGTGCCTGGGGCGGGCCCTTCCGTGGGTGCAATAGCCCTGGCCTGCCGGCTCCTCAACCAGCCCTGGCTGGGCCTCAGGCTGGACAGTGGGAGCAGTGATGAGGGTGGCCGAGGAGGGCAGTCAGGGAGAGGGACAAACAGGCCAGGGAGGTGGGTGGGGGACACCAAGGAGAGATGAGAGGAGGGTGGACAGGACATTGTGGGGTGGGGGACACCTATCCAGTTGGAGCTTCCGTGGTCTGTCCAGCCTTGCTGGGTGCCACACTGGAGGTCAGTCCTGGTACCACCCTGCTAGCCCTTACATAGGTAGCAGCTCCTTGCACAGGAAGAGTCAGGGGCTCAGAGGGTCGATGACTCAGCGAAGGCTGCTGCAGTCTGGCCCTGCCCCTGCTCACTCCTCCCCAGCTGCTTCCTGGCATTTGGTGACACATGGGAACCATCAATGCCATGCAGCAGGGGCTTCTCCTGAGGATGGCCAAGGAGGGGGTCCTCTGTGGGACTGATGGGACCAGGCCCTCCCTCTGCAGATGGGTCCTGAGTCAGCCACAGGTGCTGCCCTTGTCTCCCAGGGGCCTCGCTGACCTGCAGGCAGACACGGCCAAGACAGCCCGCCGCCTGCACACTGCCTGCCTGAACCTCGACTGCAACCTGCGACTGTCGGCCAGCAGCACGGCCAGCACCCTGGGGCAGCAGCTTCGGGACAAGGTTGGGGAGATGCTGCAGCTGCAGGTCCGCTGGGACACAGAGAAGGTGGCGCTCCAGGCCAGGTGGGTGCCCAGGGTCAGCAGGCAGGCACAGGGAGGGCCCGGAGGGGTGGGGCCCATCCAGCCTGCCCAGCCGCTGTGGATCCCAGATGTGGTCACACCGTACCAGGGGAGGTGGGGCCCTGGCGTCACTGGTGGTGCACACTTTTCAGAATCACCATCCCAGTGGCTGCAGGGCACTCCCCTAATGCCCGGGAGGCAGGCACTGGGGTCTCCTACAGTGAGGGTTTCGGGGAGCACAGCAGGGAACTCACTGGGTTTGTGTCCTGGGGGTCAGCACCCGGCATTGGAGTTTTCAGGACTTAAAGCAGGGCACGTTGTTCCAGGGGAAGAGCTTACCTTAGGTAAATAGTTTAAAAACGGAGGAAGGAAGAGGGACCAGGCCTCCTCCTGCCCCACGTGAAGGACACCCACACCCTCTCTGGGGTCTGCGATCTCGCCGTGACTATGGAAGGTTTCGGACCCACCACCCACATCGGGGCTCAGAGGTCTCTTGAGGGCAGCTTCAGCAGGAAGTGGGGAGGGGGCTCCCCAGTGGAGGTCTCACCTGCTGGCCGTGGGGCCGACGCCTCACAACCGGGGGTCCGGGGGTCCGGGGCCCACTTGGCCACAAACACCCTGCCAGGCTGACAGGCAGAGGCCCTCCCTACCCTCAGGGGGTCTAGCTGAGTCAAACACACCACAACCTAGCCCCAGACGAGCAGGACAGGACATGGGGGCCCAAGGGCTGCAGGGGCCGCACACCAGGGCCTGAGCCACAGGAAGGGGACCTGGGGTCTTTAGTAAGAAGGTGGGTCCTGGGAAGGAAGGAACAGTAAAATCACTTATTGTCAGACTGATGGTGACAGGTGCTCCAGGCAGAAGGACTGGCCGGACAAAGGCCTGCAGTGGGCACTCCCTCTGTTGTGCCATAAGGACGGGGCAGAGCCTTGGGCAGTCACTGCATCTGAGGCTGGAGAGCTGGTCAGGGTGTGGGCCTTGACTTCTGAGACCGTGGGAGCCACTGGAGGCTCTGTGGCAGGAGAGACGCGTGCTCAGACCAGGGACGGAGGCCACTCACACAGAGGCATTACCCAGCACCGGCAGGGGGGCCACTGCACGGAGGAGTCTGGGCAGAGCCAGGGCATGCTTGGGTGCCCATCCTCTGGGCCCTGCCCTTCACCCTCCCCCCATCCCCAACTCCTCCCAGACTCTCGGAGCAAACGCTGCTGGTGGAGAAGCTCACAGAGCAGAATGAGCAGAAGGCGAGGACCATCGCTGCCCTCAGAACCGACCTGCAGAGCCTGGTTGGTGGGCGGGACGGGAGTGGCTGTGTGGTGGGGGTCTGTCTGCCACAGGAAGCCTGGTGCAGTGGTGGCCCGGGGGGGCGGCGGATGGCCTGCAGGGCAAGGCGGGGTCCCTGCAGTGCACTTTGAGGCGCATCAGGAAGGTGCGGCCCCTCACCTGTCCTCTCAGTGGCAAAGATGGAGGTGGCCCACAGGGACCCTCAGGAGTGTCTGCACGGTCCCCATCAAATCATGGCCCTGTGCTCTGGGCCCCTCTATCCCTTCCTCTCTGCACCTTGAAGGTGGCCCAGGAGGATACCCAGTGCCTGGAGCTGTCATGGAGCATCACTGAACTGGGGGAGCCACGGCGCCCACTGAGGAGCCCCCAACGTGCCACATCCCCCCATCAAGGGGCGTCCCCACCACATACCCACTCCCCGGCCACCCTGGACCCTGTACTGCAGGCCGTGCGGGCAGCCATCGAGAGGCGGCGGCGGCGGGAACAGGTGGGCAACCGCAGCCCGCAGGACCCCCGTCTCCCTGAGGGCAGAAACATGAGCCCCTCAGGCTAAAGGGTAGTTATAGGGCCTGCCCCTGAGCCCCATGGCCCCAGGGAGGGGCTCCAGTGTTTGGGGGGGTCCTTTTGGGGAGTCTCAAGCCCTGGTGGGCCTCAGTGGGCAAAGCTTGCCTCAGTCAGAGGGACCCACACCGCACCCCACCCGGGCAGGAGCTGTGCCTGCAGCTGGAGTCCTCCCAGGCAGTGGCAGCCGGGCTCCAGGAGCAGCTGTCCGAGTGCCGGCAGGAGCTGTGGGCTGCACAGAAACTCCAGCAGGAGCGGGCTCGGGAGCAGGCACGGGAACAAGAGGCCCTTCGGGGCCAGCTGGAGGCCCAGAGGCTCGAGGTGCAGCAGTGCCGGGCATCCTGCAAGCTCCTGGGGAGGTAACGGGGTGAAGGGGTTGCATGGCCTTGCACAGGGAGTGGGGGATCCTGAGGGCCCAGGGCTGCTGTCAGGACAAGCACCTCTAGAGCTGGAGGGGATGCCAGCCGGGGAGGGGTCCTTTCCTTCCAGCAGAGTTCTGTGAGCACAAGTTGAGCATGGGCCGGGGTGGGCCACACCCGCCAGTGAGACCCTGTGTGCTTCTCGGGCTCCCTCTGCCCATGCAGTCTCACAGGCTGGCATCCACCCAGCCCCAACTGCCCACCAAGGCACATGGTGCACCTTGAATGTGTCCAGGGCTGCCCCAACTCTGGCCCTTCCAACCCCAGGGAGAAGGCTGCTCTGGAGATGGTGGTGGAGGAGCTGAAAGGGAAGGCAGATGCTGCAGATGCGGAGAAGCAGGGGCTGGAGGCCGAGGCCACGGAGCTACAGAGAAGCCTCCTGCTGCAGGCAGAGCGGAGGGAGGAGCTGGCTCTGCAGAGGGAGTGGAGCTGCAGGGCACTGGAGACCAGGTGCGCCGCGGTGGCTGGGTGGACAGGGCCCCTCCCACAGGAGAGACCCCGCTCTGCCACCATCAGCCACTTGGCCTTGGGCAACGGGTCTGCTTCTTTTCCCGTCTCATCTCAGGGTGTGGTGGCGGCCCTGACAGGGCAGGGGCGGGGGCTCTCCAGGCTCCTCCCCAGGCTGCACCATCCTCCAGACCAATCCTCACTCCCTCTGGCCCAGTGCCCCACCTGGGTGCACATCCACTACCCTGTGGGCCCAGCAGATGTGGGGCCCCACCCCTCCTGTCCCCGTGGAGGCACCTGTGCCTCCCCTGACCCAGAAGTGAAGGCTGGAAGCAAAGGGCTCCCTGCCTTCCTGGTCCTCCAGGGACTCCATGCTCCTCCTGGGCCTCCCTGGGCTTGGAGGGAGTTGCAGGCAACCGCCTGCCTGAAATCCCATGGGGCAGCCACTGCTCACCCTGAGGGATCTCCCGCCCTCTGGTCTGGGGCCTCAGTCAAGGCCGCCTGCAGCAGCTGGAGGAGAAGGTCTCTGGGCTCAGAGAGGAGCTGGCATCAGCCCGGGAGGCACTGAGCACAGCACAGCTGCAGCGGGATGTCGTGGAGAGCGAGAGGGAGGGCTTGCGCAGCGCCCTGGCGCGGGTACGCCTCTGCTCCCCCCAACCCCACCCCCTCTCCCGTCTGCCCCCACCCACCCCAGCCTCACTGACCTGGCCTCCCACTCCCTCTCTCCTGCCTGCTGGGACCCTCAGCCCATCACCAGAGCTCCCAAAGTCACCAAAGACCTTTCCCGTCCCCAACCAGTAGGCACCAGCCTGGCCCAGCTGCTCTCAACCCTGCTGGCCACGTCTGCTTCTTCGTGGCTTCTCCTTGGCCCACCAGCCACCTCCTCTGGTTGGAGCCTCAGTGTCTGGAGCCACCCTTGGTCCTGAGACCTCCCCACTGTGGCGACCTTCCCACCATGTCCGCCCAGGAGCTCTGGCTTGCACACCTCTGCAGCTCCGGGCTCACTCCTTTCCCACCGGCAACAGCCCTGCCCTGGAAGCTAAAGGTCCCCCCTGGCATCCCCCTCCCTGCCCCAGGCTGAGTGCAGCAATGCGGACCTGGAGCTTCTTGTGAGGCGGCTGAAGTCAGAGGGAGTGGAGCAGAGGGACTCGCTGGCTGCAATGGCCGCCTTGATGGAGGCGCTGGCTCAGGACAAAAGTGACCTGAACCACCTGACCCTGCAGGTGAGACAAGGGCCAGCGGGGCGGGCCTCGCCGGAACCTGGTTCCCAGGTGGCTGTGGGTCTCCCAGCCCTGGGCCTTCCTTCCATTCTCCCAGATCACTTCCTCTCCTGGTCCAAGGTTTTGGGGACGAGGGAGCCTGACTGGCCCTGGCCAGGTCTGAGGGAGGGAAGACGGTGCCCCTGGCCCAGGCCTGAGGGAGGGAAGACAGTGCCCCTGGGGCAGGCCTCGGGAGTGGCTGGCCTACAGGGACTGAGCATGCGGGGAGTGGATGCAGAGCCCCTGACACCTGGTGGCAGCTGGAGCAGGAGCGGGACCAGCTGCGGGAGCAGCAGAAGACTCTGGAGCAGGAGCAGGTCCGGGCCAGGGAGCAGCTGGCCCAGGCGGAACAGCAGCTGTTGCTGGAGCAGGCAGAGTGCAGGGGCCTGCAGCAGGCCTGTGGGCGCCTGGAGCAGCAGCAGGAGCAACTAGAGGGGCAGGCAGCCCTGCTGGGGCGAGAGAAGGCCCAGCTCCAGGACCAGGTGGGCCAGGTGAGGACGTCTGCAGGGCGGGCTGCTGCCGCCGTCTGGGATACGGCTGGGTCGCAGGTCCTGCCTAAGGTACTTCTGGGAGTCAGGCAGGCTCAGGATACCCAAACCAGCTCTTTCTGGCTGGGTAACGGATCAAGCCCAGAGCTGGCCTCCCCGTGGGGGTGGGGGCAGGGCGAGGGTATGCAGAGAAGAAGATTTCCATCAGGCTTGGCCTCTATATCCATCCCGCCACTTGGCAGGGGAGCCCGGGCCTGAGGCCAGTGACTTCTGCACGCTGGGCCCTTAGAGAGCTTTGCTCTTTCCTCCTCTGTCTTGTTACTCCATGGTCCACATCCACACAGCTGAACTCTGCGATTGCATATGCACTGGTGCCTTTGTGCATTCATTCCCAATTTCCCCATCTTTTGCTGAGGAAGCTCAACTCACTGGAGAAAAGAACAGTCTAGGTTTTTTCCAATCCTGCCTCGTTCATCCACGCAGAAACCCTGCCCGTACTGGTTCAAGCCCCCGTGGCTCAGATTCCGCAGCCCCTGTTACATTCAGGACAGTTCAGTCCTCCTGTTTTCAGATTCTGTCTTGTCCTTTTTTGGGGTCATCTTTTTCCTCTTTTTCTATTGACATTTAATAAGTCAGTGTACAGTGTCAAAGAGTTTTGACCATTGTACAAACCTGGGTAGCCGCCACCAGGATCAAGACATAGAACATTTTTGTCAGCCCAGCAGGTTCCCCCACGTGCCTTCAGCCATTGCCCAAAGCCCCTGGCTCCCACCCAGGCGGCCTCTGCTCTGATGTGCAGCGCCACGGACTGGATGCACCTGTTTTAGAGTTCCTTATGAATGGAGCTGTGCAGTACAGACGCTTTTGTGTCCAGCTTCTGTCTCTCAACATCATGTCTTTAAGATCCATACATGTTGTTCAGTGTATCACTAAGCCCTTTGTTTTTGACTGCATAGTTATATTCCTTGGGATGAGTAAACCACATTTGCTTATTCATCCACCTGTTGCTGGACATTGGGATTGTCCACACAAGTCACACAAGACTTGCTGAATCAGAAACTCTGTGGGCGGGGCCCAGAAATCGGGATTTTAATGAGCCCTCCTTGGAATTCTGCTGCACACTAAAGTGTGAGAACCACAAGTGTATGGTATGATGTAGGAACTAAGGTCCATTATTTTTCATACTAATACCCAGTTTTTCCAGCACCACTTTTTAAAACTCTCTCCTTTTGTCCTTGATTAAATTTGGCAACTTGTTGAAAATAAATTGATCATATATGTGGGATTTGTTGATCTGTGCAAGTCAATCTATTCCTTCTTTCACCAAAACCACAGTCTTGATTATGATAGCTTTTTAGTAAGTCTTGAAACTGAGTAGTGTACACACATCCACCTTGTTATTTTTCAAGATTGTTTTGGCTGTTCTAAATCCTTTGCATACTCATATACATTTTACAATCATCTTATCAATTTTTTCTTCCCTCCCCTGCAAAATAGCCTGCTAGGACTTTGATTAAAATTGTTTAGAATTTATAGATCAACTTGTGGAAATGGACATCTTAAATATATTGAATATTGTATCCATGAATATGGTATATCTCTCCTTGTCTTTATTACTCTCAGCCACGTTTGTAGTTTTCCATGTAGAGGTTTCTTGCACATCTTTGATTAGGTTAATTCTAGATTTTTATATCATGAATTATATTACTGTTTTAATGTCGTTTTCTTGTTGTTCATTATTATAGAAATATAATTTCATGTGAAATACAATTTCGTATGTTTATTTTGAGTCATGTGACCTTGACAAATTCACTTATAAGACTAAGTACAGAGCAAAGTTAAATATAAGTGGTGAGAGTGGCCATACTTCCACCAATGCAAGTGGGGAAATAATTTGATGTTTCACCATTTAATATGATGTTATCTGTAGGCTTTTCACAGATGCCCTTTATCAGAGTAAGGAAGTTCCCTTTCATTCCTAGTATGCTGATATTTTTTAAAATTTATAAATGGGTATTGGATTCTGCTGAATGCTTTTTCTGGAACTATTAAGATGATCATGTCATTGTTCTCCTTGTGCTGTTAATGCAGTGAGTTATACTGGTTAATTTTTTAGATGTTAAACTTGCATACTTAAGTAAGCCCTACTTTGTCATGAGTTAGTATCCATTTTATATATTTTTTATTCAACTTATAATATTTTGTTAAAGATTTTTGCATCTCTATTTGTGAGTAATAGTTCTGTAATTTTCTTTCCTTGGAATCGTCAGATGTGGAATCAGGGTTGTGCTGGCCTCAAAATACACTGGAAAATAGTCTGTCTTCCTCTATTACCTGAAAGTGTTTGTGTAAAATTGGTATTACTTAGTTCTTAAATGTTTGGCAGAATTCACTAATGAAATAGTGTGAGCTTGGAGTTTTCTTTGTGAGAAAGCATTTGATAATGAATTCAGTTTCTTTAACAGATATATAATCTACTCCAATTTCTTAGTTGCTTTTATGGCTGTTTCTTCATCTGCGTCCTAACAATTTTGCATGTTGTGTTTTTATTATCAGTCAATTCAAACTATTTTCTCTTTCCTCATGTGATTTATTCTTTGCCCCATGGATTATATGGACATATATGGCCTAAATTCCAAATAGGGTTTTCTAAATGTCTAATTGTTATCAATTTCTAATATAATTCCATCATGATCAGAGGACATACTCCATATTATTTGGATGGATTTAAATGTCCCAGTCTATCATCTATCTTGAACATGTCAAAAGAATGTGTATTATGCTATTGCTGAGTGCATTGTTCTACAAATATAAATTAAATCAAGTTGCTTAGTAATGCTGTTTAAATCTTCTAAGCCCTTACTGGGGTTTTTTGTGTGTCGATTTATTTCTTTGATTGGTTGTTTTTGTCTACTTGCTGCATCAGTTAGTGACAGAAGGGCATTAAAATCTCTATCTGTGATAATGGAATTTTCTGTTTCTTTCCCTAGATCTCCCCTTAGTTTCTTCCCATAGTCAATTTTTGCTTCATGTGTTTTAAATTTCTATTATTAGGTGTATATATATTTTTAGTATTTTATGTCTTTATGAGGAATTGGCTTTTTATCATTGTAAAACATCCCCTCTTATCTCTAGCAATACTCTTTTTTGATATCTACTTTTTTGATATTGATATAGCCACTTCCATTTTCTTATGCTTAGTGTTTCCATGGTATATCCTTTTCATATATTTACTTTCAACTTGTCTGTGTCTGCTTATTTAAAGTGTGTGTCACCATGATCAAGTGAGTTTCACACCAGAGATGCAAGGACGGTTTAACATACGTAAGTCAATAAATATGATACACCACATAAACAAAATTAAAAACAAAAATCACATGATCATCTCAATAGATGCAGAAAAAGCATTTGACAAAATCCAGCATCTCTTTATGATTAAAACCCTCAGCAAAGTTGGCATTGAAGGGACATACCTTAAGGTAATAAAAACCATCTATGACAAACCCATAGCCAACATTATAGTGAATGGGGAAAAGTTGAAAGCATTCCCCATGAGAACTGGAAAAAGACAAGGATGCCCACTCTCACCACTTCTATTCAACACAGTACTGGAATTCTTAGCCGGAGCAATCAGACAAGACAAAGAAATAAAGGCGTCCAAATCAGTAAAGAGGAAGTCAAACGCTCACTGTTTTCTGATAATATAATCGTATACCTAAAAAACCCTAAAGACTCCTCCCAAAAGCTTCTAAGCTGGTAAATGAATTCAGCAAAGTTTCAGGACACAAAATTAGTGTACACAAATCAGTAGCTCTGCTGTACACCAACAGCTACTAAGCTGAGAATCAAATCAAGAATTCAAATTCAACCCCTTTCACAATAGCTGCAAACAAACAAACAAAAAATACTTAGGAATATGCCTAACCAAGGATGTGAAAGACTTCTTTAAGGAAAACTACAAAACACTGCTGAAAGAAATCATAGATGACACAAACAAATGGAAACACATCCTATGCTCATGGATGGGTAGAATCAATATTGTGGAAATGACCATACTGCCAAAATCAATCCACAAATTCAATGCAATTCCCATCAACATATCATCATCATTATTCACAGAGCTAGAAAAAAATCCTAAATTTCATATAGAACAAAAAAAAGAGCCCACAGAGCCAAAGCAAGAATAAAGAAAAAGCAAATCTGAAGGTATCACATTACCCAACTTCAAACTATACTATAAGGTAACAGTTACCAAAACAGCATGGTGCTGGTATAAAAATAGGCACGTAGATCAATGAAACAGAATACAGAACCCAGAAATAAACCCAAATACTTACAGTCAACTGATCTTCAACAAAACACAGAAAAACATAAAGTGAGGAAAGGACACTCTATTCAAGAAATGGTGCTGGGATAATTGTCAAGCCACATGTAGAAGAAAGAAACTGGATCCTCATCTCTCACCTTATACAAAAATCAACTCAAGATGGATCAAATACTTAAATCTAAGACCTGAAATCATAAAGATTCTAGAAGATAGGCCAGGCACAGTGGCTCACGCCTATAATCCCAGCACTTTGGGAGGCTGAGGTGGGCAGATCACAAGGTCAGCAGTTTGAGACCAGCCTGGACAACATGATGAAACCTTGTCTCTACTAAAAATACAAAAATTAGCCAGGTATGGTGGCACATGCCTATAATCCCAGCTACTCAGGAGGTTGAGGCAGGAGAATCGCTTGAATTTGGGAAGCAGAGGTTGTAGTGAGCCAAGATCATGCCATTGCACTCCAGCCTGGGTGACAGAACAAGACTCTGCCTCAAAAAAAAAAAAAAAAAAAATCTAGAAGATAATATCAGAAAAATCCTTCTAGACATTGGCTTAGACAAAGACTTCATAACCAAGAACCCAAAAGCAAATGCAACAAAAGCAAAGACAAATAGATGGGACTTAATTAAACTGAAAAGCTTCTGCACAGAAAAAACAAACAAACAAACAAACAAAAAAAACCAGCAGAGTTAACAGACAACCCACAGAGTGGGAGAAAATCTTCACAATCTATACATCTGACAAAGGACTAATATCCAGAATCTACAAAGAACTCAAATCAGTAAGAAAAACAAACAAACAATACCATCAAAAAAGTGGGCTAAGGACATGAATAGACAAGTCTCAAAAGAAGATATACAAATGGCCAACAAGCATATGGGAAAATGCTCAACATCGCTAATTATCAAGGAAATGCAAATCAAAACCACAATGCTATACCACCTCACTTCTGCAAGAATGACCATAATCAAAAAATTTAAAAAAAAAAAGATATTGGCATGGATGCAGTGAAGGGAACACTTTTACACTGTTCGTGGGAATGTAAACTAGTACAACCACTCTGCAAAACAGTGTGGAGATTCCTTAAAGAACTAACAGTAGATCTACTGTTTGATCCAGCAATCTCACTACTAGGCATCTACCCAGAGGAAAAGAAGTCATTATACAAAAAAGATACTTGGACATGCATGTTTATAGCAGCACAATTTGCAATTGCAAAAATATGGAACCAGCCCAAATGCCCATCAATCAACGAGTGGATTTTAAAAATATGATATATATACGTATATACACACACTCCATGGAATACTACACAGCCATTAAAAGGAATAAAATAATGGCACTCACAGCAACCTGGATGGAATTGGAGACTATTATTCTAAGTGAAGTAACTCAGAAATGAAAAACCAAATATCATATGTTCTCATTCATATGTGGAACCTAAGCTCTGAGGATGCAAAAACATAAGAATGATACATTGGATTTTGGGGACTTGGGGGAAAGGGTTGGGGGTGGTGAGGGATAAGACTACACATTGTGTACAGTATACACTGCTCAGATGATGGGTGCACCAAAATCTCAGAAACCACCGCTAAAGAACTTATTCATGTAACCAAACACCACCTGTTACCCAAAAACCTATTGAAATAAAAAAATTAAAAAATCAACAAATAAAGTGTGTGTCAAAAGCATACTTGGGTTTTGCCTTTATATTTACTCTGACAACTTCTATCTTTAATTAGAGTGTTTATTAGACCACTTACATTTAAGTAACTATTAATATGCTTTATTTACATCTAAGTATTTGCCATCTATTTGTCTCATATTTTAAAAATATTTTTACATTCTTCCTTTCTGGCCTTTTTTGGGGTTAGATGCATATTTATTTAGTATTCCATTTTATGTTCTCTATTGATTGTTTTTAGCTGTGTTTCTTTTTGTTAGTTTTAGTGATTACCCTAAAATTATGATATGCACAGCCTATATCCAAATACTATATTACTTCATAAACAATGTAAGATCCTTCCAGCAATATATTCCGTTTATACCTTGCTATGTTTCGAATGTGTCCCCTCCAAAATGTAGGTGTTGAAACGTAATGACTAATTGTGACAGTATCAAGAGGTGGGACCTGTAAGAGATGATTTAGGCCATAAGGGTTCCACCCTCATCAGTGAGATTAAAGCCTTTATGAAAGGGGCTTCCTGCAACATTTGTGTCTCACTTCCCCTTATACCTTCCACCATGTGAAGATGCAGCACTCTTCTCATCTGGAAAATGCAGCATCAATGCACAGCCTTGGAAGCAAGAGTAGTCCTTGATAGACAATTGAACCTGCCAGCACCTTGATTTTGGACTTCCCAGTCACTAGAACTGTGAGAAGATAAATGAATACATTTCCACTCATTATAAATTACCCAGTCTCAGGTATTTTGTTATAGCAGCACCAATTTACTAAGACATCTCTTCTATCCTTTTGGCTCTTGTTGCTCCGTTTTATTTCTGTATATGTTGTTATAAACCTTACACTACTTTACTAATATTTTTTATTTTTAAATGATTATTTTTAACCATTCACACACACACACTCATCTTTTCACAAACATTTCAGTTATTTGGTAACATTCTTTACCTTCTTGAGTGTGTTTTTAAACATATTAATTACAGTACTTTTTTGTGTCTTTGATAACTCTAACATCTAGATCCCCTAATGAGCTATTTCTATTCTCTTTTGTTTATTTATTTTCAGTAGTTTGGCCTTGTCTCCTAGGATGCTTAATTTTTTTTTGTTTTTTTTTTATTATGCTTAATAATTTTTTGTTGAATGACAGACTTTGTGTTTTTGTAGATGTAATTCATAGACATAATTTAAGGCTTTGAATGATACAAGCTTCTTCCAGAGGGAATTTGCTTTTGACTTCGGGAAATCAGAATAGGGATAAATCACCTTTATCCAGTCGAGGATTTAGCCGCTTTGTAACTGTACTTCAGTGTTTTCTGAGGAGTCGTCTATTTCTGGCTTACCCCAGGGTATAACTCTCCTACGTTCCTAATTGGAAATCTCAGGTGTTTACCAGGGTTCCTACTCTTTAGTTAGCCCTAAACTCCAGGTTTTATTTTCTCAACTCTATAAGACTTTCAAAAGTCCTATCTGACTTCCCAGACTCTCAACTGCTATTTTTTTGTTCAGATTCTTAGTCTCCTGGTCCTTTACTGCTTCTGAATTATAAAAAAAAAATACATACTTTTTCAAAGCAGTACCATTTATTTTATTTTATGAGACAGGGTCTTTGTTGCCCAGGCTGGAGTGCCGTGGCCTGATCATGGCTGACCACAGCCTCAACCTTCTGGGCTCAAGCGATCCTCACACATCAGCCTCCCGAGTAGCTGGGACTACAGGCACATGTGACCATGCCTGGCTAATTTTTGTGTTTTTTGTAGAAATGAGGTTTTGCCATGTTGCCCAGGCTGGTCTCAAACTCCTGGGTTCAAGTGATCCACCTGCCTCAGCCTCCCAAAATGCTGGGATCATGCGCTCAGCCAGCTGTCCCATTTTTTAAAATCACAATATAGAATCTCAGGTTTCCCTCCAGGCATTTCCTTCCCTTCTGATATGTGCCCTTCTTTTCATTCCCCGGCTGCTTTGGTATCTCTGAACTCTAAGTTATGTCGCTTCAATCTCATAAGCCTGCTGAAATCTTAGGCCATGTTCCCAGTCTTTTAGCTAAAACTTTTTTATTTTTTATTTTTTCCCCAAGCAGAGTCTTACTCTGTCACCCAGGGTGGAATGCAATGGGGCGATCTCGGCTCACTGCAACCTCCGCCTCCCGGGTTCAAGCAATTCTCCTGCCTCAGCCTCCTGAGTAGCTAGGATTACAGGCACACGCCTAGCTAATTTTTGTATTTTTAGTAGAGATGGGGTTTCGCCATGTTGGCCAGGCTGGTCTCAAACTCCCGAGCTCAAGTGATCTGCCCACCTCAGCCTCCCTAAGCGCTGGGATTACAGGCATAAGCCCCTAAGCGCTGGGATTACAGGCATAAGCCACCAAGCCCGGCCTAAAGCTTTATTATTGGATCCTGAGGCTCTACACCCCGTGTCACTTAGGACTTGGCAGATACCCCAAAGGGGAAACCTGTTGTATTCGTAGAATTTCAGACTCACTTTAATATATTTCTCTCTGTAGCCTGAACACCAGGGACCTGACTGCCTTAGTGTCTCTCTAATGCTTTTAAACAGATTATTGGGTTGTATGTTGTGTCACTTTTCCAGTTGCTTTAGGTGGGAGGGTTAGTCCTCAACAACCTACCTCGCCATTATCAGAAGTAGAAAGTCCTGGTTTTTACTTTTGAAGAATGTTTTCACTGGGTATAGAATACTAAAACAGCCATTATTTTCTTTCAGAAATGTAATGAAGTCATTCCATTGTCTTCTGGTTTTCATTGTTGCATGGAAAGTAAATGTCAGTCTTGTTCATGGCTATGTGTCATTTTCCCTTTTTAAAAAAAAAATTCTTTATCTTTGGTATTCAGAAACTTTACTAAGTTGTATATCTGTGACATTTTCTTTCAATTTATTCTTTTGGGAGTTACAGCTCATTTTAAGTCTGTGGCTAGATGTATTTTACTAGATTTGGAAAATTCTTGGCCTGTATCTGTTAAAATATGCCCTCTCATCTCCTTCTGAGACTGTAATTACACATATGATGGGCATTTTTAGCTTGTCCCATATGTCTATAACACTGTTTTGTGTATTTTCCATCCTTCTTTCTCTTTATGATTCAGTCTGAACACATTCTTTTGTCTGTCTTCCAGGTTACTAGTCCTTTCTTTTATTCTAATCTGCCATTGTCTATTAGCTTCCTTACTTTTTTGGTTATTATATTTTAAACTGTATTTTTTATATTTAGTATCCAGTTCTATTGTTAAACTTTACATCTTGCTATCCATCTTCTTGAACATATTAATCAACTATTTTAAAGTTTGTGTCTGATAACTCCAATATCTAGATAACCAGGGTGGGAGGATCTATATCTATTTTCTGTTCTTATTTGTGGATTTTTGTCATGTGGTCCTGTCTCCTGATAGGCCAGATCTTGATTAAATAGTCAATCTTATATATAATAAATTACAGAAATAATTTGAGGATCTTGACAATGCTATTCTTCTTCCAGAAAGGGTTTATTTTTGTTGTTGTTGTTGTTTGTTTGTTTTTGAGAGAGTGTCTCACTCTGTCACCCAGGCTGGAGTGCAGGGGCATGATCTTGGCTCACCATAACCTCTGCCTCCTGGGTTCATGTGATTCTCCTGCCTCAGCCTCCTGAATAGGTGGGATTACAGGTGCATGCCATCATGCCCAGCTAATTTTTGTATTTTTAGTAGAGATAGGGTTTTACCATGTTGCCAGGCTGGTCGTGAACTCCTGACCTCAAGTGATCTACCTGCCTTGGCCTCCCAAAGTGCTGGGAGTCGCCGCACTCGGCCAGAATTTACTTTTGACCCTGGCAGGCAGTGAAGGTAGAAGGTCCCTGTAATCCAATCAGTGACTGGGATGATTCACACCTGAGCTGCAGTGTCTATGAAGGATGGTCTGTTTCTGATTCACCACTACTACTAGGATCAAGCCCTGCGGTGAATACAACCTGATGTCTTGTGATACGTATCAGAGCCTCTCCGCTTTGGTGGCTCTGAACCCTAATTTTTTGTTCCCCTCAGGCCATGGTACTGCCAGAAGCTCTTCTTGGCATCTCAATTTTTCAGCCCAAACTTTTAAATCAGCAAATGCCTTAAGGGAAAAGGAGCACCAAATGCTGGGCTCATTCCTCTGTGTCTCCCTTCTCTCCAAGATCTTCACTGCTTCAGTCCCAGCTGTCTTTTCAGCTGTCTGAGGTCTCTTACATATTCTTGTGATATATCTACCTAGATTTTTATGATATTCTTGGTGGAAGCGTTGGTCTGCAGCAGTCTAGTTTTCCATTACCTTCTGTTGCCATTTCTGTGCAGTGTTTCCTGACCCCTGGATACTGGAGGACAAACAAATGGTACCATTTAGATTGACAGTTGGCTCCTACCTAGGAGTGCCCAGTTCAGTACCATCCCCATCGGGGTACCTGAGTGGATGCCCCCTCTATTGTAAAGACATCCACGTGCTTCTGAGGTCCACCCACTTCTTCCACTCTCACCTCCATGCCATTCTGCGTGAAATCACTTCTTCTGAAGTCCTTTCTTCCCCTCAAGAGGCCCATGCTCACCCACCCACTTACTCTCTTTCTCTGCCGACTGTCCACTTCCCACCTCCTCTAGGTCACATGCCAGAAACAGGCCCTGGAGGAGCAGCTGGCTCAGAGCCTGCAGGACCAGGAGGCCCAGATGGACACTCTGCAGCAGGCCCTGCAAGACAAGGATGCTCTGTCTGAGGAGCGGGCCCAGCTGCTGGCCAAGCAGGAGGCCTTGGAGAGGCAGGGCCGGCTTGCAGCTGAAGAGGCAGCTGATCTCAGGTATGCAAGGGCCTGCCAGTCAGGGCATGTCCCACACGTCCTTACCCTCAGAGAGTCTGCAGTGTGGCAGCGTATGGGACACGCACACCATGGCATAGGACTGGGAGGGAGTGTGTGCACATGAAATGGGCTGTGAGTGAGAGGCAAGCACAGTGCCTTTGGGTTGGGGCAGGGCATCTAGAAGAGGTCAACCCAGTGAAAGCACTGGGGTCACCTTCCTGAAAGAGGTGGTGGCAAGTGCAGAAGCACAGCTGAGACCAGTGGAAGGCAGATGTGGAATGTCTTGCTCATGGAGCTGTGGAGTTCAGGGTGAAGGGATGGCTGGATTCAGGCACTCCTACCGTGCCCTTGGAATCCTGCTTCTCCCTCCCTCAGCACAGCTTGGCTCTGAGATCTTATTCCAGGCAGGCTCACTCTGGGAGGTGGCAAGATGGCCAGCAGCCACTCCAGGGTCCCCCTTCCAGCAGACGCAGGGCACCCTTCTCCCCACAAGGCCTGAGAGTGGCGGCCATGGGCCATGTTGAGCTGCGTGATATCCCTGTACCAATCCTGGGAGCCGGGAGTCACAGGGCCCGGTCCCAGGCTTAGGTGGCACACCCACCCCTGGAGCCCAGAGCAGGGCCAGCCCAGGGACCACATGAGGTGGAGAGTGTGGGCGGGTGAGCCCAGAGGCCCTCAGGGCAACTCCCAGAAGTTGGGACGGGCACTCACAGGCAGGAACAGGATGTGTGTAGGTGCCGCCCGGTGTGTGTGTGTGTAGGTGCCTCCTGGTATGTTGTGTGTAGGTGCTGCCCGGTGTGTGTGTGTGTAGGTGCCTCCTGGTATGTTGTGTGTAGGTGCCGCCTGGTGTGTGTGTGTGTGTAGGTGCCGCCTGGTGTGTATGTGTAGGTGCTGCCTGGTGTGTGTGTGTAGGTGCCGCCTGGTGTGTGTGTGTAGGTACCGCCTGGTGTGTGTGTGTGTAGGTGCCACCTGGTGTGTGTGTGTAGGTGCTGCCTGGTGTGTGTGTGTGTAGGTGCCGCCCGGTGTGTGTGTGTAGGTGCCGCCTGGTGTCTGTGTGTGTAGGTGCCGCCTGGTGTGTGTGTGTGTGTGTAGGTGCCGCCTGGTGTGTGTGTGTAGGTGTAGGTGCTGCCTAGTGTGTGTGTGTAGGTGCCACCTGGTGTGTGTGTGTGTGTGTGTGTGTAGGTGCCGCCTGGTGTGTGTGTGTGTGTAGGTGCTGCCTGGTGTGTGTGTGTGTGTAGGTGCTGCCTGGTGTGTGTGTGTAGGTGCCACCTGGTGTGTGTGTGTGTGTGTGTAGGTACCGCCTGGTGTGTGTGTGTAGGTGCCGCCTGGTGTGTGTGTGTAGGTGTAGGTGCTGCCTAGTGTGTGTGTGTAGGTGCCACCTGGTGTGTGTGTGTGTGTGTGTAGGTACCGCCTGGTGTGTGTGTGTAGGTGCCGCCCGGTGTGTGTGTGTAGGTGCCGCCCGGTGTGTGTGTGTAGGTGCCGCCCGGTGTGTGTGTGTAGGTGCCGCCTGGTGTGTGTGTGTAGGTGCCGCCTGGTGTGTGTGTGTAGGTGCCGCCTGGTGTGTGTGTGCGTAGGTACCGCCTGGTGTGTGTGTGCGTAGGTGCCGCCTGGTGTGTGTGTGTAGGTGCCGCCTGGTGTGTGTGTGTAGGTGCCACCTGGTGTGTGTGTGTAGGTGTAGGTGCTGCCTAGTGTGTGTGTGTAGGTACTGCCTGGTGTGTGTGTGTAGGTGCCGCCTGGTGTGTGTGTGTAGGTGCCACCTGGTGTGTGTGTGTAGGTGTAGGTGCTGCCTAGTGTGTGTGTGTAGGTACTGCCTGGTGTGTGTGTGTAGGTGCTGCCTGGTGTGTGTGTGTAGGTGTAGGTGCTGCCTAGTGTGTGTGTGTAGGTACTGCCTGGTGTGTGTGTGTAGGTTCTGCCTGGTGTGTGTGTGTAGGTGCTGCCTGGTGTGTGTGTGTGTAGGTGCTGCCCTGTGTGTGTGTGTGTAGGTGCCACCTGGTGTGTGTGTAGGTGCTGCCCTGTGTGTGTGTGTGTAGGTGCCGCCTGGTGTGTGTGTGTAGGTGCTGCCTGGTGTGTGTGTGTGTAGGTGCTGCCCTGTGTGTGTGTGTGTAGGTGCCGCCTGGTGTGTGTGTAGGTGCTGCCCTGTGTGTGTGTGTAGGCTGCTGCCTGGTGATCTGGATGGATCCTGCAGCCTCTGCAGAAACCCAGCAGCTGATGGCTTCTGTGCCTTCTCGGCTCTGCTTAGGGCCCTGCTCAGGCGCTGCTAAGTATTTTTGTTGAAAAGATTTCTTCCTGGAATTCTAGCATCTGAGAGGCATGAGAAACACTGGAGTCTGGGATCCTTGAGCTTCTTTGCAGACAAACCCCTTCTCCAAATGAAAGCTTTCGCAGCAATTGGGAAGGAAAACCTGAGGGAGGCTGCTGTGGGTTCGGCGCCTTCCCATGCTCCTTTCTGGGCCCTGGGGGCTCCCAAGACCGGGGTGGAGGTCCTTTCCCTGCTGGTAGGATCTGCTGCCCAGAACACAGGCCCTGGCCAGAGCCCTCAGCAGCCTGGGTCCTGCCCTGACAGCTGCCCCTACCTCTGCCCTGCCACTGACCCCCCCAACCCCCGCACATGGCAGCCCTGCGGGCCCCAGCATCACAGGCCACCGAACAGGGGTCCTGACAGCCAGTTGAGCCTCTGGTGACAGAGGGGCTTGAACTGAAGCCACGTCTGCCCAACACACTCTGTGTTTATCTGACTGGCCCAGTGCGGCCGGAGAGCGTGGATGCTGCCATTTTGATGAACTCACAGGTAACACTGAGGACCATTAAGTGCGGGAAATCCTGCTGCAGCTCCTTGCTTCTGGTTAGGCCTCCCCACGGGTCTGCTTTATGAAGCGCTCCACTCTCGGATCCTCAGGCCCTGACAAGGCTTCTGCAGTGGGGACCTGCTCCCTCCCTTCATGGAGTCCTGGCCCGCTTGTCAGCCAGCAAGATGGACCAAGGTCCCTGCCGTCCCACACCCCAAGCAGCCCTGCCCTGCTCAGAGCACCCCATGGGGGGCCAGGCCTCCAGTCCAGGGGCTCAATGGTGGAGCCCCTGGAGTTGCTCCTGGGCCCCCATGGAGAGAGAGAGGCTGGGCACAGGCTCAGGTCCCCAAGCTTCAGGCAAAGACGTCCGATTTCTGAGCAGCAGAGGCCACATCCCTTACAGGAGACCAGGCAGGCCTCTAGGAGGAGGGGTTTCCAGGCTGACTTGAAGGGAGAAGAGCTGCCAGGTGAAGACAGCACTCAAGCCTGGGAGTGTGGGATGGGGGCCATGAGGAGCACTTGCGGGCGGAGGGACTGGAAGGGGAGCAGAGCAGCGTGCAGCAGAGTGAGGTTTCTGGGGGTTCTGACCTGAGCCCAGAGGACCTCCCTCTGCAAGCCCTGGTGAGCCCCCAGAAGGCTGGGATGTGCTCTACCCCTGATGAAGGAGGTGGCAGTGGCCAAAAAGATGGAAGAGAAATGCAGGCAGGGCCTGGTCAAGAGTTGCCAGGGTCCCTGTGGCCTATGGCCCGCCCTGACCTCATCTGTTTGGGGTTGTGCACCCACCATTTGCGTGTTCATATGGGCGTCTGTGCTTGAGCCCTTGCGGTGTGTTTGTTTGTGTTGTTTGTGCGTGTTGTTTGTGCGTGTTGTTTGTAGTGTTGTTTGTACGTGTTGTTTGTGCGTGTTGTTTGTACGTGTCGTTTGTGCGTGTCGTTTGTGCGTGTTGTTTGTGCGTGTTGTTTGTACGTGTTGTTTGTGCGTGTTGTTTGTGCGTGTTGTTTGTAGTGTTGTTTGTGCGTGTTGTTTGTGCGTGTTGTTTGTACGTGTTGTTTGTACGTGTTGTTTGTGCGTGTTGTTTGTACGTGTTGTTTGTGCGTGTTGTTTGTGCGTGTTGTTTGTATGTGTTGTTTGTGCGTGTTGTTTGTACATGTTGTACGTGTTGTTTGTGCGTGTTGTTTGTGCGTGTTGTTTGTGCGTGTTGTTGTACGTGTTGTTTGTACGTGTTGTTTGTGCGTGTTGTTTGTGCGTGTTGTTGTACATGTTGTTTGTACGTGTTGTTTGTGCGTGTTGTTGTATGTGTTGTTTGTACGTGTTGTTTGTACGTGTTGTTTGTACGTGTTGTTTGTGCGTGTTGTTTGTGCGTGTTGTTTGTAGTGTTGTTTGTACGTGTTGTTTGTGCGTGTTTGTGCGTGTTGTTTGTGCGTGTTGTTTGTACGTGTTGTTTGTGCGTGTTGTTTGTGTGTGTTGTTTGTGTGTGTTGTTTGTACATGTTGTTTGGTGCCTTGCTTTGTTCACTGATAAACACCCAGCACAGGGCAGCAAAGAGCAACAATGAAACTTGCCATTGATGGTTGGATCACTGATTAATTAATTGTTAGAAATGTGAGGTCTTTTATCACCCGTCCCTCCCAGGAACGGGCACTGCTGTGCGTTGGTGTGTGCTCCAGGTGTCTTCTGAGCGGTGGCATCTCCGTGCACAAATGCACCACGCAGGTTTTTCACATGATGGAATCACGCTGCATGTGGGGGTCCAATTGGGTGGGTGACTTTTTGGGGGGACTCTTTTCATGACATTAGAATAGAAAATAGTTTCCTCGTCCTTGTTAATAGCACATGGTGCTCCAGAGACAAGATGCACCATAATTTCTACAACATTCTTCCATTTATTTGCATTTCAGCTGAGTCTCATTAACACCTGGGTAAAGCTATAGAGAGCATGTTGTACGCGGGATCTTACGGATGCCTTGCCCATTGTTTGCTGCTCCTTTGCAGGGCGGAGAGGGACTCCCTGGAGAGCAGCCTCCTCGAGGCCCAACAACTGGCCACGAAGCTGCAGGAGCAGCTGGAGGAGGAGGCACGGAGCACAGGACTCGCTCGGCAAGCCTTGCAAGGTGCTCCAAGGGCACTCCCTCAGCTCCTTCCCCAAAAGTGAGCCATGCAGGGGCCCCTGGCGTGGAGCTCACTACCCACACATGCTGCACCCCTCTCCGGAGCCCACAGGGGCACGAACGTGAGCCTGGAGCTCATGTGACGAAGCAAGTTGGGCCACCTCGCCCATGAGGAACAGCAACACCCTGCCCAGGCCACACCTGGTGCCAGCCTGAGGCTCCGAACTGGGTTGTGGCCGCAGGGTCAGCGTGTAGCCTCCAGCTGCAGCCCTGTACCCTTGACCCTGCTCAGCTCAGCCTGCCATGGGCCGGCCGCCCACTCCCAGAGCCTGGAGTGGACAGTGGTCGCCCCCAAGGCTGTCACTCCCTAAGGAGTCCCAAAGGGTTCGGGGGTCCACATGCCAGGCCCTGGCACACCTTACTCATCACCCCACAGTGGAAATGGAGCAGCTACAAAGTGACTGGGAGGTCCAGGAGATGAAGCTGCGGCAGGACGTGGGGCGGCTCCAGCGACAGGTGGCACAGCAGGAGCGGGAGGCACAGCGGGCCCTGGAGAGCCAGGCGTCAGCTCACCGCGAGGCCCTGGCACAGCTCCAGAGGGAGAAGGTCTGCTTCCCAGGAGCCCACCAGTAGCTTCCTAGAAGGCTACCAGGTCCCAGGGAATGGCAGGCCCTTGGGAGGAGGGGCCCTGGGAGACTGAGCTCAGAGACAAAGGCACCTGGCCAGGGAAGGCTGGGCAAGGACCCGCTCATGCTTCATAGTTCAAGTGGGCATCCAGGGCCTTCCTCGTGGAGCCCTCACACTGGGCTTGGGTTGGTATTTGGGGGGGGCCTCCCTCATGGAAGACGCTGGACGTGCTGTTGGCTGGTCTGGTGCAGTCTGAAGGATGAGGGCTGGAGGGGTCCCCGTCCCGCAGGTCCCAGGCTTCTGGAGGCCTGGTTTGATGTGTCTTTACACCCCTCCATGGCAAGGGCACTGCAGAGACTCAGGAATGGTTTACAAACTGATAGATCAATGTGGGATGACAGGTGCTGAGACCCAGAGAGGCCCTCCCTGCTCTGGTGACTCTGAGGGGAAGACATGGGGGGGTGCAGCTGGCTGGACTGGACAGCCCCTGGGGCCCATCAGCCCTGGCATCCCACGGGCCAGGTCTCACTCAGGACCACAGACAACTGCTGGCCTCACCTGCCGGACCTCACAGCCCATCCCTTTACCTTGGTCCAGGAGACCTTGAGCCTGTCCCTGGAAGAGGAGAAGGAGGCAGCCAGATGCCAGCTGGAGCAGGAGAAGGAGCTGGTGACAAAAAGTGCCGCCGAGAGGGAGGCTCTGAAGGGGGAAATTCAGAGCCTGAAGCAGGAGCGGGACGAGAGCCTTCTCCAACTGGAGCACAGGATGCAACAGGTGATGGCACGGCTGGGGGGCAGCGGGGTTGCTCACACTCACTGCACCTGTCATCTCTGGCCCAGCACAAGGGCTGCATGTGGCCACACCTCAGGCAGATGCAGCCTTTCCAGGTCACTGCAATTTCAGCTTTGTTCTTCCACAGCAGTCATGATGGACAGATGTCCAACCACCTACCCACCCCTCCGTCCATCCATCCATCCACCCATCCATCCATCCATCCATCCATCCACCCATCCACCCACTCACTCACCCACCTATCTGTTCATCCAGCCATCTGTCCATTCATTCACCCATCTGTCCACCCATCCACTTGCCCATCCATCCATCCTTCCACCCATCCACCTACCTACCCATCCATCCATCCATCTCTCCATTCATCCCTCTATCTGTCCATTCATCCACCCACCTACGCCTCCATCCATCCATCCACCCATCCACCCACCTACCCATTCATCCATCCATCTGTCCATCCATTCACCCATCCATCCATTTATCCATTCATCCACCCATCATCCACCCATCCACCTGCTCATCCATCCATCCTCCCGTCCACCTGCCCATCCATCCATCCACCCATCCACCTGTTCATCCATCCATACACTCATCCACTCACCTACCCGTCCATCCATCTATCTATCTGTCCATTCATCTATCTATCCACCCATCCATCCATGCATGTGAATGTCCCTCCACACACTTGTCACCATCCACCCACTCACTTGAATATCCATTCTTCTTTCCACACATTTAGGTAACCATCCAGATATATGGCCATGCATCCACATTCCTAGCTGTCCATCTATACATGTCACCATCCATGCAATCATTCATCAGTTCATTTGACTATCCATCCAACTATCCATGCACCCAACTTTCCATCCACACAGCTATCCACAACTCATCTGACCATCCATCCATCCACTTAACATCCTTTCATCTGTCCACAAACTCAGCTGTCCAGCCACATATCCAGCCATCCATCCATGTGTCTATCCATCCATCCACCTGATCCACCAACCAGCTAGTCATCCAATCATCTATCGGTGTATCCAACTCAAATACCAAGCCAAGCACAGAATTACCAGCCACACATCTGGCCATCCTTCCATCCCAGCAGCAGTTGAGACTCAGCCACTGGCCCTATAAAAGCTACCCTGAGTCTAGGCTGTTCCAGTATATCATGCCGCCCTGAGGAATGCACTGTAGAGTGAAAGGAATGGACACATGACCACATCCACATTGTGTCACATGGGGTGATAAGGGCTATAAGATGTTGGTGCAACATCTTACGTTGTTGTGGCTCACACCTGTAATCTCAGCACTTTGGGAGACGGAGGTGGGTGGATCACTTGAGGTCAGGAGTTCAAAACTAGCCTGGCCAACATAGTGAAGCCCTGTCTCTACTAAAACTACAAAAAATTAGCCGGGCATGGTGGTGGGGACCTGTAATCCCAGCTACTCGGGAGGCTGAGGCAAGAGAAAAACTGGAACCCAGGAGGCGAGGTTGCAGTGAGCCAAGATGCAGAGACTCCTCAAAAAAAAAAAAGACAAATTGCAGGAGGAGTTACAGTAGCCAAAATAGCCAAGATTTATTGTCAAACTCTCTGCATTTAATATTTGATTCTTGCAACACTCTGAGGCACATGCTCTAATTATCCCTAAAGTAGTGGTGAGAAAACTAAGGTCCACAAATATTGAATGCCTTGCACAGGGCTGTGCAGTGCACCTGCTGGACACCGAGGTCTGTGCTCTTAACTGCCCCACAACTCTGCATCCTTAGGTGGAGGAAGGGAAGGCCTTACAGGAGGAATAGTAGTGTTGGGTGGAGAGGACGTAGACATTGGCAGGATGTCTGGGGATGGCATGAAGTTCTGCACAGCTGCCAGGCTGCACGTGAGTGGAAGCAGCGAGAGAGGTGTGCAGTGGAGCCGGGATGGGCCTTGGGCACCAGCATCAGGTGACAGGGAGTCAGTGGATGTTCTTGAGCCAGGGTGATATGATAGGAGTTGGGTGGAAGAGAGTCTGGGGCCAGGAGGCTGGGGAGAGGCTGAGGCAGGGTCCATGTGAGAGGGGCTGAGAGCCAGGCAAAGGAGGAGAAAGGTAAGTTCAAAGCCCCTTGGGACGTGGTGATATTATTCCCATTGGACATATAAGAAAAGAGGCTCCAGGGGAAGCAATACATCTGGGGAGTGGATGGCCCATCAAGGCCCCCACGCAGCCCCTCATTCCCATCTGAGACCAACCACAGGACAACGTGGCCTGTTCTCATGTGATTATTTAATCCCAGCTTCCCAGAGGCACACACAGCCCTCCAAGAGAGGGGACCTCGGTCAAACAGGAGTGCAGGCTTGGTGGCTCAGGCCTGTGATCCTAGCACTTTGGGAGGCCGAGCCCAGCGGATCATCTGAGGTCAGGAGTTCAAGACCAGCCTGGTCAACATGGTGAAACCACGTCTCTACTAAAAAAAAGACAAAAATTAAGTGGGTGTGGTGGCGGGTGTCTATAATCCCAGCTACTCAGGAGGCTGAGGCAGGAGAATCGCTTGAACCTAGGAGGCAGAGGTTTCAGTGAGCGGAGATCATGCCACTGCATTCCAGCCTGGGTGACAGAGTGAGACTCCGTATCAAAACAAAACAAAACAAAACAAAACAACAGGAGTGCAGGCTAAGAGGGCAGACAGGCACCGTGTGCTAGTGCCCTCCCTTCCCTGGACTCGCAGCAGAACCACGATAAGGGGCACCCCAGGGGCAGAGCACAGACGGGCTGGCCTGTGGAGCCCTTGCCGGTACAGCAAGCTTTCCCGGGACCTCTGCTCGGCCAGCTGACTGTTATCCTAGGCGGCCTGTGCAGAGAAACCAGCAGAGCGGAGCAGTGGGGCTGGGGGGTCTAGCGGGAAACTTCCCCACACTTCCCTGAGGAACCTGTGATGACCCAGTCGGGGATCTTATTTCTACAACGAAGAAGAGGAATTATACGTGGAGCAGGAGCCAAAGACCTGGAACCACTGGCCCAGGAGGGGCTGCCTTCACCAGAACCCTCCATTCTCTTACCCACTGTGTCTGAATGGCGGTTTGCCCACACCTGTTTGCAAAGCGAAGCCCTCACCCGAGAGAATGCCACACTTCTATATTTGATGAAGTTTTGCCTAAAATTCTAACAAATACTCCCTTGCGGTGCCCAGTAATGAGGGGCACAGGAGGGAGAAACAGGGCCCCCACCCTTGCAGACCTTATTGTCCAGTAAGGGCAGATTCATAAACAGCCAGCAGGTCTCCAGCCGAGCAAAACAAGCAGGGCCTTGAGGGAGGGAGGGAGGGGAGCAAGGGGGAGCATTGATTTTTAAAATGGTTTAGAATATAGAAAGCCATTTCAATGAAAAGCCCCCCACTCTTGCCCCTCCCCTTCACTAGGCCACTCAGGGAACAGTTGTCCTCTCTCTTTGATTCCCCTGTAACACGCCCATGCAATTCTGACCCAGAGATAGCACAGACCCCACAGGGCAAGGTCCCCAGCAGGACGCCCTCTCTCAGACACCATCCACAAGTCCAGGGGTCTCCAGGCCACCCACACTTCTGACCACCTGACTACAAGTTTGGGGGTTCCCGTGGTCCTCTCAGATTCAGCCATTCACTAGAATGACTCACAGAACTCAGGAAAGCCTCTTGTTCCTCTTAGAGTTTCATTATCAAATATGGAATTCAAGACCAGCCAGAAGAGGAGACACGCGGGCAAGGTGTGGGCACGTCACAGACAGGGGCTGCTGTGCCCTCCCTGTGGAGCCAGCCCAGCACCCTCCTGCACCCTAGTGTGCTCACCAGCCAGGAGGCTCCACTGCACTTTGGCATCCAGTTTTTACTGGGTTTCACCGTGTAACATGATCCGTGGAGTGATTGGTTATGTGACTGAAGCCCCCGCTTCTCTGACTGCTGGGAGGTTGGGTTGACATCCTTTGGCTCAAAGCCTCAACCCTCTAATAATCGTCTTTCAGCAGACAGCCCCCATCCTGAAATTCGGTAGGAGGCCAGGCGCGGTGGCTCATGCCTGTAATCCCAGCACTTTGGGAGGCCGAGGCGGGCAGATCACAAGGTCAGGAGATCAAGACCACGGTGAAACCCTGTCTCTACTAAAAATATAAAAAATTAGCCGGGCGCCGTGGCGGGCACCTGTAGTCCCAGCTACTGAGGAGGCTGAGGCAGGAGAATGGCGTAAACCTGGGAGGCGGAGCTTGCAGTGAGCCGAGATCACGCCACTGCACTCCAGCCTGGGCGATAGAGCAAGACTCCGTCTCAAAAAAAAAAAAAAAACTCCGGTGTGGTCCCAGGGGCCCGCCAGGAATAATGCAGACACTCCTCATTTTGGGAAACCCCCAGTGTTTAGAAGCTTCCTCCAAGGACCCAGGACAAAGACCTGATAAATCTTTTGTTATGCAACACTCTCCAAAGATTGCTTGCAAACAGAAATATACAGCATTACCTCCCCAACACTGCACTTTTTTTTTTTTTTTTTTTTTTTTTGAGACGGAGTCTGGCTCTGTCGCCCAGGCTGGAGTGCAGTGGCTGGATCTCAGCTCACTGCAAGCCCCGCCCCCCGGGTTTACGCCATTCTCCTGCCTCAGCCTCCCGAGTAGCTGGGACTACAGGCGCCCGCCGCCTCGCCCGGCTAGTTTTTTGTATTTTTTAGTAGAGACGGGGTTTCACCGTGTTCGCCAGGATGGTCTCGATCTCCTGACCTAGTGATCCGCCCGGTCTCGGCCTCCCAAAGTGCTGGGATTACAGGCTTGAGCCACCGCGCCCGGCCATCACTGCACTTTTAATACAAAGGGGACGGAAAGTCCACGCCGGCTCCTGAGCATTTCTCTTCTCAATTATCAAAGCATCTCGGTGACCTTTCCCAACTGTGTATCTGCAGCTTTGTTCTCCTGTTCCTGGGCTGCGTGCTGAGCTGGAAAGTCCACGCCGGCTCCTGAGCATTTCTCTTCTCAATTATCAAAGCATCTCGGTGACCTTTCCCAACTGTGTATCTGCAGCTTTGTTCTCCTGTTCCTGGGCTGCGTGCTGAGCTGCCAGGACTGGGTCTTCCTGTGGCTGGCTGTTCTTCCTCCCATGGACATCTGGGTTGCCTCCAGCTTTGTTGCCATTACAGCAATGTCACAGACGTTAGTGACACCGCGCAGAGGTCATTCCACCCAGGTGCACGCATGTCTCTGGGCTGCCCTCCCCGAAATGGGCCTGGGCAGAGAGAATATCCATGTGTGAATTTGACAGGCATTGCTTCCACAGCCTGGCCCATGGAGCAGCGTGCCACCCTTGGGGCTGAGGGTGTCTTGCTGACACGCGCCTTCCACACCATCAGGGAGATGGAGCATTTTCAGGCTTTTAAGCTTCCTTCTCTGCACTGCAGTGGGTGTTGCCTAGAAGGATGGATGTGGCTCATGAAGGCCCCCAAACTGCATGGGAAAGGGGAGGATTTTGAACAGGCAGAGGAAGGTGATGATACCCCAGGGATGGGCGCAAGGGCAGACACAGAGGTGAGATGATGTTGGACAGAGGGCAGGCGCTCAGAGGGTGAAAGGGCCCAGGGCCCAGGCCTGCCTCTGTGGGAGCCGCCTCTCCTCTCCAGTGGCAGGGATGTACGGACAGGAACATGAACATGCTGCGTCCAGGGGAGCCTCTGCACTCAGCATTCTGCCACAGCCTCTTCTTTGAGGGGGGCCTCATCCCTCCCCCTAGCCTCCCCAACTTTCTCACAAGTATACCCTGTCCTGTTCAGGCCCTGTCCCTAAAAGAAGCAGAGCGGAGCCTTCTGAGCGAGGAGCTCTCCAGGGCCAGGAGGGTGCTGGAGCGGGTACAGCAGGAGGCACAGAGCCAGCAGGAGCAAGCACAGGTGAGCCCCACGCAGCCCGGCCACGTGCACAGCCAAGCAGGTGCTAGCTGACCCCAGGGAGCCACCCCTCCTGCCTGGTCCTAGTGGCATATCCCTCTCCATCCCCTCCCTTCCTGAGAGTCAGTTTCCCCCCGGTGCCTCCAGGGCTCCTGGTGGGAGGGGCACCCAATGGGCAGGAAAGGTCCGAGTGAACCAAAGCAGTTCTCCCTTAGCTTCAGGGCTGGCAGGGGCCAGAGAGGGGAGGCCTGGCCCAGCTGGGGGCCACCCATGAGCCAGCAGCAGCAAGCGGCTGAGCCCGTGTGTGCACTGGAGCTGCTCATAGAAAAGCACAGCTGGGGACATGTGCACCAGCCTCGTGGAACTCACCACAGAGATCCTTCCAAGGGAGAAACTGAACCTGAGGCAGCTGGGCCTGCACCCGAGGAAACTCCTGGCAGGAAAGGAAACCCATATTGAGTCCTGAGTGGAGCCAGGAGAGAGTCGCCCACGGAGGGCCTAGCCCAGCCCCCAGCAAACAGCTGCCCACCCTTAGCCAGTGGAGAGGCTCTCCCATGCACAAAGGCTGCTGCAGGCAGCCAGTGGGGGTCACCTGGGACCCCTGAGTCCTCCCCTAGAGCCCAAGTCCAGAGGGCTGGGCGGGCAGCAGCAAATAGGGCACTGGGCAGAGCTATAGGGAGGAGGGCTCTGGAGAGGAGGGATCTGGGGAGCAGGGCTTTGGGGAAGAGGAATCTGGGGAGGAGGACTCTGAGGCCTATGCCTCCAGCTCATGGGCAAGGCTGGGCACCCACTGTTGTTGCTTACAGAGCGCCAAGGCTTCAGCCCATCTGTGACGTGGCACCAGGTCCCACATGGGAGACAAAGGGACTGGGCAGGGCTCCTAGGGAGTAGCCAAAGCCCAGTGATAGAACATGGATGGGGGCCTGGCTCACAGGGAGGGTGGCCAGAGCCCAGCAATAGGACATAGATGGAGGAGCCACAGCAGGGCCTCCCAAGGTCCAGGGGGCCTGAGGAGGGGCTGTTTGTGTTGAGGTCAGGGCTGCTGTCCTGGGTGGCAGGGGCTGGCCCTGAACAGACACAAGTGCCAGGGTGCCCTGGGCAGGGAGGGAATGGGCTCAAGGCACCGGACGCAGCTCCTCTCCTTTCCAGGAACAGGTAGGATTGAGGGCGAGGCTGACTGCCGACCCCAGCTCTGACCCGCTCTCTGCCCTCTCTGGCCGCACACACCCCGTCAGCTGGGCCCACACCTGCCTCCTGCCTCTGTCCCAGCTCCCAGCATGTTCAGTGACGAGGCCGTTCATTCCCATACTTCTTGGCTCATTTTAAATTTGGGCAAACCTTTTCCCCCCTGTCCCTGGCAAGGAGGCAGGGTTGGACACCCGCCTGACTGGCGTTGAATGTATGGCTCAGTGTGCAGTGAACAGAACACAGGCCATGGTGCCAGGTGCGGGAGGCAGGCCCCTTCTGTGCCCATTCTGAACAGGGGCACTTCTCACTGACTGCACAGAGGCATACGCAGGCCGCCTGGTGGGGGGCCGGGGTGTCCAGGCAGCAGGGCCTTGGGGGACGCTCGGTGACTCGGAGCCAGGATGGAGGGCGTGTGCCCCATCCCCAGGGTGCTGCACAGCAGGAGAGGGCACTGCAATGAGGAGGCGGCTACTGGGGTGTCACTTCGCCCCCTCCTGCCCGACGCCACGACCCGGATTCCTAGTCCCTTCAAGCAGGGCTGCCCAGAGGAGCGCCTGGCAGCCCAGGGGAGCCCTGCCCTGCTCTGTTCCTGCCCCTGAGGCCTAGAGCGTTCCACGGGGCCCAGGAGGACCAAGCTTGGCATCGGGCCTGTGACCGTGCCCCTCCCTCCTCCCGACCACTGGCCAGCAGCTCCCTCGGCTCCACCCGTGGGCAGGGACCCAGGAAAGCCCTCCTGGGGCCCTGGGAGCTGACGCCTGTGGCTCACAGAGAGGCCTCGTCTGGAGCCAGTGCTGGCTTCTGGAGCCTTCTCTGGAGCTGGCCCTGAGTCTCCCCGGGACTCGGGACCAGGCCTGCCAGCCAGCCGGCCTCCCTGGGGAGCTCATTAAGGGTTCCTTTGCCACCTCGGCTCAGAAAATGGAAATTAAAACTGTTGAGAGCAGCGGGAGGAGAGGAATGCTGCCAAGGAGCACCAGGCTCCAGATGACAGGAGAGCGTGTGCCCCCAGGCTGAGTCACCACTGCCGCCGGGCTCCCGGCCGCTGCCCTGTCCCTGAGGCCCTCACAGGGGTATCCTGCAGCCAGGGCAGCGCTGGGGCATGCTGAGGCACAGAGCCATGGCCTGGTCACCCAAAATGGCCCTTGTCAGTCCGGAGAGACCACAGAGAGACAGGAGGCAGCACCTCGGCTCCTTTCCCAGGAGCAGGGGTCATGGGTCACAGGCTGCAGGAGCCCCCGCCCTAGCAGAATCCAGGTGGACAGGAGGGGCTCCCAAGATCTGGCACAGGGGCAGCCATGCGGGCACCTGTGCCCCCGGGAACACTGAGCCAGCTCTGGAGGGAGCCGTCCCCCACCAGCCACCCCCTGCCAGCCGCCTGCTGCTGCCTGGAGGCTTGGTCCGGTGCCCCGAGCCCAGGGGTGTGGAACCTGAGCAGGGCAGGGCTCTGACTCTTCATGTTGGGGACACTGAGGCCCAGAAAGCTGAGACCCCCCTGAGCCGCGTCTGCCCTGCCGCCCTAACCTGGGCAGGGGTGCAGAGGGGAGGGCCTTGAGAGGAAGCAGGGTGGTGTCCCAAGGGGCCTGGGGCTTGGGGTGAAGAAGGCGGCATTCGTCCATCAACAAGGGGCCATGGGCTGAGCCTGGGGCCTCCTGGCCCAAGGATCCCTACTGGCCACACTGCCCCAAGGCCCGAGAGGACACCTCGGGTGGTGTAGGCGACAGGGAGCCAACTCCAGCTGAGCTCAGTCCCAAATGGAGGGTAGAGCTGCCCGGTGTGTGGTGGTCCCTGCAGGGATGGGCCCTGCCCCAGGGCGCAGGCTGAGCTGAGCGGCTGCCTCCTGCTGTGTCCATGGACACTTACACATCACAGCTGGAAGGGACCGTGGACGTCTCCTCATCCCAGCAGCCTGTCTGATAGTTTAGGAAACACCGGTTACCCGGGGCGTGCGTGATCAGCAGGGCCCAGCTCCCCCTCCCCAGCCACTGCAACACGTCCTGCTCCAGGGTCCTGGCCTTACCTCACCCTCCACTGCTGGGCCCGGCTCCCTGGTGCCACTGTGGGCTCCCTTCTCCCCGCAGGCCACCATCAGCTCCACAACCGAGGAGCTGAAGGCCCTCCAGGCCCAGTTTGAGGATGCCATCACGGCCCATCAGAGGGAGACCACGGCCCTATGCGACAGCCTCCGGGACCTATCGGCCGAGCGGGGCGATGTGGAGAGAGAGGTGAGGGGTGGGGCTGGGGGGCTTCTGGGGATGTCAGAGGAGAGAAGAAAGCAGGGCAGGTACTGAGAGAGGAGAGAGTGGGGGTGCCAGGAGGAAAGAGAGGCTGTACCACGGAGGAGGGCGGAGTCGTCTCCGGGACTAGGAAGAGGCAAACAGCAACAGGGGCTGTGGGGCTAGGGGCCCTCATACCGGGCAGTAAGCCAAGCCTGGGCTCTCAGAGCAGATGAAACGGCGCCTGGCCCAGGCCATTGGCTAAGGGAAGCTGACACCGGTTTTCAAGGAAAAGAAGGCATCATTTCTAAGCCTCCTGAAGGGGTGAGTTTGACTTTGGGGTGCAAGTGGGCTTGGCTGAGTCAGGTGAACTTGGCTGAGTCAGGTGAACTTGGCTGAGTCAGGGTGCCAGCTGAGCGGGAGGGGAGCTCTCTGCAAGCTGCCGTGGGTCCCGATGCGGCTCCTGCTTGTCCTGGGAAGGTGCACAGCACACCTGCCAGCTCCCAGGGCACTGGTGGGGCACACCTGCTGCTGGGAAGGCCAGCATGTGAAAGGGTGGCCAGAGCCACGCAGCCAAAGGCTCCGGGAGTCCGGACAGCCCCCTTGTTCCACACACAGTTAAGAAAGTGGAGGCCGGGCGCGGTGGCTCAAGCCTGTAATCCCAGCACTTTGGGAGGCCGAGACGGGCGGATCATGAGGTCAGGAGTTCGAGACCATCCTGGCTAACACGGTGAAACCCCGTCTCTACTAAAAAATACAAAAAACTAACCGGGCGAGGTGGTGGGCGCCTGTAGTCCCGGCTACTCGGGAGGCTGAGGCAGGAGAATGGCGTAAAAACCCGGGAGGCGGAGCTTGCAGTGAGCTGAGATCCGGCCACTGCACTCCACCCTGGGCGACATAGCGAGACTCCGTCTCAAAAAAAAAAAAAAAAAAAAAAGAAAGTGGAGTCAGGAAGGGCCTGATTCTGGAGGCACTGGGGCAGCTGTCACCTCCCAAAGCCTTTCCGAGAGACAGGCATGACCGGGGGCAAAGGAGAATTCGGACCCTTAGCCAGGAGACCAATCGCACCATCCACTGAGGCGTGGGGAGGCCCTTGACAAGCTGGGCTCTGTCCACACAGCGGGAGGCATGGACTTCATTGGTCTGGACACTAGGGTGGGGGAAGGCTGGATTTAGGGCAGCGGGCAAGAAAAGAAGTGGGTTAGTGGAGATTTCGGGGTGGGCCTGGACCTGGCCAAGGGCCCAAGGTTGACACGGAGGCCCCCAGGAGCCACGTGATGGTGACGTGGGGTGGGGGACAGTCTTGGGCAGGGGGCAAGAGTGGCCAGGGCTAGGCTGGCCTGGGCTCAGCAGGCAGGCAGATTGGAGAGGCGTTTCTGAGGGGGGTTGGCAGGATATGGGGATGCCTGTGTGTGGCAAGGGCAGGAGGGCACACGGATCTGGGCTGGAAGAGGGGAGGGTCAGCTGGAGCCCCAGCGGGGCCCATGGGGACGGGGCGGCCTTGCACACTCCCTGGGCTGCTTGCCAAGGCTGGGGACTGCACAGCTGACCTGGTGCTGGCGCACACCACGCCCCAGAGGCCGGGCCGCCAGGCAGGGGAGAGTGAGGAGAGGGGCTCAGCCCTCCCCAAGCACACCCGAGAGGCAGGCTGAGAGAGGAAGAGAACATGATTTAACATGACCGGCTGTTTACACTGGCCCCAAGGAGAAAGGTCTCCTTTCAACAGATTTCAAAGTCAGGCCCGGTCAGCGACCACACGGGGAAGCAAAAGGAGATTTCAAAACTAGGGGCAGCAGGGGGAGGGGGAGGGAGAGGTGTGGCGGGGGTGGGGGTGCATTGGTTCTGCTGGCCTCAAGGAAGGGAGTGCAGGCCTCATGGGAAGGTCAGGCTCTCAAAGGAGCAGCCCCTGGAAGGGAGTGGGGGCTCCCAGAACAGAGCAGGGTGCCCAGAAAGGGAGTGGGGGCCAAAAGGTGAGGACGGCTGAGGGGGACAAGAGGAACCATCACAGAGAAAAGCAAGCAGAGCCCGTCCAGGCGCCAGGCTGGCCCAGGGTCACCATGAAAACCGTAACATTTTTCACAACCTTTAAACTGGAGGAACTTCCAGGCTTTCAGACCCTGCCTGAGGTCCACACGTGTGTGCACACATGCATACACATCATCCACACAGTGAGACCACACACGCCTGTGTACACTCAACACTCAGAGTGGTGCACGCATGCTGAATGCACACATGCCCCACGCACTCACACTCACACAATTCATGCTGGAATCACATACGGACACCACACAGTGCACAAGGCATGCACAGAAACGTGGAAGTACACACACGCATGTGTGCACTCATATGCACATACCTAGCACAAACACACACACTCACACACACACACACTCATCACACACACATGCACTCACACACAGTGCACGCACAGGCATACAGACATGCACACACATGCATGCACACACATAAGCACACCACGGACAGAGTGGACACCTGCACCAGCTCACACACACACACTCACACACTCATCACCCACACTCACACACACATGCAAACACATACACTCACACACATCACACACACACTCACACACATGCACACACACATACACTCATCACACACACATGCACACACACACATAAACACACACTCATCACACACATGCACACACATACACACTCATCACACACAGAGACACACACATGCACATACACACACTCATCACACATGCACTCACACACGCACACTCACACACGCACACTCACACACATGCACACTCACACATGCACACTCACACGCACACTCATACACACGCACACTCACACATGCACACACACGCACACACACGCACACGTGCACACACGCACACTCACACACACACTCATCACACACTCACACACACACACAGACTCTCACACACAGACTCACACACATACACACTCACACACGCACACTCACACACTCATCACACATGCACTCACACATGCACACTCACACACATGCACACTCACACACGCACACTCACACATGCACACATCACACACGCACACACATGCACACTCACACACGCACACTCTCACACACACACACACACTCACCCTCCCTTGCTGTCCCTCCACAGCCCTCCTCCCCTGCAGAGCTCTGGAGCTGCCTCCCTGCAGGAGATTTTTAAAAGAGGCTGTTTATACAATTTCTAGCAATGAAATAATTATTATAATCACATTAAGTGATTTGGCTGTAAAATTCCTGTAAAAGGGATGGCTGTTCTCATGAGGCAGAGGGAGCGGGTGGGGTGGGGGTGGGGTGGGGGCGGCCCTCCTCCTGCATTTGTTTTGCTTGTTTTCATCTCCTCTGCCCTGGGAAATGAAAACAGTTTCTTTTATGATGCATGGGCCCTTGTGCGGGTCCTTGACCTTCTGGGCGGGTTTCTGCTGAGCTCGGCGGAAAATGCTCCGCACGGTCACGGCTCCCACGTGTGGGGGTGGAGGGAGCGGAGGGGAGGCTCCGGCCCTTCCCAAAAACAGAACAACAATAACAGCGGCAGCCTCGGGAGCCAGGCCGGCCGGGGGCCTGGACAATATCCCGTGAAAACAGCCAGAAAGAGGGGCTTGCTTTCGGCCAGCCAGCGCCTTGCCGTCGCGGAGTCTTTGTGGCTTCCACCTCTGGGCACGCCCCCTGGCTCCCTCCGTCTCCTCCTCTGGGACACACGAGAGCCGGAAGGGAGCCCTCTCCAGGGTTTCTGGCCAGGCCCAGAGCTCAGACCTGGGAGGCAGGAGACTGGGCGCCAGGGCCAAACCCCAGCAAGTCCCCACCCCAGAGCGTAGGTGCCGGGGAGGGCCTTCCTGCCAGGCTGCCACTGTCCTCCAGACCCCACCCCTGGGTTCTCCTGGGCACCGTGAGATGCCTGGTATCCAGAGTGGGGAACCAACACCCTCCTCCCACTGCCCCCCCATCGCCAGGGACCCTCCTCCCACTGCCTCCCATGTCAACGGGGGAAGGAGGGCCGAGGGAGTGCGTGAGCCCCACTGTGTCAGGGTCACTGTGTCGGGGTCACTGTGGCGGGGTCACTGTGGCGGGGTCACTGTGGCGGGATCACTGTGGCGGGGTCACTGTGGCGGGGTCAGTGCCCAGCCTGCCTGCCGAGGCTGCTGCCCACACTAGGACAGGCAGCGGCCTGGGCACCACACTGTCACCTAAGGAGAGGACTAGATGTGGGGGGCGGGAGGTGGGAAGGGCCCTGGGCGGTGACAGTGAGGACACGTGTGCTGAGCCACATCCCAGGTAGGCTTTGCTTACCAGTGGTCAGCGTCCCGGGGGTCCAGGGAGGCCACAGGGTGGGCCCGGGCCCGGGGGGTCAAGGTGGGGTTCTCTGGGCTCTTGGGCTGGCCCTGCCCCAGCTGGTGGAAGCTGCGCTTCAGTCTCAGCAGCAGGGATTGGTGGCTTCATGGGGTGAGCAAAGCGCATGGGGACCAAGTTGGGCAGGGCACCTGTGCCTGCCACACCAGCGTCAGAGGCCACAGCCCCTGTGGCTATCCCTGGAGCAGTAGTCCCCAGCTGGCCTCTAGAGCTATATGCTCCTCCCCAGGCTGAAAGGCTGCGGGCACAGCTGACCATGGCCCAGGAGGGACTGGCCGCACTGCGCCAGGAGCTGCAGAGCATCGAGGAGAGCCGGGAGGGGCTGCGCAGGGAGGCCCAGGAGGCCCGCCAGGCACTGAGCGACGAGGCCCGCGAGAAGGACGTACTGTTGCTTTTCAACAGTGAGCTGCGAGCCACCATCTGCAGGGCGGAGCGGGAGAAGGCCAGGTATGGCGGCCACCCAGGAGCAGCTGGGGGTGCCCTGCAGCCTGCTGCCCACCCAGGCCGTAGGGAGGATGGGGCGAGGGGGTTAGGCAGGGGCGTCCTGCTGATTTGGGCTCCACTGATGGTGGGGTAGACATGCCAAGCAGGCCTCCCACTGCCCAGTCCAAGAGGTCAGCAATGCTGGCCAGTGCGAGGGATGTCTGAGGACACAGACACACCTGTCCCTGCCCACAGGGAGTTCCCATCCAACAGGCAAGATAGGTCACAGGTGGCCTCCAGGAGGTGGTGCAGAGCTGGGGAGCAGAGGGAGGCCAAGGGCCTGGCTGGGTCTCCAGAAAGGCCCCTGTGGGGCAGCTGGGCGGGACGGCACAACCCTCACAGCAGGTGGCAGAGGTGACAGGCTGGGCTGGATACTGAGTGTGAGGGAGAGGGGGAGACAGGGAGGGATGAGGTGAGGAGGCGCTGAAGAGTGGATAGTGGACAGGGGCCATGTGGCCGGGCACTGGGACCTGGGTGGACATATGTCTGAAAGGTGACAGGGAGCCCTGCAGAGGCTGAATTTGAAGACACTGTGGAGGGAAGACTGGGGACAGTGTATCACTAGGGGAGACAGAGACCTGCTGGGCAGCTGTGCTGGCCCCCCCAGGAGGTGCGGGGACCCCAGCCTGTGGCACCCTCGTCAGTTTTAAGCGGTCTAAGGAGGAGAAGGAGCAGAAGCTGCTCATCCTGGAGGAGGCCCGGGCGGCGTTGCAGCAGGAGGCCAGTGCACTGCGGGCCCGCCTGCGGGAGCTGGAGCAGGAGCGGGGGGACGCCCGTCAGGAGCTCCAGGAGCTCCACAGACAGGTAGGGTGGCAGGGAAGGGTCAACATCCAACCAGGCACCCTCCCGCCTGGTGGGTCCCAGCTCCTCCCAGGGCACCCTCTGGCTGCAGTGCAGGAGCCCCCAGACCTGGCCTTGCTGCCGCCTTTGAACCGCTCTGTCCCCAGACTTTGGGCCATGCCCTGCTCAGGCTCACAGGGTCCCTGGTTGGGTCTGTGCCCATGGGGCGCAGATGACAAGACTGGAGAGGGCAAAACCAGGAATGCTCTAGCGAGGAGGAAGGGAGCCACGCACAGCAGCACACGGAAGTGTCCTACATGTAACACCTTCCGGAGGCGCTCGGGAACTCAGGCAGGCTGGAGGGGAGGCCTGGCCTCTGCAGGGCAGGGTGCTGGCTTCCCCGAGGCCTAGCTCCCTCCCATAATGGCAGCCTCGGGGCAGTTGGCGCCAGTGCACCCCAGACACTGCCCACACTCCCTAATCAGTGCCCACCCTGCCCCACCTAAGCCTCCTCCTTGTCCCAGGTCCTCCAAGGAGGTCCCAGGTAGGTGTCTGCGGAGTGGCTGAGGGTGACAACTCCCAGGGCAAGGCCCTTTGGGAACACCTCAGCCCGACTCCCTGACTGTGGCCAGCTACCCTCAAGGGACGTGTGAGCGGAGGCAGGAGGCAGGGAGGCTGCCTGGCTTCCAGCACAGAGACCGGTGACCCTGTCCATGCGGCCCCACGCTCCCAGGTGAGGACGCTAAAGGCTGAGAACCAGAGGAGGAGCGGAGAGGCCCATGAGCTGCAGGTGCAATGCTCGCAGGAGGTGCTGGAGCTGCGGAAGCAGGCAGCCAAGGCGGAGGCCAAGCGAGAGGGTGCCCGGAAGGAGGTGGGAGGGCTGCCTGTGCTCAGAAGGGAAGGACCTGGGTGTCGGGGAGCAGAGGGAGGAGGCCCACCCCACTTCCTCACTGTCTCCCACGGGCGCACCCCAACATCCCTCCTACAGGTCCTGGGGTTGCAGAGGAAGTTGGCAGAGGTGGAGGCCGCAGGGGAGGCCCATGGACAGCAGCTCCAGGAGCACCTCCAGGAGAGCCGGGGGGCTGAGCAGACCCTCCGAGCAGAGCTGCATCGTGTCACCAGGAAGCTGCAGGAAGCCAGCGGTGTGGCTGATGCTCTCCAGGCTCGCCTGGACCAGGCCTGTCACCGAATCCACAGCCTGGAGCAGGAGCTGGCCCAGGCTGAGGGTGCGAGGCGGGACGCAGAGGCCCAGCTGGGCCGGCTGTGCTCCACACTCCGCCGTGGCCTGGGGCTCTGGAGACAGAGCCCGTGGGTCTCCCCGGAGCAGCCTGGTTCCCCCACCAAAGGTCAGAGTCCTCAGTGGAGACAGGCGGGCCCCTGTCCCAGCTCAGTCCCTGGCCTGGGCACCTCTCTTTCAGGCCTCGAGACTCGCACAGTGAGGGACTTGGACAGGCAATTGTAGGAGCCTGCGACTGGCTCCCCAAGCTCCCATGGCTGGGGCAGCAGAGAGGAAGGGGGAAGGGCGAGTATCTGTCACTGTGTTCCTGCCCACAACCCCTCCGCTGTCACCTCCCACAGGCTCCGACGGCTCCCAGGCTCTCCCTGGGCACCAGGGTGCCAGCCCCCCAGCTAGGCCCCACTCGCCCCTCCGATGGCCCTCGCCCACACCTGGAGGCCGCAGCTCAGAGCTTGTGGATGTAGCCACTGTGCAGGACGTCCTGCGGGACTTTGTGCAGAAGCTCCGGGAAGCCCAGCGGGAGCGGGTAATGGGGGCTGGGGTCCTCCCACCCACGGCGGCACCCCCTGGGGGTCTCTGGGAAGAATACCTGCTGTCCACCCATCCGCACATCCTTGGGTCTCAGGGTCAGTGTCCAGGCTATCCTGTTTGTTGTGCTAAACACCAGTACCACCACGGCCCCCAAACCCAAGTGCCTCGGGTGGCTGGGGGCTGCCCCCTTCCTCAGACCAGGCTGAAAAGCCCCTGGAGCCAGGCCCTGCTGTGACACCCACCAGGGCCCAGGGCAGGGCATTCTGCAGCTCATGCCACCCCTGAAGAGCTGCCAGGGCAAGTGCAGGACAGAGCCAGCTCCCCCCAGTGCTCCCCTCCGGTGGGGCCAAGCTCCCCAGGGGCTGCTCCTGGCTTCAGGGCTCCCACAGAACCACCTGTGAGCGGCCCCCTCCCAACTCGCTGGCTGACAGTGGGCAGGGGACTCCAGTGGGCAGGACTGTGGGAAAAACAGAGGCAGGCCCTTAGCCCTGGCCGGGGTCCTCCGTGCACACTCGTTCCCTTCAGGCCCACCTTCCCACCGCTGCCAGCCCCAGGGGGCAGGGTCCTGTCTGCACTCAGCCCCAAGTCCTGCCAGGGCAGCCCCTGCCGGTCCCCCTGACCACAGGCTGTGGGCCACCACCTGCCAGCTTTCCCACAGCACACCTGTGCTTGAAACCTGGACCCTTCAGGCCCCGCCCCAGTGGGCACCTCCACCTCCCCAGGCCTGCAGGTCAGCTCAGCTTCCCCGTGTGACCACCTTCGCCACCCCTTCCCTGAGCCCACGACCCGCCCCACCCACTGCCCTGCCCTGCACACCCACAGGCTAGACTGTGAACGGCCCCAGCTGGCCCCGACCCTCTAGCAGATACCTCGGCCCTCCACCCGCCCGCTGGGCTGCCCCCACTGACCTCAGTCCTTCTGCCCAGGACGACTCCCGTGTCCAGATGGCCACCCTGAGCAGCCGGCTGAGCGAGGCGGAGTGCAGGTGTGCCCGGGCCCAGAGCCGTGTGGGGCAGCTACAGAAAGCCCTGGCTGAGGCGGAAGAAGGTGACCGCCCTTGCCCTGCCCCGCCCACCCTGGGAGTGGCTGTGAGGGTGGCACCACCATGTCCCCACTGCTGCCAGCTCTAAGCTTTCAGCTCCTGAGTGGGAAGGGAGCCTGGGGACAACACCCAAACCACCAGGCCTGGCGAGGCTGGGCCAGTGCTTGGCATCGGAGTTCTCAGCAGTGACTTCCCCAGAACAGAGGAGTGACGTCCACAGGCCCCTCAGGGCCCTCCCGATCTGGCCCCCAGCATCCTCTGTACCCCTGCCCCACCCTGGCCTCCTGCAGTTCCCACCGGGGGCCTTTGCCCAGGCTGTGCCCTCTGCCTGGCACCCTCTCCCCCAGACAGTCATGAGGCTCTCCCCGGACAGGCCCTGCCCCTTGTCACCCCCTCAGAGAGGCCCCTTCCTTCTGCCCCCCACTGCCTCACACGCACAAGTTTCTCTGCTTATTGCCCCCTCAATTAAAGGAAAGAGGCAGGAGGGAAGGATGGGTGGGGAGGAGGTCCAGAGTCCAGACACAGGAAGCCGGGACCCTGGGACCGCCTCAGGACCCTTGAGCTGTGAGGATGGAACCACACCCCACGTGGGAGCCAGTCACTCAAGTCCACGGAGCCTCGCATTGCCTGCCTGTGACCTGGGAGAAGTGTGGGAGCCCCTCGAGCCACGCTGCTTGCCCCACAGGCCGGCGCCGGGTGGAGGGTGCTCTGAGCAGCGCCTGGGCAGCGCGTGCCCTGCAGAAGGAGGCGCTCCGCAGGCTGGAGGCGGAGCACCTGGCGAGCGTGCGTGCAGCAGGCCAGGAGAAGCGGCGGCTGCAGGTGGGGCAGGCGGCAGGGTGGGTCCCAGGTGGGGCACAAATCAAGGCCTCTTGGTCACCCTCACACCCTGCAGGGAATTCCACAGGGTCGGGAGGTGGGAGAGAGGGTCTGCAAGGGCTTCTTTGGGTGTTCAGGGCTGGAGCCAGTGGGCCAGCCCAGTGGGGCCCTGGGGCAGAGGTGCAGCTGGGTTGTGGCAGGCGGCTTTGGGGTCATCAGGACTGGAGCTGCCCTTAGCAGAGCTGTCTTTAAAGTGGTTCTAGCCCTTGTTTTACAGATTGGGAAAACTGAGGACTTGGCCCTGGGAGCGCAGTGCCCCAAGTCCAGGCCCTTCCTTCTTGCTGAGGCCACACTGGCAGGCATAGGGGTGGCCCTGGCCCAACCTTGGGGCTCTTTATAGGGTCGCATGTCCTGCTCCAAGACCACTTTTCATTCTGTGTCACTCAGGAAGGGCTGAAGTCAATATCCCTACACGCCAGGCTTTGTGCTGGGGAGGTGGCCGCTGGGTCTGAGGTTTTCAGGTGAGGAGCCTAGGCCTGGAAATGGAACAGCCAGGCCGGAGTGGATGGAGGCCTGGCCCAGGTCTTGGTTCTCAGTGCTGGTGGGGAGCCCCAGGCCCAGCCCAGCCCCACAGGTCCAAACATCCCCTGGGGTGTCCTGAGATTCTCTTGTCAGGACTGGGCCAGGGGACAGCTGTTCCGCTCCAGAGCGCTCCCTTGCAGGCCCCAGCGGCCAGGGAACAGCGTGTCTGGCTGAGGTTCCCCAGGGCAACTGCCCCCAGGCGTCCCCCAACCCATTCTGGAAAGAGGGAGCCAGCACAGTGCAGAGAGACTGGGGAGCCACTGCTCTCCAAGTGTCCCTCCAATGAGGGAGGCCTGGGTGAGCTATCAGGAGGGACAGCCTTGCAGGTTGGCAGAAGGGCCCCAAGGGCAGCCGGCCAGGCCTCGACCCCGAGGTCAACTGCAGAAGCCACCCGTGGTCCACGCGGGGCTCAGCCTAGGAGCCTGGTGGCCCTCAGAGGCCCCCAGAGGGCTGTTAGCACTCCGACTAGCAGGCAGGCCCTGAGTCCCCCAAAGGCCCGGAGCCTCTGAGGAGGTGGCTCCTGCAGGGGAGAGAGGAGGGGCAGAGAGCAGAGACCAGGCTGCAGGGAGGGCAGGTTCCTCGTTAGCCAGGAGCTTGGACATTTCTGTTTTGGAAAGACTCCTCTGGTGAGAAGCTGCTGGGGCAGTAAGACTAGAGACGTCTGTGGAAAGACCCAGACGGCCTGGCCAGGGATGGGGTCAGGACTTGTGAGATGCCCAGGAGATGGGGGGACCTAAGAAGTCGGGGGACCTGGAGCGGGCTGAGCTGGGCCAAGCTCAGCCTTTCATTTTATATGTATAGTCACATGTATGCCTCCCATGTGCGTTCAGAAATAACATTCTCTGTTCACAGGTTACACATTTTGAAACAGGCCTTCTATTTTTTTTTTATTTTTGGAGATGGAGTCTCGTTCTGTCACCTAGGCTGGAGTGCAGTGGCACCATCTTGGCTCACTGCAACCTTCGCCTCCCAGGTTCAAGCGATTCTCCTGCCTCAGCTTCCCAAGTGGCTGGGATTACAGGCACCTGCCATCACACCTAATGTTTTGTATTTTTAGTAGAGACAGGTTTCACACCATGTTGGCCAGGCTGGTCTTGAGCTCCTGACCTTAAATGGTCTGCCCACCTTGGCCTCCCAAAGTGCTGGGATCACAGGCGTGAGCCACCGCGCCTCCCAAAGTGCTGGGATCACAGGCGTGAGCCACCGCGCCTCCCAAAGTGCTGGGATCACAGGCGTGAGCCACCGCGCCTCCCAAAGTGCTGGGATCACAGGCGTGAGCCACCGCGCCTCCCAAAGTGCTGGGATCACAGGCGTGAGCCACCGCGCCTCCCAAAGTGCTGGGATCACAGGCGTGAGCCACCGCGCCTCCCAAAGTGCTGGGATGACAGGCGTGAGCCACCGCGCCTCCCAAAGTGCTGGGATCACAGGCGTGAGCCACCGCGCCTCCCAAAGTGCTGGGATCACAGGCGTGAGCCACCGCGCCTCCCAAAGTGCTGGGATGACAGGCGTGAGCCACCGCGCCTCCCAAAGTGCTGGGATCACAGGCGTGAGCCACCGCGCCTCCCAAAGTGCTGGGATCACAGGCGTGAGCCACCGCGCCTCCCAAAGTGCTGGGATCACAGGCGTGAGCCACCGCGCCTCCCAAAGTGCTGGGATCACAGGCGTGAGCCACCGCGCCTCCCAAAGTGCTGGGATCACAGGCGTGAGCCACCGCGCCTCCCAAAGTGCTGGGATGACAGGCGTGAGCCACCGCGCCTCCCAAAGTGCTGGGATCACAGGCGTGAGCCACCGCGCCTCCCAAAGTGCTGGGATCACAGGCGTGAGCCACCGCGCCTCCCAAAGTGCTGGGATCACAGGCGTGAGCCACCGCGCCTCCCAAAGTGCTGGGATCACAGGCGTGAGCCACCGCGCCTCCCAAAGTGCTGGGATCACAGGCGTGAGCCACCGCGCCTCCCAAAGTGCTGGGATCACAGGCGTGAGCCACCGCGCCTCCCAAAGTGCTGGGATCACAGGCGTGAGCCACCGCGCCTCCCAAAGTGCTGGGATCACAGGCGTGAGCCACCGCGCCTCCCAAAGTGCTGGGATCACAGGCGTGAGCCACCGCGCCTCCCAAAGTGCTGGGATCACAGGCGTGAGCCACCGCGCCTCCCAAAGTGCTGGGATCACAGGCGTGAGCCACCGCGCCTCCCAAAGTGCTGGGATCACAGGCGTGAGCCACCGCGCCTCCCAAAGTGCTGGGATCACAGGCGTGAGCCACCGCGCCTCCCAAAGTGCTGGGATCACAGGCGTGAGCCACCGCGCCTCCCAAAGTGCTGGGATCACAGGCGTGAGCCACCGCGCCTCCCAAAGTGCTGGGATCACAGGCGTGAGCCACCGCGCCTCCCAAAGTGCTGGGATCACAGGCGTGAGCCACCGCGCCTCCCAAAGTGCTGGGATCACAGGCGTGAGCCACCGCGCCTCCCAAAGTGCTGGGATCACAGGCGTGAGCCACCGCGCCTCCCAAAGTGCTGGGATCACAGGCGTGAGCCACCGCGCCCGGTTCTGAAAGAGACCTTGAAGTCAACCTTTACAAATGCATTATTCAAATAGGCCACATTTGATCCAGTTCCTGAATTTGTCAAAGCTAAGGATGATGTGTTGAATTTTCCCACTGCAATTCTTTTTGTCAGTGTCTCCTTTTATTTCCAAGGAGAAATAAAAATACCCTATTTCCAAGGGTGTTTGACTTCTAGATTTCTTGACTCTTCGAATTCGAAGTTTCTCGGTTAACTTTTCCTGAGTGGCCTGCACGTCCTGTGACTGCTGTTTGTCTTCCTCTTGGCCTCTGCTTTTTTGGTGTTTGTGTTTTCAGCCTTCATTTCATCGGCCTGGCTTTGGTTTCAATCCCACCTTAGTGTCTCTGCCTCTTCTGGGGGAATTTGTCCCACGCAGAAGTTTTGTGGTAACCCATGCTGTTTTTCCTTAGGCTGCTGATAGGACACTTTCTCCTTTCCATGTGTCTTTCCTGCCTGTCTTGTCTTGCATGGGAGGGATGACTTATTCATCCTCTTTTCCCTTAGCATTGCATCCAGGGCCTCTTATGGCTGGCCCAGGACAGCACCCTGCCCCCGCCGGGGACTGTGGGTCTTGTCCCTTACCTCCCCAACTGCACTGCTTCCACCTGTGCCCTAGGAGCTAAGACTTTTGTTCCTTAGAACTTCCTGCTCTGGACACTCCCCTTTTCCAAACCTGTCCCCCAGGGGGACTCTGGGCTCTCCTGCCTGTAGGCTGAACTTCTCTTGGTGTCTGCGGACCCCGGGGCTGTCTACCCACAGCAGCCCACACCTGGTGCACTACTTTTTGCAACAAATTACTGATGACTTAACCCCACTTTTGAGCCCCCAGTCCCATGGGTGAGAAGCCTCGCATGGTGTGACTGGCATCTCCCCTCTGGGTCTCACAGTCATGGGGTGGGCTGGGCCACCCAAGGCGCCAGGGAAGAGTCCTCCTCTGGGCTCATCCAGGTGCTTCTGGGGGCATCCTGGCTCATCCCGGCGTGGTGAGTCCAGCTCCTTGCGTTGTCAGGCTGAGCCTCGTTTCTGGGCGGTCAACCAAGGGCTCCCCACTCCTAGCCCAGGGCTTCCTCGGCTGCCTCACAGTGTGGCAGCAGCGCCTGCACCCCACGCTGCCCGTCTCCACGTACCTCACACCTCCCAGCTCCCTTCTGCCGACACCCGAGGGCCTGCATGAGTGGGTGAGGCCCACCTGGGTGGTCACCCTTTGCTTAACTCAGAGTCAACTATTTGCATCCACAAAGTCCCCTGGCCTGAATCCAATGTAATCACAGGATAACGTCGGGGCCAGAGCTCACGGGGCCCTCTGAGGGCTCTGCCTGCCACATGGGTCCAAGCAACGTGTTACCAGCTTTGGTGAACTCTGTGCCTCTGGTATGATGACTGGGGCCGCTCATGGCATCTCTCCTGGAGGGGCCTGGTTTTCATTTGATTCTGAACTCCTTGTTTGCCTCTGACCTTGAGTTCACATGGGTTCAAGAAATGTGCGGATTCCCTGGGTTCTTTGTGTTTTTCTTATCAGTACTCTTTCCAGAGTGGCAGCCAGAGGCCTCCATGTCTTTGAAATTAAAAAATGTCACCAAAATGTGGGCATGTCGGCCCCTTTCATTATTTTTACCTACCCTGGCAAGCCCTCCCTACTTGCAGAATCAAATCTACCTTCTGTTTACAGAGGTTCCTTCCACTGCAAAAACAAAACAAACAAACAACAACAACAACAAAAACCATCTCTTCTCCTTCTCCCTCTTCTCTGTTCTTTTGTCCTGAATTCTCAGCCTCCCAATACTGACCCCCTGGACCTGTCCTCCTGGCTTCAGTCTTGAATTTCTCCTTCTCATCTCGGTTTTCCCCAAGGTCCCAGGAGAATTTCAGGTCTTACTCCTCCTACTCAGCTAATCTCAGGATCTGCCGCATCTCATCTGCTGCTCCTGCCCCCACAGCGGCCTCCTTCGGCCTGAGTTTTCATTTTGGATTGTCCACCTCGAGACCCCTGCCCTGTCCTCACCTTGAGAACGCCAGTTACCATCTTCTGATGCGTGTCAGTAGCTCACTTCTCTGTTTTATTAGAGACTCTCAGATCTGATTCCTCAGATCCACTTTATTTTCTCAAACCCCAGTAGACACTAGTTTTATGATTTTTTTTTCCTTTGCGTGTCTTTAAAGAAAGGAGTTCTAGCCTTGTTTGAAGTTGGGAGTGGAGAGGAGCCCATCAGGGACTTTATGTGTCCCCATCCTAATATTTCAGGCTCAAAGGGAAGGCAGAGAGAAGGGTTCCAAGATCCCGCAGCCACAGGGAGCCACTGGGGAGTGTAGGGAGCCAGTAGTGGAGTTCAGGCCCCTCCCAGAGCCGTTCTGTTCCCGAAGTGGGCGGGGTGGGGGGGCGCTCTCTGGTGCACAGTCTTGGTGGTGCACAGTCTTGGTGGGGTCCTCCACCTCCCCAGCTGCTTGCCTCGCAAGGATGGAGGGCTCCCTGGGTCCCCCAGCCACAGCAACCCTCTTTCCTGAGGTCCTAGTGGGATAGAGTTGCCTCCCCAACACCCCTGCAGCTCCCTCCAGTCCTCCCCCTTCTGAGCCAGGGTATGGGGGTACGGGGGTCCCACTTTGGGTCTCTGAGCCAAAGTGCAGAGGACACCTCTGACGTTGATCAGACCTTTGTCTGTATGCATTTTTCTGCTTGGTCTAGAATTTGCTCAACTTTTTTAGTGAAATGTGCTAAATCTATCATTATTGTGTCAATGTTTTCTTATAATTCTGGCAATCACTGTTTCACCTATTTTTAGGCAGGTTGGTTTCATCTGCCCTCGGGAGTCCTCCGAGTCCCTGGTCTCCAGCCCTGAGGAAAGTTTTTCCCAACTTTTTGTAATCTATTGGTCATTGTGGTGGGTTTCGGGATTCAGGCACACCTAAGTCACTAGAGGCCCACACTTGTGACACACAGCAAACCCAGGCAGAGAGTTCAGGGTTGAAATTTTCTAGCCAGCCAGGGGGCTGGGAACACACAGCCGTGCTCCCTGCTGCCCCGTGCCCCTTGCTGAGCCCGGGGGGTGCTAGGGTCCAGTAGGGCAGGCCTGGCACCTCTCCTGGCTCTGCCAAGCTCCCAGCACAGTCTAGAGCCAGCTCTGCATTTGACACAACTTCTTTCACTTTCATGGACTGGTTTTTCCCCTGTTTCACATAAGCCAATGTGTTTGTCAAGAGAAAGTTAATTAAAAACATATTTTTCTAATTAAATGGTAGGCTGTGCTATGCAAACAGTAAGATTCTTGTTTGAGAGCAAATCCCTCCCCGTTTCCAAGGCTACCCTGGGAATTTGATAGAACAGCCGTGCAGGACCAGCCCGTGGCGTCAGGACACGCGCAGAATGCAGCAGCAGTGCCCAAGTAGCTGGTCAGGTCTCCGAGCAGGCGGGAGGCCTGGCACTCACCCAGCATCACCCACAGCCTCATGTGGGCTCAGAAAGGCCCCCCATGCCACCCTTGGACTGACGCCTGGTCACAGCCTCCGTGGCTCAGGGAAGCTCATGGCGTCCTTGGACTCTTGCCCAGGCCTCCTTCTCCTGTTGTGCCCACGTGCCACACCCACCCCCCCAGCTCCCCACATCCCCAGTGCCAGCCCTGGAGTTCACCAGCCTGTGGGGGCTCAACTCAGCATCAGTCACAGGTTCTAAAAGTTTCCAGGGTTCACACATGCCCAAAGCTAGCAGAGCAGCTTAGGGCCGGCAGGGCCCACAAGGTGGACACTGAGCCACAGTCGGACTTGATTTCTCTCAGTGTTTTGTCAAGAATTTTTGCATCTGTAATTCCTTTATGGTGACATATTTTTCAGATTTGTGTTAAGAAAATTTTTTTATTTTATAAAATGAATTGGTGGGCTTTCCATTTTTTCCATCACCTGGAACACTCTAACTTTTCTTGAAAGGTTCGTTGAACTTCCCTGTACATATTCCGCAGCTCCTGTCATTGTGAAGAATACAACTGAATTCCCTTTCCAATCTCTTTTCTGTCAAGGGTCTGTTTTAGTTTTCCATTTCTTCTGGGGTCAGTTTTGCACTATGGGAGCGTAACTCATCTTACACGTTCAGTACATTGCCAAAGACCTGCACATACATCTGCTCAGCATCACCTTCGTTATATACATGGTCTTGTCAGCAGTTACACCTGCCTTATATGCATAGTTGTGCCTTATTTACATGTGGAGTTATAGCTGTTTCTGTCCTTCGTATTGGAGATTTGTTTCTTTCCCTTAGTCTGATTTTGCCAGCAGTTCATGTTTTATTCCTCTTTTCAAAGAATCAATTTATCTCTTCTTTTATTTTTGTCTAGTTTATCGATTTCAGCTTTTGTTCTATGAACACTCTATTTTTATTTTTAGTTTACTTCTTTAAAAAATGTTTTGAGGGTCTCGCTCTGTCACCCAGGCTAGAGTGCAGTGGCATGACTTCGGCTCACTGCAGCCTCTACCTCCTGGGCTCAAGCGATCTTCCTACCTCAGCCTCTTGAGTAGCTGGAACTACAGGCATATGCCACTATACCTGGCTAACTTTTGTATTTTTGTTTGTTTGTTTGTAGAGATGGTATTAAACCATATTGCCTAGGCTGGTCTCGAACTCCTGCATTCAAGTGATCCACCCACCTCGGCCTCCCAAGTGCTGGGATTACAGGCATGAGCCACCACATCCAGCCAACACTCTCTTTTTGTTGTAATTTTTCTGATTTCTTGAAAGGAATAAGTAATTTGTTTATGTTTGGGCTTTGTCTTTCAATAGTAAGAGCATTTAATGTGATCCTATTTTCCCTAATTGTGGTTTGGTATGTGTCCCATCAGATTTTGATGTGAGTTCTTTTCCTTTTTACTAGTTTTCTAGATGTTTCCATTTTTATTTCTTCTTGAATTCGAGGGTTATTTGAAAGCGTGAGTGCGTGTTTGTGCCACTTTTGGTTGCTTATGTCATCTTCCTGGAGAGGCTGTGGCTTGGGCAGGGATGATGGTTTTCTTTTGATCAGCTTCTGGGTGGATCTGTGTTTATGCTCCTGCTTTGTCAGTTGTTTGTTGGTAATTCGCTTTTTTGGTTTGGTTTTGTCTATTTGTTTGTGATGTGTTTAGAGAATACTGGACAAGCTGATTGCAAAGTTTACAGGAAAGAATAGATGTTTGAGATTTTCCAAGAAAATTTTGAAAGTGAATAGTACAACAGGCTATAATGCTAGTACGGTCAAAGCAGGAGAGGCTGGCAGAATAGATACAGAGGCAGCAGGGCAGGCCACAGTCCAGAGGAGGCCCTGCCACCATGAACTAGCATCAGACCCTGCCCTCTGTCTGGCCCCAGAGTCCCACTGTGTGGAGTGAAGGGCTCTGACACCCTTGTATCTGAGGACTGTCCAGAGCTAACTCTGTCCCGTGACTGGCCTGAGGGCAGGATGGGGCAACTGGCCAGTGCAGGGAGCCCAGGGGATACCTGCCAGTGGGCAACCGAATTGGCCCATCGTCGCCCAGTGGATAAATAGGTATCAGACTGAGGACCCCAATTCCAAGAGCCCAAAGGATGGATTTGGCAAGTGTTTGTGGCCTGCCCTGTCCTCTGTGCAGCCAGCAGGATGCTTAACGAGGCCTTTGTCCCTTCTGCTCATGTTCAGATATTTCCCACCCTTCCATGCAAGCCCTTCATTTGTAACAGCTTCCCTGGGGGCATCTCAGAGTCCACAGCATCCTCCCAGCCTTTTTTTTTTTTTTCTTTTTTTTTTTGAGACAGAGTTTCACTCTTGTTGCCCAGGCTGGAGTACAGTGCCGTGGTCTTGATTCACTGCAACCTCTGCCTCCCAGGTTCAAGTGATTCTCCTGCCTCAGCCTCCCAAGTAGCTGAGATTACAGGCGCCCGCCACTATGCCCGGCTAATTTTTTGTATTTTTAGTAGGAACGGGGGGACTTCATCGTGTTGTCCAGGCTGGTCTCGAACTCCTGACCTCAGATAATCTGCCCATCTCGGCCTCCCAAAGTGCTGGGATTACAGGCATGAACCATCACACCCTGCCCCAGCCTTCTTTTGGTCCCAACGAGACCCCTGTGAGGCTGCCTCATACCTGCGCCCCAGATGGGGAAACTGACACTGGAGCCCCACATGCTGGCTCCAAGCCCAGGCTCTGCCCTGCTCGGGCTCCAGGGTAGGAGCCCCTGGAGCCCAGGCTCATCCCTGAGCACTCAGCTCTGGGGGAGAAGGGCTGGGGTTCTTTTCTGCAGCTACTTAAACTCTCAGACCGAATCCACGTTTTCAAGGTTTGTTTTGCCAGCCTGCCTCTCACACAGCATCAGGATTTAGAGCCAAAGGGACACAAGAGATGAGAGCAACTCCCTGGGGCCAGTGGGGCTGTGCATTAAAGGAGAACCATTCAATTATTACGGTTCATTCAAATTCCATAAAAGCTGAGTCATTACAAGAGGTTTGGGACCTCTTAAAACTGCCATGAAATATTTGAAGAAAACTTCTGCTTTTCTACTGGAAAATTATATAGAAAATTATAATTTTCAAAATTGCACAAAGGGTGAAGCATCACAATCTGAGGTGCAAGCATTGTCTTCCTTCTTTTCCTTTTTTAAAGTAACAAAGTGTTGGACCAAAAAAAAAAAAAAAGTGTTTCCAGAGTCCGGCCACCCCAGAAGGAGCTAGCCATTTCTCCCACAAAACCCTCGGGAAGGTGCAAGGGTGGGGGCTCATCAAGACCTGACCAGGCCAACTTGCAGTCAACAAGCTTCCAGTGACAGATAACTTGCAAGCTCCTTCACACATCTGGGGGCCTCTCAAGGCCCAACAGCTGCCAGCTCTGGGGCTCAGGGGACCTCACGCGTGCCATCCTCCCTCCTGGGGTGACAGGGAGGCGGGATTCCTGCAAGCAGGAGGAGAAGGCGGCAGTGTAGGGTGGGGGCGCCACGGGGAAGGTTATGCACAGAGGGCAGCAGGTGCACATGGTTGAAGGGGTGGTGAGTTCCCCGGGCAGTGTCCTGGGGGCAGCTGGGAGCACCACAGGCCCAGAGCAAGGCAGTGGCATGGCCAATGATATTCAAGGGAAATGCACCCTCAGCCGTCATGGGGTAGCAGCGCCTGGGGACAGTGAGGAAACTGAAGGGTTGTCACTGGTCCCAAGTGGATAATGGTGGTTTGGACAGGCTGATGGCAGAGGGGCTGAGAAGAGGGCGCAGGGGTGAGGGACATAGCAGGGATCATGGGCCATCCCACCTTCATGGGCTCTGGAGCTCCTGAGCTCAGTATGGGACTAGCCATGTCCCCAGGTGGGAGCTGAAGCAGGAGAACACACAGTGTAATGCCAGAAGGGGCAAGCAGGGCCTGAGCCAAACACGCACCAGGAGCCTTGGGGAGGGTCACCTCAGGCTTTATCCCAAGGGCAGTAGGAGTCACCAAAGCTGGAAGCAGGGCAGGGATGCCACTGATGTGCCCTCTGAGACCACTGGCTGCAGCAGAGAACCTGCCAAGCCTGAACCTTTGCCCATGCTGGACCAGACCCCCAGGTCTGAGGTGAGGGTTTCACTGCAGGGCCTCCCACCCCCACTGTCTCCAGGTGGGCCCTGTGTCTCCTTCCCCCAGGAGCAACTGGACATGCTGCACCAGGCCCTTGATGAGAGCAGGAGGCACAATCAAGGCCTGGCCAAGAAGGGGAAGCTGCTGGAGGAGCAGCTCACCAACTTGGAGCACAGGTGCCAGGAGGCTGAGGGATCGCTGGAGCCCCTGCGACAGGTGAGGGTGCCCAGGAGGGCAGGGTACGCTGTCACCAGGAGGCGGTGAACAGGCTTACAGGGGAGAGGCCCTGTGGTCCTTTGCAGAATCAGCCTCTCAGCATGATGGGAGGCCTAGAGAGATGCTGGAGGCAAGTGTGCAGGCCTGCAGAGACCCAGGCCCCATCCAGTTCCCTGCTGACAGATGGGGAAACTGAGGCTGGAGGGGCCCACAGGGAGTCAGGGGGCTGGATTTCTTGCCGTCAGTAAGCACCCCTACAACAGAGGAGTCAGCTGTGGACACGCTGTTTAGGAGAAAATAAGCTGAGGCCAGAGCCAGCCTTAGATGGAACGACCCTGCTCTCAGAAACTCGGGCCCTCCCAATCCCTGGCCCACGCCCAGCATCTCCGGCCCAGGTGCTCTGGCGGCCACAGCAGCTCAGCGGGGGGCAGGAGGCGGCCGAGGCGCAGGCAGAGAGGCGCGTCCTGCAGGAGCAGACGGCGGCACTGCGCACCCAGCGGTCGCGTCTGCAGGGGGAGCTCGCGGCGCTGCGCGCTCAGCTCGCACAGGTAGGCGGCCGCGGTGGTCCTTAGAGAGGCGGGAGGAGCTCGTGGCGGGGATCCGCACGGGCGCAGCTGGGTAAGGCGCTGGCCCACGCAGGCTTCTGTGTCCTCACCTGCCGGTGGGGTGGCACTAAGCTCAGGGTCCGGACGCCCGCAGGTGGCCACAGACCTACCAGTGGTGTCGTGTGCGCCCTGCCTTGACTCTCCCTGGGCAGGCACCTTGGGTGGGGGCATAACCCTGGCTTTGTCTCCAGTGTCTGAGCCCAGCTTTGCTGGAAACCGAGTGACCTGACACACTGCGCACCCCAGAGCCCCAGAGGTCCCTGCTTATGGTGGAGATCGCCCCTCCCCTGGGGTGTGGCTGGAGCAACAGGTGGGCCAGCCTGTGCAGGTGCCCCACAACCTCCCCTCTCAAAGCTCGCAGGGACAGTGGCCACTGAGCTCCCGGTAGGGCCTGGGCAGACAGGGTGAGAGACCAGGAAGAGCTCAGTGGTCAAGGGGTGAAGTGACGGTCTTCACCCAGTCCTGTCATCCCCTGGCCTCCTGGGTGCAAGACAGGGTTTCGAAACCAAAAGGTCAGACAAATGTAGACCACCGTGTCCAGAGGTGGGCTGCAGAGGTGAGGCTGGGTGGAGGCACCCTGCTGGTGGGTGCGTGATCCAGTGATCCTGACCACTGAGCTCGGCCCCCAGGCCGCACGTGGACCCGGCTCCCACGCATGAAACCTGAGGTAGCAGAGCCATTCGCGGGGAGATGAGGGGTGCACAGCCGCCAGGTTCACTGATAGGGAAAGAGCCCGAGAAAGAGGAAATGGCGTTCCAGGAAGCAGGCAGAGCTTCTCAGAGTCCACACCCCAGCCATCACTCTCTGCGCCCACCAAGGAGGCGCCAGCTATGTGCAGCACCCCCTCCCCATCACCTGAGAGGCGGCTCTCTTGTCCTCTGTGAGCACTCGACCCACACCCAGGCACTCACTCCACCCACACCCAGGCACTCACTCCACCCACACCCAGGCACTCACTCCACCCACACCCAGGCACTCACTCCACCCACACCCAGGCATGCACCCTGGGAGTCTCGCTGCCCCCCATAGCAGGGGCTGGGTGCATGCAGGGGCCCCCACCTGGCAAGTGAGGGCAGAGTGGGCACATGGTCCCAGCCCACAGGGTGGCCTCACACTGATCCCTCTTTCTGTTCATCCTCCTCTCCTTGACACCAGCCCCTCGAGCTGTCTGCACAGTTGGGCTCCTCCCTGATGGGGATATGGTGGCTGTCCAGGGCTGCAGGGCTGGACACTGCCCTTTCTACAGCATGGGTTGTTTAAATGACTCCAGGGCACCATCAGGGTCCTGCACAGGGACTGTTTGGCTCACAAATGGGGCTGACTGGAGAGGCTGGTGCATCACATGGGCACATGGGCACAGCCCCCACCCACCCTGTGGGTCCAAGAGTGCAGGGTAGGGTAGTGCTGGTGGCCTAAGGCCAGAGTCCCTGCGGAAGCTGTGCCCACCTCCCTCTGGACCAGACGGTTTTGGAGGAGCTGCCTCCAGCTTGGCATCCCTGGACCCTGTTGCCCACTACCCAGGTCTCCTCATGACCCCTTGACCCCAGAGCCCCACACCCACCCCCTGTCAGCTACTCTCCTGCCACCCTTGCCCATACAGCCACAGAGTGGCTGCCGAGGTCAGGGAGAGCCATGGGAGAACCTGTGGGTCACCCCGCTGGAGGGACAGGCCTGGAAAGCCAAGCCGGTGTTGGTGGCACCACGACCCATGCACAAGCTCTCACCTCCAGCGCCCAGGGGGCCGAGCTTGTTCTCCTTGGGAAGTTTGTTTGCCATCCCAGGCCAGATGGCACAGGGGGAGGGGCGAGAAGGGCGGGTGTCTTTGGCCTTCCATCGTGGAGCCTGGGGGACAGCCCCTTGTCCCTCTGCTGGGTGCTGCTGAGGCCCTGCAGGAGCAGGGAAGGTGCCCACATGGCCCAGGCTGGCCCTGCAGAGCGGGCTACACCAGCTGTAGGCCCAGGGTTCTGATGCCCTCATAGCCCGCCTCTGGGAGTAGGCAGGAGGCCCCAGAGTGGGATGGGGCTCCAGAGGAGGCAGCCGGAAGGAAGATGGGCACTCGGGATGGGGGAGGGGAGGATGGCATCTGCTGAGCTGGTCCCTGAAGGGTCAGTGCCCCCATCTATGAAGTGGGGAAGGCAGGTGCTGAGGCCTCAGGGGTGAACCCCAGAGCAGGGTGGCACTTCCCAAGGCCTCACTGCCACCTGCACAAGGCCCTGCAGCCCAGCCTGCCCAGGGGACAGGGGCCAGCAGGCGAGGGCAGTCACGAAAGCCACCAGCCAGCTTGTCCACAAAGGACTACCTGCCCTCCAGAGGAGGGCCGGCCAGTGGGGTCCAGTCACCAGCCCCTGCTGCTGTTCCTGAAGGGGGCCCAGCCCTGGGCCATGGAGCCAGGGTGTTGGGGCCTGCCGTGGACGCTGCTGGGGGTGGGGGAGCAGGGGCTTGCATCAGCCCTGGTTGCGACAGCACTGCCCGGGGACGCAGAGCCAGCTGTGGGCACAGTGCCCGCCGTGAGTCCCTGGAGCCCGAGGAGGGGGAGGGAAGGAACAGCTAATGAGTTCCAGGAGGTCAGCTGTGAGGGGCCCACAAACCCATAAACCCTTTATTGGTGTCTCAGGAGGGGAAACCCGGATGTGGCCGTTTATTTATTTTGGATTTCACTTTTCTCTTCTCTTTATAACATGCACTTCCAGGAGTGTAACTGGATTTTTAAAGAAACAGGACTTCCTTTTTCAGTGCAGGGGGACTCTGTTTTTCTCAGTCCTGAAGAAGAAAGGAATCGTTATTCTTCGCACAGTTCCAACCACTGACCCCGTAACTAACTTTCCCCACGCGAATTATCCCTTCTGTCTCAGGGCCCGAAACCAGGCCTGCTCCAGCCCTGAAGCCGAGAGGGCAGGTTTGTGGTGTGCCGAGTGTGTGCACTGAGCCCCAGGTCTGCTGCCCAATCCTGGGCCAGGCCCAGCACCCAAGAGAGGGCAGTGGGGCCGACAGAGGACTGACCTGGCATTCCAGCCCAAGACTGTCGCCCCTGTGGACACAGCCCCAGCAGGCAGGACTCTCGGGGCTGGGCACAGCAGAGCCCAGAGGGAGCCTGGTTTGGAGAGCAGGGCAATGGGTTCCAAGCCTGCCTTAGCACCTGCCTGGCCCAATAAGCCTCTGACATCATGGGATCCCATCCACACCAACCACCCATGAGGCATGCCCCAGGCCATCTGGGGGCGCTGGAAGCAGGCTGTCTGGGGCTGGTGGACGGTGTTCCTTGCCTAGTGCTCTGTAAGACAGAACTCTTAGATCCAATCCTTTCCTCTAGAGGGCCCGTTCGCAAGGGAACAAAAGGTCCCTGCCAACTTTCCCACAGAAAATGTCTGTTTCCTGGGTAGCCTTCCCTGATATTTAACGTGCAGCTTATCCTTCCTGACCTGTATCGATGGGGTGGGGAGTGGGTGACTAAGGAGGGGGCTCACTGGGGCAGCCTGCAGCCTACAAGGAGGACGGACAGTGGGGATGGTGCTGCCAATGCCACAGGCTTGTTGGGACTGAGACAGCAAGTATGCCTGGCTCTCAGGGCCTGTGCCTGTACGAGCTCAGCAGATCCTGAGTGCCAGCAGCAGAAGGCAAGTGCCAGAGAGTGCAGGGGATCATGGCTCATGAGGCTTGGAGGAACACTGAGAAGACGTTTGCGGGGTAGCTCCTGGAATGTCACCTTAAGAGATGTAGAGAGCCCCCCATTAAGGATGTTGATGGGGACATCTGCTGCTCTGTAGCTGGATGGGGACTGGCCCCATGCTCCTCCTTAAGCTGTCACTCTGGCTGCAGATGTCAGATAGACCTGGGTGAGGCCGGGGTTCCTGGCCCAGGGCAGTGCCCTTCCTGACCCTGCCAGCTCTTAGGGGAATTCAGAGTCCTTCCCAGAGGCATCCCTGTGCTCCCAGAGGAGGGCTGGCCTGACCTCACTTCCTGCCACGAGGCCACAGGTTCTGCCTCCTGGGCTCTCTGCAGACGGAGCAAGAGACACTGAAGAGGGAGGAGGATGTGGTGAGGCTGGGGGCTGAGAAGGAGCAGCTGGACCAGTCTCTGAACAGCCTGCACAAGGAGGTGGATGGAGTCCGGAGGCAAAATCATCAGCTGCAGGTCAACTGGGCCAGCAGAGCTCTGTGTACCCCAGACTTGGGAACAGACGTGGGGTGGGATCCAGGAGGGTGTCAGTTCCAGAGGGGTGGCTGGTGTACCTCCATCTCACATGTGCACACATGGGTAGGGTGGCTGGCTGGACCAGCTTGTGCATGTGATGGATACAGACTCACATCAAGGCCCCAGGCAGAGCTGGAACCAGGACCCAAGGCTCCTGCCCTTCTTGAGACATTGAAGTCCCCGTGGGAGCCAGGCCTGGGCTCTATAAAGCAGCACAAGGGTCAGACGAGGGAGGTCAGAGAGACCTGCGGGACAGGGCCAGAGGCTGCTGCCTGCTTGTGTTGGGGCGCGGGCCAAGGGGCCTGACACCCACAGAAGGGGCCTCAGAGGCTTCATTCTCCCTGTCCACATTGGACATACCCCCATCCTCAGAGACCAGCAGGGGATGGGGGCAGGATGGGCAAGAATCAAACTTTGATGCCCTCCAGACACCCAGCCCAGACAAAGGGAACCTGGGATGCCATTAAAACAGATTTTAGGCCCACGCTGGAGGCTGCGGCTTAGTCTCCAGCCCAGCCAAAGCCAAACCCAAGGTCTGTGGGCTGAACATGTGCACCCAACCCCAGGTCTGCTGGGCAGTCCTAGCCAGGGTCAACACCGGCAGAGGACAGTGGGGCCCACAAGGGGAGGTGGGACATCCTGTGGCACTCCTGCTCTGGGATTCTGTGTGGCCCTCGGTGAGAGACAGCAGTGAGACGCCCACGTTCTCACTCCAGGCCCAGATGGTGGAGATGGAGCAGGCCCACACCCAGCAGCTCCGGGACCTGGCGGCCCAGCACCAGCGGGACCTGGCCACAGAGGCAGAGCGTCTGCATGGGGACCAGTCACAGGCCACACAGGCCCTGGAGTCCCAAGAATGGACCCACCAGCAGCGGGTGAAGATGCTGGAAGAGCAGGTAAGGTTGGGACCCCAACCCCCTGGGTGAGGGCAGAGGGAGGGAGGGAGGACTGGCATCCCCGCAGCAGCACCCAGTAGGGGTGACTTCCTGAAGTCTTCTAGCAACAGGGGCTCTCCACTGCCACCCAGTGGGCTCCAGACCCGCTCTGGGCACTTCTTTGCTCTCGAGGGCACGAGGTTTACCTCATATCCCAGTGAGGTCACTGGGAGGTGGAGCGTGGATTCTGGGGCAGGTCACCACCCTCTCTGAGCCTCCATTGCCCTGTCTCTAAAGTGGGGTAGGCAGGACAGCTCCTGTGAGGGGTCACTGGGAGACTGAGCTGTCGCTATGTGTGAGGTGCTTAGACAGCACCCGGCACACACGGTTGTAGCAGAGGCAGCCCCTGCACCTGTCCTTCAGAGTCACGAAGGGAAAACAATGGTGCGCGTGGCACATGTGGGGATGAGGTGGGCACAGTGAGGCGTTGTGCACGGCACACCCACACATGCATAGGTGCACGTGACAGACCTGCTGGGCTGAACCACGGAGCCTTGGAGCTCAGAGCTGTCAGGACCTTAGAGCTGTCTGTTCATTTTACAGATGAGGAAACTGAGGCCCAGGAGGTGACCTGACTGCCCAGTGTCATCCCCAAGTTAGGGCCCATGACCACCAGGGCACTTTTGCTAAATTTATTAGCAAAAGGACATTTATTTATTTCCTTATCATTCTGAGTGCCTTTTTTTTTTTTTTTTTTTTTTTTTTGAGATGGGGTCTCACTCTGTTGCCTGGGCTGGTATGCAGTGGCACGATCTCGGCTCACTGCAACCTCTACCTGCTGGGTTCAAGCGATTCTCCTGCCTCAGCCTCCAGAGTAGCTGGGATTGCAAGCACCCACCACCATGCCTGGCTAATTTTTTTGTATTTTTAGTAGATACGGGGTTTCACCATGTTGGCCAGGCTGGTCTTGAACTCCTGACCTCAGGTGATCCTGAGGCCCAAGGCCCGCCTCAGTCACCCAGAGTGCTGGGATTACAGGTGTGAGTGAGCCACTGCACCTGGCCTCATTCTGAGCGCTTTCATGGCCTGAATAGAAGCAGGCCCATCCACCCAGGGTGCGCAGTGGCCATAATCCTGAGGCCTCCACAGGTGGGCAGAGTGGGCATCCGTGGTGAGAGGCAGAACTGCGCATCCCTCTGGCAGCAAGGGAGTCGGTCTGATGTCTGCTTGATGTTTCTGTCCCAGGCATGCCACCTCTCCTCGGAGCTGTGGACTGAGGCCTCCAGCCCTTCCTGTCACAGAGCCCTCCATGCCTCTGTGCCCTGGGGCCCTGGCCATGCAGCCTGCCCACCTGACCTAAGCCACCGTTCTGTCCCCAGGTGGCCGGCCTGAAGGAGCAATTGGACCAGGAAGTGCAGCGGCGGCAACAGGCCCACCTCGACCAGGCCTTCCAGACAGGACAGTGAGGCCTGCTGCACACCACCCAGCAGCCTAGCCGCCTTCAGCCCTGACAGGCCTGCAGGGGGCCCTGGGGAAGGTGCTGGAGGCGCTGGGCTGCTGGGGGAACCACTGTTGGGAAAACCAATGCCATGTGCTCTGCACAAGAGAGACAAAGCTCAAATGGGGTGGGCACGATGCCAGCAGAAAGCACAGGGTGCAGGTAGCCACCAGCCGGGCTAACACTCACTCCTCAGGGTCCCCAGGCAGTGGCGCACTCTGAGCCCATTGGCCACAGAGCTCCTCTGGCCCCTGGGGACTCGGCCTGCAGCTGGTGCTGGACCACACTGCAGGTCGTTCATCGCTGACAGCCCCTTCCCCTCCGGCAGAGAGCAGGGGCTTGGGCATCCTCACACCCTACCCCCGCCTGGCGTCCTCACAGCCTGCCCCTGCCTGGCACACCATTTCCACTTTGGAGGAGCTGGTCTGGCCAGACCCCCGGGGCCAGGCCCTGTCAGGCTGGCTTCCCCGGCTTCATTCCGTGCCCTCAGCTCTGTAAACACGGGAAAACACGTGGAAAACATTTCCACCAACTGGAGCCAAAAACATAATGTCCTGTAAGGCCAGCCGCCACATCCCCACGCCCAGCGGCTGCGAGCCTCCGCATCCAGGAACTGCGGCCGTCACGGTGGCAGGTGGCTGGAAGTGACTCAGATTCAAGTCCCCGTGACTCACTGGCCGCCAGAAGCAGGGGAGTGTAACACTTAAAGCTGTTACAGAGCCTCCCATGTTCCTGGCCTGGAAATGCTGGGAACGGTCCTGCAGGATTCCGGCCGGGTTGCTATGGAGACCCAGGCGGCCATCTTGGGCCTATGGCATGGGCCACCTGTGTCCATCTGTGCTCCTCGTCTCCATCACCATTGCTCAGAGTGACTTGTTCTCCTCTCCAAAGGGCCGCATGCTTTATAGGTGGTCATTTGTGATATCTGTGGGGCACCAGCCAGCCCAGTGAATCCCTGCATGTACCACAGGGGCCTCCCGCCCCGGCCGCAAGGACTCTGGCCTAGGGGTGCAAGGCCAGAGGCTCCCGGCCCCCACCCCATCACAGTTACTGTGAGCCGCAGCTCCATGTGCAGCAGTGTCTATTTCAAGATCACTCTGGGACTTAAAATAGTCTGTCCTGGCACACCTGGTTTTCTGGTGGACTTAGTAATGGAGTTACCATATGCTGTAAATTGTGCAAAATCAATAGCTAAAGAGAGGTGGTCAAATAGGCTGCTTCCTGTCTGTCACCTCTGCCTGATTGTTGGGGGCTGTGTTGAGAAGGATTCTGAGGTTCAGCCTGGGCTCTGAGGGGAAGAGCTTGGTGACCCATGAGCAGAGGTTACTGTGGGCAAAGGAGGAGTCAATGGTGGCACAGGTGCCCTAATAGGCACTCCCTGCCGTGGCCAGTCATGGGTGGAGGACAGCAGGCAGGCCTGCCCCCACTGCTGGAGAACGCTCTGCCAGATGGCAGGTGGAGAGGGTCACTGAGAGGCAGCGTGTGGTGCTAGGGCCTGGCACTTAGTAGGTATGTCCCTTCCCTGCCTTCCCTCCCCATCCGCATTCTCCTCAGAGAGGGGGACTCCCACTCCGCAGCCCTATTTAGACAGCCCGCTCTCCGGCAGTTTCAGGACCCTCCCTGCCCTGGCTGCTCATGGTGAACATTTGAAATGCACGTAGGGGCCTCAGAATTTTGAAATTTAACAAATAGTTAAATCAGCATAGGAGATGCTATTTTAACTTGTTCAACCTAAAGGCATGTATTTAGGAAAAGAGGATTTTTCTAGTGGAAATACGTTGGCATGTTCTTAAACATGTCCAGCGGTCGTGCGTGGGCCTTTGTGTTTGGGTCTCATGATGACTGAGAACTGTGCTGGGGTTTGGAGAGCTCTCCCTCTGTTCTCACAGCAGCCCTTCGAGCACCTGGTTTGCAGATGGGGAGGAAGCCTTGCTGTGGGACAACACTCTGCACCCGGTCGTCAGGAGAGGGTCAGGCCAGGGACCTGACAGCCCAGGTCAAGGCTCCCTCTCCACTGGCCTTGCCCCAGGCCCATCTGCCCAGTGAGGGGCAGGCAGAACCCACGATAACCAGAGGACATGCCCCAGAGGCTGGGGTCCCCCTGCCCCTTCGTGAAGGCAAGGCCAAGGGAAGAGGGGGCTGGACCCCTTCCCATGCCCTCCGCAGCGTCGAGGGGAAAACACCGTGCGTGGCTTGCAGCCAGCCCAGGCCTGCCTGGACGGGGGTCCCAGCTGTGCCCCCAACAGCTGTGGAACCCTGGACAGATTCTTTAGGTTTTGGTTTCCCTGTCTATAAAGTGGGGTGATCCCAGCCCCAGAGGGCCCTGGTGTGTCCTCCGTGAGGGATCACCCAAGCTGAGGCCAGAAGGACTCAGCTAACGGTGGAGGGACTATCACCTGCCGCAGCCACAGCTCTGGGAGTGCCATGTCCATCTCCCTGCTGCCATCCCCAGCCTGCAGAGCAGCCTCGGCCATGGTCCAGCGGCGCCGGGGTGTTCGAGGGAGCAGCCCCTGAGGCCAGCCTGGTGGAGGCGGCGCAGATCCGTGGTGCTCCCAAGGGGAGGGCAACTCTCAGGGTCTGCCTCTAGAACCCACAGTGAGTCTGGGTGTCGGTGGAAACTCGGAGGTGGCCCTCAGGCCTGTCCCTGCAGGGGATGGACCCCCAGAACCACCTCATGGAGCTGGAGCCACACATAACACTTGCGGCCTCAGAGGCCTCCACAGTCTGGCTCTTCCTCTGCCTGCCCTCTCCGGGGGGCAGAGGGGATAAATGTGCCCAGGGTTTCTGAAAGCCAGGAGACCCTCCCCCACACAAGGCAGGGATGCAGGCAGGGGCCCAGCTCCTGTCTGAGACAGAACACAAAATCCCTTCGGATTCCTGCCACCCTTGAGGCTTGCTGAGGAATGTGGGGCATGCAGGGGGTGTTGGTGGGTCCTATCTGGCCTCTGGCCAGGAAGCTCTGATGCTCTGACAGGACCTCAGGTGCCTGGGTCAGGGGGCAGCACTCTGCAGGCATCCAAGGATGGGGATACAGACCAACGCAGGGAGGGGACAAATGGGAGAGGAAGGCCCCCTGGGGAGGGGCCACTGGAGGAGGGGCCACATTGAACACAGACGGCAGCACCCCATGGCAGGCCAGCCCTCTGAAGCACCCCAGGTTGAGGGAAGCACAAGCTTTGGTTGGCTGAAGCTGGGGCAGGAAGTGGGCCAGCTGGAACCAAGAGCATTGTTTATCTGGGCTTCCAAAACATTCATACTTTTCAAATTAATTGCAAAAGAAATGTTAGCAGGGAAACATAGAAAGAAGAATGTAACCACCACCATGATTTGTGACCTGCAGAGCCCCTGAGGTGACACCCAGCTTTTTCTAGCACACGTGTGCTTAGGACGGTTGAGGCTATAGCATGGATGCTACTCAGAGTACTATTTTTTAAAACTTTTGCTTGACACGATACCATTAGAGTTTTCCAGAATCACTAAAAACGCCTCAGAGCAGGTTTTGTTGCTGCAGGGCCTGAGTGCCCCTCCACTGCTGGCTGTCCCCGCCGTCCTGGAGCCCTGTGGGCTCTGTCCTGTCTTGGGCACTTGGGAGACGGACGAGGCTCCCAACGGGAGGCAGGGTCTCATCACCCCCAGGATAGGGAGAGCCGATGCCTGAGCCCATGCAGCAGTGAACATCCTGGGAAGGAAGTGTTGAGCCCCAGTCCCGTCGTTTCCTTAAGATCAACCACAGAAGTCCCGTCATGGGAGTCAACGTGTGCGCGGCTCTGTGTGCATGAGAAGAGGAGGTGCAGGGCAGGCTGCGCGGCCCCCACACTCCCTCAGGGGGCCAACTGCACCAAGACTCCAACCGTCCACACAGGACAGTGACCAGGTGAGCAGGTGGAGCGGTCCTTGGCCTCTGTGACCTCCTGGCCTCATTCCACAGCATGTAGAGGTTTACTTGGGATCGGGGCTTCTGGGGCAGGAGACCTGCACTCCACCTGCCACTTCTGGGAGAGAAGGAGAAAAAGTTAGGGTGGGCTACAGCCAGCCAGCTCCTGCCCCTGGCAGCCCAGGCCTGAGCCCCCTGGGATCTCCCACCCCTACCCTGTAAGGACCAGACAAACAGGCCCAGCCGACCAGGTGCAGGTTGAGGAAGGCACTCCCCACCTTCGCCTGCGTGGAGCCCCGAGCCTTGGGGCATCCTGAGGGCAGCTCCCGGGGCACCCCATCTAAATTGCACACACACTCAGGCCCTAAATTAAAATGTCACAGGCCGGTTGGGGAGGCTCGGGTTTCCTGGCCACGGAACATGAGCCTGCTTGATAAAACAATTTTGGTTTTGATAAATGTGGATTTTCTGTGGCAGAGACAAAGGCGCCCTTGAGTCCAGAGGGGAGCCTAAAACAGCACATTGCTGAAAAGTATTTCCTGATAATATTTTTAGCACCTGAAAAAAACATTTTTTTCTCTTTTTTGCCTGCAGAGTTGTGTGCGTGTGTGTGTGTGCGTGTGTGTGTGTGTTTTTAATGAAATGTAATGCCCAGCAGCAATGGAGCCTTGTGTTAACCCCCAGATCCCCGGGCCCGGCTGAAAATCTGCACAGGGCGCAGGCCAAGGCTGGTCAGCAGGGTACGGGCCCAAGGAAGAGTGGTCTCTCTGGGCCATGACCAGGGTCTGGCCCACGGCCAGCTGCTCCCCAGGCCCACCAGCTCTGACTCTCTGGGACAAGGATGAACCTAAGCGTTTCCAAACGCTGCTCTGTGGACCCCTGCAAGGCCCACCAGCCCACCCGCCTAGAGAAACAGGCCTCCACTTGGTGTAGCCAGTGAGTGCCACTGTGTGCCCCAAGATGCCCTGGGCCCTGGGCAGCCCTGCCCCCAAGTTGACCCAAACCCAGCCCAGAAATGGGTCGTTACCCAGGCCCCTGTCTTATGTGCTCAAGAGAAGGTCAGCAGTGGCGAGAAGGGCGCCTGTGGCCTGAGCAGCCAGCTTGGAGGCAGCACCCTGGCTGGGATCTAAGAGCAGAGCAGGAGCATGTGGTGGGAAGTGGATGGGAGTAGGGACAGGGCAGGAGGTGGGCCAGCCCTAGGGCGGGTCAAAGCCTCAAGCCCTCATGATGAGGCTTCTTCAGGGGAGAAATCCTGCCCTGGGGTTGGCACTGCCACCTCCCACCTTCGCAAACTCATGGGAAGGGCCTTCCAGCCAGGCCCCAAATGCACTGAAAAGAGGATAGAGGGCTGCCAGGTTTTTCTAGAAAAAAGACAAACAGAAAAGCGTTCTCCCTGATTCCCGCCATGGTGACGCCTGGCAGCTCTGTTCCCGAGGCTGCTACATGGGGCCTTGTCCTGACCCCACAGCCTGTGCCAGCGAGAGGTGGGAGCAGCCCTCCCTGCCCAGGGAGGCCAGGGCTGGGCTGAGGAAGGGGTTAAAGCATGTTCCTGAGGCCCCGTGTGTGTGCGTATGCCGCCTCCGTGCGTGCGAATATGTATGTGCGCGTGGACGTGTGTGCATGTGTGTGGAGACGTGTCTCTCCTCGCCAGGTTCTCACCGAGAGCCGGCCTCAAGTAGGGATTCTACAAGTCCCTCTCTGATTCCTTCCTCCAAAGACAGGAGGCCTTGACCTTTCTGGCCCTGGAACCATGGCTGTGCTGCTGTCCTGGAGCTCTGAAAGCTGGGACCGTGATCTAAGGGCTAACTGTGGGACAGAACCTGTCCTCTCCCAGGCTCAGTTTGCCTCTCTGCAAACAGAATCGCCACCCCATGCAGGGTGGGAAAGGTGCCAGGGGCAAGCTTTCAGGCGCGCTCACTCTCAGGGGCGTGCCAGTGCAGGGTCAGCCCCTCCTTAAACATTCTGCACCTGGCCCTGACACCAGATCTAAAGGGTTGTGAACCTTTAAGTGAAAACACCAAGTACAGGATCTGTGAGAACCGGCAACACCCAGTCACACCCAGAGAACCCTCCGCTGCTTCTTAAAAATAACATTGACTGCGCCCGGCCTCACTGAAAAACAACACATGCTCACCTGAGACATTTCAGAAGATACAGACACGAAGACAAACAAAAAACCACCCAGCACCTCAGTAGTAGATGCAGTTATCATCAGCCCGTCCTTTTCTGCTTGTCTTGAGGGGTGCACCCTTATCTTTGGGGGCCCCAGTGTGGCACGCAGCCAACATCACCCAACACTAAGAGACAAGACGAGGGTGGGCCGGATGGGTTCCAGGAATCAGGCCCTGCCATGAGCCTGGGGACACAGAGGTGGTCCCGGCTGGGCCCCTGAGGAAAGACAGACAGGCACAGAGCAATGCCCAGGCCAGCAGCCCCAGAGGCAGAGGGGAGGGCTGGCAGGCCACAGGGTATGGACCCTGAATTCAAATACTGGGACTCAGGGTCCTGCCCCAGCCTGCCAAGGCCAGCGTCATGGGCCCGCTTGCCCCCAGGGCCTGAGTGGGTCAGTCTTCCCCACGGAGGGTTTGCTTTACCCAGGGGTCGCCCCCGAGGTCCTGAACCTCCCAGGAATTTCTCCTGATGTGGCTGCGCAGATGCAAACACTGTGTTCCTCCGGGCTCTTCCTCACACAAACCCAGGCAGGGAGTGGGCTCCGGGGGTAGCCGGCACTGCCCCTGTGGCTGGAAGCCTGGCGTCCCCAAGCTCGGGGCTAGGAAGGGGGCAGCTTGGGACGGGCCTCTGGCCACTCTAAGAAAGGTTAATCCAACGCACTGCCCGGCCAGGGTGCCCCTCCCGCCCCCCGCACGGTGACACGCCTTCAGGGCGGGCCCAGCGTCTCAGGCCTTAGGGACACAGGTCTGCCCCAGGACGGCTCTGAGGGTCCAGGCGCCTCCACCAGGGTAGGGACCCGGGACGGAGCATGACCCCACCACGGGGCGCGCGCCCGCAGGGCCCTCGATCGACTTGCCTGTGCCCGGGCCAGGGGACTGAGCTCCCCGCGCGCCCGCGCCCTCCCACGGGGCCTGGCGCTTTAAGAGACGCCCGATTTGCATGGCCCCGCCCCCCCGAGTGACCGCCGGGCTGGATATTTAAATCGTGGCCCCAGGGGCGGGGCTGGCCCCGAACGCGGTCCCGCCCGGCGCTGTCCTCCGCGGAGCTGCGGACAGAGCGCGGCCCGGCTGCACGGGCGCGGGACGCGGAGCCCCCGACGGCGCGGCCAGCGGGCGCACCAGCGCTCCCCGCACCCCGCCTGGCCCTGCCGGCCACCCCCGCGCGCAGCCTCGTCCCCCAGCGCCCGGCGCCGCCCGCGCCCCGTCCCGCCCGCACACCCCCGCGATGCCGCTCGGCGTCGCCTGGACGCTGCTGGTGGCCGCGGCCCTGGGGCTCGGGGCGCGCGGGGTGCGCGGCGCGGTGGCTCTTGCCGACTTCTACCCGTTCGGCGCCGCGCGCGGCGACGCCGTCACCCCCAAGCAGGACGACGGTGGCTCGGGGCTGCGGCCGCTCTCCGTGCCCTTTCCGTTCTTCGGCGCCGAGCACTCCGGACTCTACGTGAGTAACCCCCGGGCTCGCGGGGCGCCCGGGAGGGGAGGGCGCTGCGCCCCGGCCGCTGCCCGCCGGGCCCGGACTCCCGCCGCCGCCGCCAGCCACTTGGCACCGGGGCGGCCCGAGGTGGAATGAGGACAGCGCTTCCTCCCTCGGCGGCCAAGGCCGGACAGCGGCCCGCAGGAGAGGCGCGCGGGCGGGGCGAGGGCGGCAGCCGCCGGGCACCGAGGCGGGGGCGAGTGGAGCGCGGCGCCCCAGCCCCTGCCAGACCTGCCGAGCGCGTCTCCCCGGCGCCTGATCCCCAGGGGAGAGCAGGGGGCCCTGGTACTGCCCTGGTTTTCACACATAGCAGTGTGGCCGTGGGCACGGGCTTCCCGGGCCTCAGTTTCCCAAGTGGGGCTCCTGGCCTGCGAAGGTTGCAGCCCCTCCTTGGGCCATTTCAGCCCCGCCCCCCGTGGACGCCAGTGCGGTCCAGGGCCAGGAGACTGGACCCCTTGCTCAGGCACGTAGGGCAGGGCTTGCTTCTCCACAGACCCTCCTAAGCGGGCTAGGAACAGACTTGCCCCCTCTCTCCCCTCCTCTCCGCAGTCTGGGGTCTGGCCGCTCAGGCTCAGACCCTCCAAACAGGACTCCCAGTGGGACTCCTGAGGCCAGGGACTCATGACAGCAGGCTCAGCTCAGCTGAAGGAACAGGCCCAGTGCCAGTTCTGTTTCCATGGCTCCCAGAGTGTGACCCTAGGCCAAGCCCTTATGGCCGCCCAGGGAATGAAATGCACCTGGTAACCTAATGGAGCACTTGCCCTGAGTAGGCCACCGTGCACTGGAACTTGGTGGTTTCCTGAAACACCCCAGATCATATCTAGAAAACTGCTGGGCCAGCCTCTAGTAGAGTCCCCTCCGGCTCCATCACCACTGCCACCTCCACCATCAGCCCTCCCACACCCTCGCCCACCTCCAGTCTCTACCCACTGCCAGCCACATCGCCTCTGCCATCTGTGGTGCCCGGAGTAACACCACCTGTACTGCCAACTCCACCATCAGCACCACCTCCTTCAGCCCCACCAGCAGCAGCACTCCCTCCACCACCATCCCCATGGTCCCCAGCTTCCCGTCGTCACCATCCACATCCTCTGCATGGCTAACATCATCCGTCGCAGCCTCCATCCACAGGGCCTCCTCCGCCACATGCCCTCCAGGGCACCTCCCACCCCACAACTCCCAACACCATCCACAGTGCCCACTGTGTTTCCCCCACCTGCTCAGGAAGGCCTCCCCACCTCAGTGGCAGCACTGGGTGACCTGACCGTGGTGGGAGGAGCAGCCATGCTGTCGATGCTACCCCCTGAAAGTCCCTCTGGACCAGGATTTGGACAGAGGAGCGGGACTGACTGCTGGAAGTACGAAGTGGGTAGGGCAGAACGGCGCTCAGGGTTGGCCCGGGCTGGAGGAGGCCTGTCCACTTTAGGTATGGGACACTCACATTGGCACCATCCGAACAGAACTCAAAAGGCTCCTTAAGCATTTGGGCCAAGCTCAGCGTTCCCGCCCAAAGTCACAGGTGAAAAATATTATTAAAATGGTTAACCCACTTAACAGCCTCACCGAAAACATCTACCCTTGCCAGAACAACTAGAGGAAACAGCTCTAACGTGGGAAGATCTGCTAGGAAAACAAGGGTTTCGTCAGAAATGAACCTTCTGGCTGCTAACAAAACATTTATCTCCATCAGAGCTTTTTCCTGAAACAAAGATATTATTTGAAAAACATTTGCTGATGTGGACGCAGTGCCTGCAGTGCACTTCACCTTTCTGTTTGCTTAGCAGGAAGGAAAATGGGATTCTTGAGGGTGCGTTGCCCAGGACACCTTGCCTGAAGTAACTGTGAGGGCTCTGTGGTCAAGGAGGGAGAGAGGAAGGGGTGCTTGGCAGCAGGTTAGGGCTGAAGCCAGGTGGAAAGAAGGGAGGCATTTGTTCTGAAGGAAGTGGACCTGATTGGGGCCTCCCACGCCCACCCAGGCTGAGCAGACCCTCTTCGGAGGCCCCTGGCTCTGGCCCTTGTCCAGCTCCAGTCAGTAGGGGCATGGTGTCTGCTGGCCCTGGACTCAGACTCCCATGTCAGGCCCAGCCAGGACCTTCCAGCCCCCATCCCACTGCAGTGACCTCTGTGCTCCTCCACCCCCAGCCTGTGGCTTGACCTAGAGTAGGCTTGTTGTCTGAATGAATGAACGTGCCTCCCTCTGACACTGCCCGCACGTCACAGGTAGAAATTAGAAGTGCTCTTGCATGAGATGGGTGCTTCTTCAGTCTTCAGCAGAAATAGCACATGGATTATGGCCCTAGCAAGACAGCTCTGCCACACATGGAGTGGCCCCCTTTCCAGAAGGGACCCATCGTTTTGCTTCTTTCTCATGTCATAGTGGCTGTATGTGTGTGGTAAGTCGTAAGGCTCTGAAAAGTGTTGAAAGTGCATTTTATTGCTGAGGTTCTACACACAAAGATAATGCAGCCAAGGAGTGTGGCACGTTGAGGAGTGTGGTGCGCCAAGGAGTGTGGTATGCCAAGGACTGTGGTATGCCGAGGAGTGTGGTGTGCTGCTGCTACCCTGCCATGCAGGAACTGCCAGTGTCTGCATTAAGACGGAGCTTGCCGTGGTCCGTGGGGCCTGTGTAGGTGGAGTGGTTTCCTAGGGGCAGGTGCAGGTAATGAGAGAGGAAATCTTCCTGGTGCCCCCTACACTGAAGCCCCTGGCTCCAAGCACTGCCCCCACCCACGGCATGGTCTTTAGGCCATGGGAAGATCTCGATTTCCTTGGTATCAGGACCCCCGACAGAGCCCTGAGCAGAGGCAGGGAGGATTTGAGGGTTGAGAGTAGGTGGTGCCCTGCAGAGCCCGCAGGCAAGAAGGAGGAATGCAGACAGTCAGCCTGACCCTGGCTGGTGCTGGCCAAACCCCTACTCTGCGTCCTGAGGCTTGGTGCCATACCCCAAGTCTGCTCGCTCTGGCTCTGCATGACATTCCCATCCGGGCACAATCCCGTCCCTACTCCTCCCAGAACACAGAGCCCAGGGCAGCTGCTCTGGTGTGGGAGCTCACCTGCAGCCTGTGACCTTTGCCTGGTCATTTCCTCTCTGAGCCTCTGTCTCCCCATCTGTGTGGTGAAGCTCCCCCATCAGATCATACCTGTGACACACCCCATCACTGTCACGGTTGTGTGGTCACCAGCTCCAAGGCATCAGGAAAATCCACCCTGACCCACAGGGACTGTCTCAGCGGGACCGAGGCCTGCGCATGAGCGGATCTGGGAGAAGACGTGGGGAGAAATCACTGCCCTCTCTGCTCTTTCCTGAGCTCATGAAACACCCCCAGCAAATGCAGGAGCCCCTTGGCTGGGAGAAGGGTCCTGGGCTGCCCCTTGGCCACCCTATTCACTGAGGTTCCAGGGCTGGCCCACCCCCTGCTGTGGGCTTGGCCAAGGTGGTCCTGCCCCTCATCAGCACCTGCTTCTTGCTGATGCCTGGATATGGCGGAAGCAGATGGAAGGGGATCCTGGGGAAGAGGAATGGGGCTGGAGTCAAGGAGGATGCTGGAGTGAGAGAGCCTGATGACTCCAGGTCAAGGCCATGAGCCCAGGACAGCTGTGATCTGCCTGGACCTCACAGGCAGCCCCTGAGAGGATGGAGCAGGACAGTCATGCCCAGTGCAGATGAGGAAACTGAGGCTCAGAATGCAGATTCAGGGGTCTTCAGTCTGCTAGTTCCAGCTGCCTCCTCACTGTGCCACCCAAACTCAGTGGGACCAAAACGGAAATCCTGATTCCTCCCTGGCCCCCACCCATCTCCGTGAATGAACCCCTGAGAGGCTCCCCGATGCCTCCTTCCTCTCCCTCACCCTCCACGTCAGCAGCAGCTCCGCCTACATCTCTATTTGGACCACTTCCTAGCTGTCCCCTTCCCGATGCAAGCTCCGTCCCCACTTGCCGGGACACCTGCAGCACCCCCTTGCTGACCTCCAGCTCCTGGCCTTTCCCTCCTCTGTGCAGAGTGGGCAAGGGAGCCGTACAAAACACCGGTGGGATCCGGTCTCTCCTCGCCAGAATCCCCGCTACACTTCCCTGCCCCCGCCCCCTGCCCCGCTCAGACACTCCCCCAGCCCCACCCTCTGTGCTCACTGCAGCTCGTTGGTTCTGACCTCACCTGGGGTGCTCCTTAGTTTTCTTGTTTGGGATATGCACCCCATGAAGGCAGGGACCACATTCATCCTCATGCCACCATTCTGGTGGTGGGCTCAGAATAGGCCTCAGACCACAGCCTGGGGCTGTAGTGGTGGTTGTGCCCCTGTGAAGGACTCTCTCTTCCACCCCTGCTGAGGCCAGAGGATACATGCAGCAAAATGCCTGCACCCTGAGCAGTGAGTCCTCCTGTGCCACATCCACATTGTGGGCTCATGGTGGTGGCCACCAGCAAATTTCTGCACCCTGTGTTCCCCAAAGCAGAAGCAGTCCCACCGTCCCTGACAGGGTGAGTCTTAGCCTGGGGGTCAGCTTTTCCACACAGAGATGCAGGACCTGCACACTTCAGCCTCAGCCCACGGCTGGCTCCCTCCCAGGACTGGCCTGACCCATGGCCCAGGCACAGCTGTTGGAACACGGTAGTGTGGTAGGGGGTCCTGGCTGCATGCTGGGCCCCATAAGGAAAGTCTCTGTCTGCACTGCCCCACCTCTGCAGGTGACCTGCTTAGAGAAGAGGCTCACAGGGAAGACAGGTCAGTTTGTGTGATACTGACATGAAGTGTTGTCTGTGACATTTCTGTGTGTGATGGGCCTTGAGAAGCCGTAAGGCTGCACACAGGAACAGCAATTTATAAAGGTGATCAAAACAACATTGGTTATCATTTTTACTGCTCTCTGCCTTCTAATATCTCTAGTTTCTGATGAGCCCTTTCTTGGCTGAGTGAGCTGGAGTAGGGCTGGAAGCCCCAGGGCTGGATAGGGCCAGGCTGTCCTATGCGAGGAAGGAGAGAGGCTGATGCACGCATGGAGGGGAAGATCCTGGAGTGGAGATGAGCCTGGGGGTGAGACTGACCTCTGCCTGTGGCGCAAAATGGTCCCCACATCCACTAGGGGAGCCATGAAGAAAGGAGATGTGTGTAGGCAGTGAGCACAATGCTGATAAAATGGCAGTCTGACCATTTGTTGTGGCTTCTTGTTCTGGCTTCCTGTGAAATCTTCAGCAAAACCCTTACCACACCTTAATGACTGTGGCCTTGATTCTCTTTCTTGTAAATGCTAAAAAAAAAAAAAAGAAGTGTAGTATTTATTTTTTTAAATCCAGACTGACAAATCTCTTCCTTTTAATTAGAGTGTTTTAGACCATTTACATTTAATGTAATTATCCATATGGTTGAATTTTAACGTATCACCTTCCTATTTGTTACATCTGTTCTCTATAGTTTCTTCTTTTGGATTTTTAAAAATGATTTCGTATTATCTCTACTACTGGCTTATTAGCTACACCTCTGATTTATTTTTTCGTGATTATTCTAGATGTAAAACACGTTTTTAACTAAATATAGTTTACCTTCAAATAATATTATATACTTTCAAGTATGATATAATAACCTTATGACAGCATACATCCATTTCCCTTCTGGCCCTCGTGCTGTTGTTGTCATATGTATTACTTTACACATGTTATAAACCCAATAATGCACTGTTAACTTTTTGTTTGTTTGTTTATTTGAGATGGTGTCTCACTCTGTCACCAGGTTGGAGTGCAGTGGCGTGATCTCGGCTCACTGCAACCTCCACCTCCAAGGTTCAAGCAATTCTCTGCCTCAGCCCCCTGAATAGCTGGGATTACAGGCACCCACCACCACACCCAGCTAGTTTTTTTTTTTTTTTTCTTAGTAGAGTTGGGGTTTCACCATCATGGCCAGGCTGGTCTTGAACTCCTGACCTCATGATCCACCAACCTCAGCCTCCCAAAGTGCTGGGATTACAGACGTAGGCCACCATGCCTGGCCAATGGTTTTTTTTCTTTAAACAGTTAATTATCTTTTAAAGAGATTAAAAATTGGAAAGTCTTTTACATTTAACCATATATTTACTATGAAAGTCTTCATTTCTTTGTGTAGGTCCATATATCTTTTCTTAAAAAAAAAACATTTTATTTTTTAAATTTTAGTTTAGTTTTGTTTTTGTTTTTGTTTTGAGATGGAGTCTCACTTACTCTGTCATCCAGGCTAGAGTGCAGTGGCATGATCTCGGCTCACTGCAACCTCTGCCTCCCGGGTTCAAATAATTCTCCTGCCTCAGCCTCCTGAGTACCTGGGACTACAGGCGCCCACCACCACGCCCAGCTACTTTTTGTATTTTTAGTAGAGATGAGGTTTCACCATGTTGGTTAGGCTGATCTGGAATTCCTGGCCTCAAGTGACCTGCCCACCTCAGCCTCCCAAAGTGCTAGGATTACAGACCCTACCCACCGTGCTTGGCACAGATTTCCATTTTTATATCATTTTCCTTCTGCTTGAAGGACTTCCTCTAATGTTTCTTATAGTGTAGACCTGCTGGCATAAATTATCTCTGGTTTTTTAAAATCTGAAAATCTCTTTATCTTCATTTTTTGAAAGATATCTCTGCTGGGTGGGTATAGAATTCCAGATTGACTTTGGATTTTGTTTGTGTTTTTGTTTTTTTTGTTTTTTTTTTTGTTTTTTTTGAGACGGAGTCTCGCTCTGTCGCCCAGGCTGGAGTGCAGTGGCGCGATCTCGGCTCACTGCAAGCTCCGCCTCCCGGGTTCACGCCATTCTCCTGCCTCAGCCTCCCGAGTAGCTGGGACTACAGGCGCCCACAACCGCGCCCAGCTAATTTTTTGTATTTTTAGTAGAGACGGGGTTTCACCGTGGTCTCGATCTCCTGACCTTGTGATCCGCCCGCCTCGGCCTCCCAAAGTGCTGGGATTACAGGCGTGAGCCACCGCGCCCGGCCTTGTTTGTGTTTTAAATCTTTTGAAGATGGTGCTCTGTTGTCTTCTGATTGGCATAGTTTCTAATGAGAAGTATGCTGTCATTCCCATCTTTGTTCCTCTGTATATGCATCTTTTTTCTCTGATTGCTTTTAAGATTTTCTTTTTATCACTGCTTTTCAGCAATTTGGTTATTACCTGTATTGTTGTAGGGCTTTAAAAATATTTCTTCTGCTTGGTTTCATTAAGACTCATGATTTGTGAGTGTATAGTTTCCAAGAAATTTGAAAAAAATCTCAGCCATCTTTGAATATTTTTTCTGTCCTTTCTCTCCTCCCTTTTGAAGACTCAAATTGTATGTACATTTAACTTCTTACTATTGTCTCAGAGCTCATTGAGAATGAGAATGAGGCTGTGTTATTTTTAAGTCTTTTTTCTCTGTCCTTCATTTTGGATATTTCTACTGTTACGTTTTCAAATTCACTGATTTTTTTTTCTACACAGTCTAACCTATTCATCCCATTCAGAGTATGTTTGTTTCATCTATTTCACTTTTTACTCATATAAGTTCTATTTGGATCTTTTCTGCATTTTTCATTTCTCTCCTCATTATGTTGACATTTCCTTTTCTATCCTGGGCATATTTTTCATGTTTGTAATAATTGCTTTAAAATTACTGTCTACTAATTTCAGCATGTACTTTTTAATACAATACTTTGACTATCTGTGAACAAAAGTGAAAAGAATGGTGAACAATTATTAAACTCCACGTGTAGAATTGTTTTGCACAGTGGTATGGGTTGGAAATGTTGAGGCTTTTGAGCAAATAGATTGAGAATGATGTGAGCTTCTCTTGAAGATAGGAGTTGCAGATATGGAAAGGAGGAAACATCAAATGAAACCTGTGGCTTTGTGTTAGATTTGACTTGAACATATCAGTATAACCTCATAGCATATATTTCCGTATATGTATTATGACAGGTGGGTGTGGACATAGGTATATACACCTGTGTGTCTACCTACATCCACAGTTCCTAGCTGTGTCCACTGAGATAAATGGAAGCAATAATACCTCAATAGCAAAGGGCACTTGCATGCTCAGATCTTGGCTGCTAAACACCAGTCTCCACTAAAAAGAACCAGGGTGCCTTGGAGATCCTAGGGTCATGGCAAGAGAAGTATAAGATGAACCTGGAATATCTTGTTGTGCCATAAAGTAAGGAAGCACTAGAAGAAGGATGAAGATGGGTCAAAAGGACACAGAGGCCCTCCAGAAGGGGCTCCCACTGGCAGTGTTTGGGACAATTGGAGCATTAAAACAAAGAATGATAGTAACAGATTCTAATCTATTAAATAAAGGAGAAATCCATGGCTTCACACTGATATAAGTAAATAAATGACGAAACGTATAAATGAGGGGAACACAGTATTGATAGCTTTGCATCAATGTTAAATTTCCTGCTGTGGGTGACTGTATATGCTTACATGAGAGAATATCCTTGTTGATGGGAAATACTGAAATGTTACGGGGGCAAGGGGTCATGAGGTCTACAACTTGTTCTCGTATCCTCCTGAGTTTTCGTTGATAAGGTGAAGCTAGAGCTTCTTGGCAGAGAAGTGGCCAGGTGGCCAAACCTCATTCTCCCAGGCAACCCCCACAGAAACTTGGTGCATTCATTCACTGCTGACTTACTCAGTACTTCGTTTGTTCGTTCCTTCAGTCCAAAACCTTGATTACACCCTTGCTCTGATTTAAGGAGACAGGAGAGCAGCAATGCGTCTTTGTTTAGTATTAAGTTTAGTTACTTTTGTCTGTTTTGTTGGCCGTGCTGTCAAGCTTCCAGAACAGTGCTAGCTCCTAGAAGCTGCTCCGTAAATAATTATCGTTCATCTTCTTATCATTGGGATGATACATCCGTAATTCCATCATCCAAAAATGAGTGCTGTTAACATTTTGGTGAAGTTCTTCCTTTTCTGTTTTCAAGGATAGGGTTTTACAAAACAAACTTCGGGTTACCATCTCATATGGGTCTCTATTTTGCATATTTCAATGTTACACCACGAGCATTTACCCATGCCCTAACTTTTCTGTGAAACCATGCTTTTTCATGACAATGCAGGATTCCATTCTATGGCTGCACTGTGATTGGTTTAACCAGTCGCTAGTTATTGGCGCTGTGGTGTTTCAGAGTCTCCTGAATCAATGTGCGTCTGTCCTACATGGGCCTTCGTGCAGGCCTCCCTCTCTTTCCCTCCCTTGCAATAGACTGTCCCATGTGGGCTCACTGGATCCAAGGCAGGGAGCTTTTCGGGGCACTTCCCTGCTGTCCGCTGCTGCCCAGAAGGGCATTCGCAGTTACACCCTGCCGTGGGTGAAGGCGGCTGTACCACTTGACTCACTGAGCGCAGCCTGGAGGTGGTCCCTCCCCAGCTTTGACAGGTCTGGACTCTGTATGTCTCCAAAGCAGGCTTCCGTGCTGCTCCAGGGCCGCCTGGGGGCGTGGCAGGGATGCAGACCACCCAGGGCAGATCCCAAGTGGGGGAACACAGTCAGTGCTGTGACCAGGGGCTCCTGGAGCTGGCTCAGAGCCCCACTTGGGAAGCATGGCCCCTCCCTCCGAGGGCTGCTCATGGTGACCCAGGGCACTCCTAACCTAACCTACTCTGCAGGCTCTAGTCTCCTTCTGCCTCCTATTTACTGCGAAGGGGTGGCCGGGACAAGCCGTCCCCACGGGGTACCAGCCAATAGTACTCCTTGCACTCCTTCTGCCCGTGAGCTTCTAGGCCAGACAGGGTGTCCTGGTGTTCTAATTGGTGGTGGGGGTGGGGGCTCTGGGCAGATCCAAGGGCAGGACAGGCTGGAATGGTCTGGGCCTGGTCACACTGCTGCATGTCTGCAACCAGGCAGGTGGGAGCCCCACCCTGACTTCACCCCATTCATCCTTTACAGGGACCAGCCTCAATACCCAAGTGCCTCGGCATCCATTCCCTGGTTCTTTGCAAAGCAGGGCAGGTCATTCATTCAGCCAGCAGGTGTCAGTTATTAGACACCGCTGTGTGCAGCCCCTGCCCTGCTCCCGTGCTGCCTGGGACTCAGCACATGCTGAAGTCGCCTCTGGGCTCTACGGGCTGGTCAGGGAGCACCAAGTGGGAGCAGGACTGTGGCCAGCCCAGGCCCCTGACCCCAAAGCCTCCACACAGGAGGGCAGCCCAGGATCACACTGTCCTCTGAGCTTGTCCAGGAGCTTGTCAAGGGTCAGGCACAGCCTCTTGGGCTCTTGAACCCACCTTTCAGCAAACATTTCCTGCCATCAGCTCTGGAGTGTGTTGGAGGCGGCAGAGTGGAGCAGGCAAGGCAGCCTTGGAGGCTCACTGGGGGCAGGACGTGGGGATGGGGCTGGGGTCCCGGAGGAGTGACGGGGGTCCCCATGAGTAAGACTCTCAGGTAAGTGGGAAGTGGGGGACAGACCAGGCTTGCATCTTGAGATTGCATCTCTGACAGTGGTGGCTGCAGGGGACAGTGGCCCAGTGGCCACTGCAGAGATGCAGGGTGACTGCAAGGAGGCCCCTCCCTCTGAGGTGTGGACAGGTTGAAGGCAGCAAGATCTCAAGAGGCCAGGAGGCAGTGGCCCAGGCTGGCGATGGATGGAAAGGGTGGGTATAGACACCCAGAGAGTGTGAGGCCACCGCCCCCAGGCCAGGCACACCCTGGGGCCTCTGGGGGATTGGGCCGTGGCCTTGCTGACCGTAGGGACTGGTGGAGCACCTGGCCAAGGTGGGAAGCAAGTGAGGCAAGGAGCGGGAGGCAGGAGCTACTGTCAACACATGGAAGCAGAGGGGCTGGTGGAGAGGGAGAGTCTGTGAGGACAGCAAGAGAGACAGGGCATGAGAAGGGGCATGGGGGCTAGGGGCATGGCCCCATGGAGACAGGGAAGCCAAAAGACCCAGGACCTCAGCTGCAGGAGAGAGAGGACAGGGCATCAACACTCTCCTGGGAACCCCTCCCTTACTCCTTCCCTGTCTGGGCGCTGAATGCAGCTCAGATGTCCCCTCCTCCAGGAAGTCACCCTGGGTGTCCCTGGTGGTAGCTCTCTTCCCTCCCACTGGAACACCCCCTTGGGTGACTGCTTCTGTCCCATGTGTTTCCCTGGAGGCCCAGCCCAGTATTGCCCTCAGTGGCTGGGCCAGGGGCCAGCCTCCTTCCCTTCAGGGCTGGCGTGAGGCCGCTCAGCGGGAGACCATCCCCTTCAGCTCCAGAGGCCCTGCCCATCCCCCCCGCCCCCTGCCGCCCCAGGACGCCAGCCCCCGCTGCACTGTGCTTGTGGGAGGAATCCTAATTGCCTAGAAAGCTGCCAGGAAATAAAAGACATGCCTACATTTTTCAAAACAAGCTTCTAAAACACCTCGGGGCTGTGCTGTTTCACTCTTGGCAGAGGAGTCAAAGCCGGGAACCGCAGCACCGCCTTTGTGATCTAAAGTTTGCAGAGCCAGGGTGCTGCTTCCTGGCTCCTGGGGCCCTCGGAAGTCTCTTGGGTCCCTGGCTCCCCTCCAAGCCCACCCTGCCCTGCTCAGAGCAGCCCCTCGGCTCAGGTCGGGGGAGCAGGCTGTTGCATATTGGCATTTTCAGCCCGAGGTCACCTCCCCAGCCGAGACTCCCCAGAAGCTTCAGCTCTTTCCTGCTTTCATCCAAGTCGGAAATGCCACTGGAGCGCGTCTCTGTGCTTCCTCCTGAGCCAGCAGAGGGTCAGCCCCGTCCTGCAGGAAAGGCATGGGTGCCCGAGGGCAGGAGAGCCCTGAGTGCCAGTGGCCAGCCCCACCTCCCATGGAGGAGGGCGTGGAGCCTCCTCCAAGTCCCCAGGTCACTGCAGCTGCAGGTTCCATGTGGCCTGGGGCCTCCCCAGGGTAGCAGCTGACCAGCAGCCCAAGAATCTCAGCCTGCTCAGAGGGGTCAGAGCAGCCCCTTCATGGCAAGGCCACTGTGAGGCTGGCTGGCCTTGACCGCAGCCTGAGAGAGGAGGGTGAGGACGGGGCATGGGGCACTCACCGGGGTGCCCGCCATGCTCAGCTGTGTCCAACGCAGAGCTTTTTCCAGGCAGCCTGTGTGTGAGCCCCTCCCGGGACCTTTGTCACCCACCTGGGACTGTGACATCCAGATGGCAGTCTTGTTTTTCTCAGTAGCCGGTGCTTGACTGGGAGGAGAGCGATGCCAGCACTGATCCAGGGCCTGAGCTCCAGGCTGCAGGCAGAGCCATGACCCCAAAGGAGACCAGAGGGTGGCCACGGGGAGGCCCTGGACGACGGGATCCGCAGGCAGGGGCTGGGGTGCTGGAGGATACAGCCAGGGCCTGCTGCAGCGTCTCTACCCTGCAGACCCAGAACAAGCACACTGCCCTCCCTGCCTGGGGGTGGCAGGTCTCCTGGGTCTCCTTGCACATGGAGTGGTTACATTTCTGCAAGTGTCCCAGTGGCGCTGGGCAGGCCTGCCAGGCTGGCTTCAGGCCCCAGACCCCAGCAGACGAACACTGACCCTCAGCAGGTGTCTGAGATGCCAGCGCTGGGCAGCCTGCTGGCATTCCCGCCCCTGAAGTCAGGACGAGGGACTAAACCCGCACTGTTCCTGTATGAGTGCTCAGGTCCACACCTAGCCATGAACGAGGGCATCGGCTGGGAGACGGGCTAATCCTTTCTCCTTGTTTTCCACGTCTGTATGGCATGTTTTACAAGGCGCTATTGCAAGTAGGCAAAAAACAATAATAAAATGGTCACTTTTTGGGAAGTAGCGTTTTCCCAGCCCTGAAGAAGGAGAGGGACCCCAGTGCTGGGGAGAGCGGAGTTGCCGCCTGGCTCCCTGCCCTGCTTCTAGCTCCTGGGCCCTCTGGCCTGGGCCTTGCCTGCTACCCGCCCTCCACCGGACATTGGGACGTCCACATCTGGAGAAAGGAAGTCCCGCGGGCCCCTGCCCTGCACTGCGGTGCTGGCGCTGCCCTGTCCTGGCTGCCCTGTCCTGGCAAGGGACAGGGCCAGCTTGTTCTGCCTCCTCCCTGGCTCAGCCCCCAGCGGGGAGGGCAGCAGCTGTCTGGGGTGGGGAGAGAGGAAAGCCGGAGCAGGGCTGCGGTGGGTGAGCCCGGGCCTCTGCACACCACACACCTGCAGGCTGGGCTCCCGCTTCAAAGGCCGACGGAAAACTCAGGGCAGCAGCTCAGAAGCCAAGCAGGGAGTGGGGCCAGCTGAGGGAGAGTGTGCGGGGTGCAGTGAGGGGCAGAGCAGGGAGGTCCCCCGCACCAGGCAGGTGGCCCAGCCCCAGGGACCTCGGCCACAGCGGCCTCCTGCCCCCAGATGCTTCTCCCCCAACCCAGAGGTACCACTTGTCACTTCTAACCCTTAGCTCTTTTTTCAAAACACGTGCCTAAAAGGGTACAAAACAAACGTGCAAAAAAAGAGCAAATGTAACGCAAACCCTGGTGGGCCCACCGCCAGGCCAAGAGCAGACGCTGCCACCGCCCCACCCTGCGCCGCCTCCCCGAGGCAGCCCCTCCAGCCTGTGAAAGCGCCTTCTCACACCTGCTTTTTCCCTCCCTGGTGTTTTTAGGGTGGCTGATCCGCATCTCTGGTGGTGGTGGTACTTCATTATCCCCTCTGTGTCATTGTATGAGAAGGTCACAGGTTCTTTGTTTACAGTGGTACACATTTGGGGCTGCTATTGTTGTTTTAATTGAATTTTTCCAGCCTTATTGAGACCAAATTGACAGACAAAATAGTGTGATTTAATATACCTACACATTGTGAAATGACGATCACAATCCCATGAATCTACACATCCATCAGCACAGTTACCATTTGTGTGTGTGCATGTGTGTGATGAGAACACTTAAGATTACTCTCTTAGCAAATTCCAAGTAAACGAGGCAGTACTGTTAACCACAGTCGCCATGCGTTACATGGAGACCCCAGAACTTACTCATCCTGTCTGACTGAAGGTTTGCACCCTCCAATCAACATTTCCCCATTTCCCACCCCAGCCCCTGGCAACCGTCCTTCTACTCTCTGATTTTATGGACTCAACTTAATTTTAATTTTATTTATTTTATTTTAGAGACAGGGTCTCACTCTGTCACCAGGCTGGAGTGTGGTGTCCTGAGCCTAGCTCATTGTAACCTCGGACTCATGGGCTCCAGTGATCCTCCCACTTCAGCCACACCCCACTCCGCCCGCCACCCCCCTGCCCCTAGTAGCTGGAATTATAGGCATGCACCACCACCCCCAGCTATCTTTTTATTTTATTTTTCTTTTTTTGTAGAGACAGGGTCTTGCTGTGTTGTCCAGGCTGGTCTTGAACTCCTGGCCTTGAGAGATCCTCCTGCCTCAGCCTCCCAAAGTGCTGGAGGTTACAGGCGTGAGCCACCACACCTGGCTGAGTTCAGCTATTTTAGATTCCACATATCAGTGTCTTTCTGTGCGTGGTTTATTTCACTGAGCATAATGTCCTTCAGTTTCATCCAAGTTGTTGCAAATGGCAGGATCCCTCTAGTCATGGCTGAGTAACATTCCGCTATGTGTACATATGTCTGTATATATACACCACGTTTTGTTTATCCATATTCATCCATCAGCAGACACTTAGGCAGAGTCTATATCTTGCTTTTGGGAGTGCAGCTATTCTGTGAGATACTGATTTCATTTCATTGGGTATATACTCAGAAGTGGGATTGCTAGGCCTGATGTTTGTTCTATTTTTAATTTTTTAGGTGGGGCTGTTCCTAGCTTTAGACTACTCTTTTTTCTTTTTTCTTTTTTTTTTTTTGAGATGGAGTCTCACTTTCTTGTCCAGGCTGGAGTGCAGTGATGCAATCTCAGCTCACTGCAGCCTCCGCCTCCCAGGTTCAAGCGATTCTTGTGCCTCAGCCTCCCAAGTAGCTAGGATTACAGGCACGTACCACCATGCCCGGCTAATTTTTGTATTTTTAGGGGAGACGGGGTTTCACCATGTTGGCCAGGCTGGTCTCAAACTCCTGGCCTCAGGTGATCCACCTGCCTCAGCCTCCCAAAGGTGTGAGCCACCATGCCAGGCCTAGACTACTCTTAACAATGCTGTTTGTGAAAACTCTTGAAGGCACGTCCTGGTGCACATAAGTCCACGTTTGTGTCAAGTCCACACCCAGGAGTGGGATTTCTGAGCCGTGGGATGTGTGTGTGTGGATGTTCCCTGGCGCCACATCCCGGCCAACGCTTCTGCAAATGAAGCAGCTATATGGTGGGGGTCACCGTGGTCTCCTTTTCTTTTCTGTGAATGAGGCTGAGCCAGTCTCCTATGTTCACTTGCCATTGGATTTCATCTTTTGTGGAGTGACTGTTGAAGTGTTTTCCCTCTTTTCTATGGAGTTTTATTCTTTCTCACCAATTTCCGGGGGTTCTTGGTAAAAACACCAGGTCATAAGTGTTGCAAATATCTTTTCTCATTCTGCACTTGTTTCATCCTCTTGAATGGCGTCCTTGGGTGGATAGAAGGTGTTAATTTTACTGTAGTAAATTCTCCATAGTGCTTTCCAACAGTCTTGTAGCTGTTTCATTTTGTCCTTCCCGCTCAGGTCTCTAATACACCTGGAGGTGATCTTCTTGTGTGGCCCGAGGTAGAGTCATGCAGATTCCTTTTTGGAGGAAAGGAAAGCAGAGCCAGCACCCTTGTTGAGAAGCCACCTCTCCACATCCCCCCAGCGCCATTTTGGCTGTTCCTGGGCTCTCCCTCCTGCTTCTGTGTCCCTGAGCCAGGAGCGTTGGGCTACTGTGGCCTGATGGGAAAGGCTGGCATCTCCTAGAACAAGCCCTTCCACCTTGCTTTTCACGAGACAGTCTTGGTTACTTTGGACTTTGCATTTTCACGTAAAATGTAGAATTGGCTTATCAAGTTACACACACACATACACCTGTTGCGGTATTTATTGGGATTGCATCGACTGTACAGATTAATGTGAGGAAAACTAATACCTTTACCATATTGAGTTGTGCAATCTGGGAACCTGGCACATTTCTGTATTTACTTAGGTTGACTTTAACATTTTCAGTAAGGTTTCAGAGTTGAGTGCAGAGAAGTCTTGCCCATCTTTTGTTAGATTTACTCCTGGGTACTTGATTTTTTTCACACTATCATAAATAGTGTCTTTTCTTTAATCTCATTTTCTGGTTATTGCTGGCACATAGAACTACAATTGATTTTTTACATTTTCTAACTTTATATCCAACTTCCTGACAAAAATCCCTTACGAATCTTGATAAATCATCTCTGTGCAGAGTCTGTGGGGTTTCTACGTCCACATTCAGTCACGGCAGCAGTGGGGCTCCTTTCTACTCATTTTACTTTTTGACGCATTTTCATGTTTTCCTGCGCTGGCTAAGACTTCCCATGAATTGTCTCGTAGCAGTGGTGTCGGTAGAAACCTTGACTTGTTCCTAGTCTCAAAAAGCAAGCGTTCCAGGTTCAGCATTGAATACGATGTGTGCACTTGTGTGTCTGAAGCCTTCTTCAGATTGCCGGCTGCCTTCTACTCCTCGTATTCCCAGCATTTATTTTTTGAGACGGAATCTCGCTCTGTCGTCCAGGCTGGAGTGCAGTGGCCGGATCTCAGCTCACTGCAAGCTCAGACTCCCGGGTTTACGCCATTCTCCTGCCTCAGCCTCCCGAGTAGCTGGGACTACAGGTGCCCGCCACCTCGCCCGGCTAGTTTTTTGTATTTTTTAGTAGAGACGGGGTTTCACCGTGTTAGCCAGGATGGTCTCGATCTCCTGACCTCGTGATCCGCCCGTCTTGGCATTCCCAGCATTTTTAATCACAAATGGACGTCGACTTTTATTCCATGCCTTCTCTATACCTCTTCAGATGATAATATGATTTTCTCCTTTAATCTGTTAAATTGTTCATTTAAATTAATCAAATTAATGGCAAATTAAATTAATTGGTTTTCTGATGTAAAGCATAGCTGTGTTCCTAACAAAAGCCCAACTCTGTCATGGTGGATTATTTATCCTCTTTGTATATTGCTGAATCCGTTTGCTAATAATTCATTTAAGGTTTTAGCAACTTTATGTGAAATTGGCCTGGAGTTGTCCATTCATGTACTGTCTTTGTTAAATTTTAGTATCCAGATTATGGTAGCCTCATAAAATGGATTTTTCTGTCCAGAAGAGCCTATGTGTCTCTGGAATTATTTCTTGAATGTTTGGAATAACTCATTGGTGATGCCATATGAACCTAGAGTTTCTTGCTGGGAAAATTTTGAATATTCATTCAATTTAATGATTATATAAAAAGTTGCATTGTCTATTTCTACTTACATTTGGCAAGTAGCTTTTCTTTCTTTCTTTCTTTTTCCCTTCCTTCCTTCCTTTCTTTCTTTCTCCCCTCCCTCCCTCCCTCCCTCCTTCCCTCCTTCCCTCCTTCCCTCCTTCCCTCCTTCCCTCCTTCCCTCCTTCCTTCCTTCCTTCCTTCCTTCCTTCCTTCCTTCCTTCCTTCCTTCCTTCCTTCCTTCCTTCCTTCCTTTTTTTCTTCTATCTTTCTTTTCTTCTTTCAATGGAGTTTTTGCTCTTGTTGCCCAGGCTGGAGTTCAGTGGCACAATCTCAGCTCTCCACAACCTCTGCCTCCCCAGTTCAAGCAATTCTCCTGCCTCCGCCTCCCAAGTAGCTGGGATTACAGGCATGCGCCTCCACGCCCGGCTAATTTTGTATTTTTAGTAGAGACGGGATTTCTCCATATTGGTCAGGCTGGTCTCGAACTCCCAACCTCAGGTGATCCACCCACCTTGGCCTCTCAAAGTGCTGGGATTCCAGGCGTGAGCCACCACACCCGGCCAAGTTGCATTTTTGTAGAAAATTTTTTGTTTTATATAAAATGTCAGGATTGTACCCTTCTTACAAGCTAACAAGTTGCCCTGTTACTGGTTCATGGGTGCTGGCAGAAAGCATGAGACTCCCACGTTAGAGCCTCATGGCACATCAAGTAGCAAGAGCGGTTTGTGTTGGTTTCTGTTGCTGTCCAGGTCCTGCCAGCATGGCATGGAGGGGCAAGGAGATGCCATGCACAGTGGGTTTGCATCACAGCCAAGAAACACGGAGCCTGGGGAATGCGGCTGTTCCAGAGCAAGCCTGCTGTTCGCCCCCAAGGCGACAGTTCATCCCTCAAGGTGGATCTCTGCAAACACAACCCTAAGAAATGACCCAGACAAAGAGTGGACAGGGCTTTGTATTCTCTTGCAGTTGGCAAAAAAGTGCAGAGGCACAGCAGAGTGCCTCTCCTACCAAGCCACCTCCTCAGCCCCACACATTCTTGACCAAATTCAAATGTTCACACCAGCGTATGCCACGCCGGCAGCCAGAACCAAATCCTTCTGATCTCCTCCCACGGCAAGTGGGCGAAGGCTGCTGTCCACAGAAATCCCACAGCAGGACCTCAACTGTGACCCTCAGGGGTCCAGGCACAGCCAGCTGCGAAGAGTGCTGCAGAGCCCCGCAGGTCAAATTTGAGAGAGCCAGGATGCCGTCTAAGGCCTGGCTGTTGTCCTTGTGGCCCATGCAAAGAGTTTGACTGCCCAGTTGACGCCACCGTCAATAATTACAGAGGCAATGAATGAGCCAAAAAAGTGTCTCCTGCTAGGATGACCAACTTGTCCTGGTTTATCCGGAATTCAAAGTCTCATGTCCCGGGGACCCCCTCGGTTCCAGGCTAACCAAGGTGGTGGGTACCTTGATCCCTTTCCCGACTGGAGAGGCATTCCAAGTCTCACCCCCTCCCAGGTAACATGCAACCCGAGTCGCTCTGTCTGAGATTCACCATTCACTTTGCCGTTGTCCCTGCTGTGCTGATTTGGTTGTTTTTTTGCCATGTCGCCGCACGTTTGCAGCTTTGACCACCCTACGCGACGTAACCCACAGGCGCTCAGACGACAGGGAAGCTATGAATTCAAGTCAGCAAGACGGAAGCGAGGTTGTGCCCACACATGCACTTACGGGGGGGCATGCTTGGGTGCAGATACCACCTGCATCCACAGGACGGAGGTGGGGAACCCAGCGCAGGTCAGGTTGCCAGCACGGCAGCAGCCTGACTCGGGAGGGCCATGGGGCACCTTGCCAGGTGCTGGATTTAAGGGGCAAAGAACATTCATTGTTCACTCAGCCCCCTGCACCTCCCAGGGTCTAAGGTGGTCCCTGGTCAGGAGCCAGGACTGGCGCTCTCCCTCCTCAACCAGGAAGCCAGAATGCACGTCCCAGGAACTTTCACTCACCTTTCCCCAGTTTGTCCCCAGCTCACACCCAGACCTGTCAAAGGGCGGTGCGGGCACAAGGCCAGCAGGAGCACCTGTGTGAGAGCCACAGAGATGCCCTGCTCCCAGGCTGGCACCCGCGGACCATCGCAGATGAACCCAGCTAGCAGTGCCCTCAACCAACCCACCCACATGTTCATGACCCAGGACGGTGTCAGCCCCACAGGAGAACCCAGGTGGCCGAACCAGAGCTGAGTGTGAATTCCTGAGGCCCCTTTTTGACCAGGCTGCTGCCTGGAGAGCAAACCAACCAGGTGGGCTGGGGCAGCTATCGGGGAAAGAGCTGTATCAGGCCCAGCAATGGTCGGGGCCAAACCCCAAGGCTTCCAGGTAGGTCTGTGTCACCCCGTAGAAGCCCCACCTTTTGTCCTGTTCATTACCCAAAGGGCGGCCAAGCAGAGAAGAACCCTTTTGGATGACAGGATGACCGTGTTCAGGACCAGACTGCCCGCCCATAGTGTGTGGACCAGGAGCAGATGCCCATGGTGTGTGGACCAGGAGCAGGCAGGGAGGCCGAGGCAGGAGTCTTTCAGAGTTGGTTTTTGAGGAGGCTGATCTAGGGCTTGAAAATGCCAGGAGCCTGTGGATGGGAGGGATCCTGGAAGGTCCATCCCTACATGATTAGTGACCCATGACTGAGTGACCTGAGACAAAGGGGGTATCACCGTCAAATGCAAATTGTCCAGAAAGTCAAAAGCGCTCAGCAGTGTGGCCAGGGTGGGCTAATTGGACTGGAACGGCAGCACAATAACCTGGAGGGTGGAGACCCCACTGGTAGTCCTGGGGGCAGGGGCGGGTGTCCCCCACAGTGAGACAGGCAGGCCAGCTTCTGTCAGGAGACATTAGCCTGGTATGTGGAAGTTGCTTTTGCCAACTCATGCACGCCAACTCACACAGGCAGCATGGGGTCCCTGTCGTCGCCTAGTCCACAATGATGGCTGCATGGCCAGTTCTGGCCCAAGAGGGATCCAAGAGGCAGCGCGGTCCAGTCAGGGAGCACCCTCACCATAGGCAGCTACATGAGCAGCCCAGGCTGTCGAATCGGTGGCCAGGATTTGTTTGCACGCCAGTGGCCCCCAAATGTGAGGGTGTTAGTGTCTCAGGCTGTGGTCTTCCAAGTGGCAGACCAGACTGCAGACCAGGGCAGCAGGCTTTTTCTGTAGAGGGCCAGGTAATGACAATTTTCAGCTTTTCAGGCTATAGGGTCTCCGCTGTTGTCACAAAAAAGCAGCCATAGACAGTAAGTACATGAGTGCGCTCAGCCGTGCTCCCACAAACCCTGTTTCTGAAGCCAGGCTGGGATCCACAAAGGATGGATGGTCACATCTGACCTAAGGCCTGTTTGGGTATGACCTGTGAACTAAGAATGTTCTTAATATTTTTAAAGGGCTTCAAAAACAAAAAGAACAAAAAAGAATATGCAACAGAGACCACGTGTGGTCCACAGGGCCAGAAATATTTTCGATCTGTCCCTTCCCAGAAAGTCTGCTGGCCCCTGGACAAACCAGACCATTTGCAACAACCAAAATTCAGTAAAACTTCAATGTTTCTGGTCCTTAAGAGTCCTAAGGCCAGGGTGGCAGCTTCCAGCCCAGCCCCAGTACTCACTGGTCTTCTGCTGTCTCCCAGAGTTGGCGCTGGAGCTGGACAGCCACTGCCCAGGGGATGCCATTGGGCTCCAGCTTAGCCGGACCATCTTTGAACCAGGCCCAGGCATCGGGGGCCCTGTGACTTGAGTACCCCACAGAGCCAGGGGCTCACTTCAGGCACTGGACTGAAAGGTGAGCTTCCCCAAAGGGGTAGCTGCCAGTTTTTCTTGTAAATCCAAGATGGCTCTTGGCTTTGGTACTCTTGATCATACCATTTCCTTTAGGCCACCAGGAGCTGTTGGGCACTGCCCTTATGTGATCAAGTTTAAAAGCCCCCAAAATGGGGGTGTCAGGTCAGTGAGTCACAAAGCCTTCATGGGTCATGCTCTTTTTCTACAAGTGCTCGCTGCAGGCCAGTAGCTACCCCGCCTTAATGGGGATGCAGGGGGTTCCTGCCCTGGGCAGGGGCTGCTGCTGGACTGGGAAATGGCCTCTCGACTCCAGTGGGCTTCCCTTCTCTTAGTCTACACACTGTTTCTGCAGAAGGAACAGAGGCAGGGAGAGGCCATCTACAGGTCCCCTCTTACCTCTGCATGCCACAGTCCCCGAAAGTCCCCTGACACTACAGGACGGGAACACGCAGGCAGGAAACACCATGTCAATAGCAGTTCCACCTTCAGGTGTGAAAGCTGCGCACACCCAAGTTCCATCCTCAAGCTCACTTAAGCATCCCCACTGCAACCGCCTCACTGTAATTCTAGTGCCTTCTTCCCTATGGGAGCACCTCCAAGGGGTTTAGCATGCATAGGAGTTGGGGGCTCAGCATAGCTGTCCGGGACCACAAGAGTAGAGAGTGTCGCAGAAGTGCTGGGCCACTTGCCCCCTCCAGCTGTTAGCTCCTTGTGAGTGCCCATTCCTCTTCCCCACCCCTGCACTTCCCACATCCAGAAAGGGTCCAGGCTCAGAGGCTCCTCCCTTCCTTTGTCCCTCCCTCCCTGTTTATTCACACACCATTCCGTTCAGTCTTTTAAAGTATACAAATCAGTGGCTTTTCATATATGTACAGAGTTGTATATCCATCACCACAATCCATTTTGGAACATTTTTCCTTACCCTGAATAGAAACCCCATGCCCTTTAGCTCTCACACCCCAGCCCCCCATCCACTGCAGCTCCAGACAGTCACAATCTATGTTCTGTCTCCCCTAGATTTGTCTGTTCTGGACATTTCTTACAAATAGAGTCATAGTCTTTTGGGACTGGCTTTTTTAGTGTTTTCAAAGTTTATTCATGTTGTAGCATGGATCAGTACTTCGTTTCTTTTTATTGCCAAATAATATTTTATTTGTTTTTATGTATCCATTCATTAGTTGATGGATATTGGGATTGGTTCTACTTATTTGGCTATTACGAATAAAGCTGCTGTGAATATTTACGTAAACATTTTTGTGTGGACATGTTTCCATTTTCTTGAGTATATATGGTAGTGTAAGTGGAATTGCTGGTGTGTATATTAATGCTTTGTTTAATTATTTGAGGAAATGCCAGACCATTTCCAAAGCAGCTGTTCCATTTGGGTTCCAATTTCTCATCAACACTGGTTATTATCTGTTTTTTTCATTACAGCCATCCTGCCGGGTGAAAAGTGGTACCTTGCTTGTGTTTTCAATCTCCCTTTCCCTAATGGTTAATGCTGTCAAGCATCTTTTTGTATGTTATTGGCTCCTTCTAAATCTGCTCTAGAATAATGCCTATTGAAGTTTTTATTATTGAGTTGTAACAGTACTTTATATCTTCTAGATATATATCCCTTATCCGATTATGATTTGCAGGTACTTTCTCTCATCCTGTGGGTTGTCTTTTCATTTCCTAAAGGTGTCCTTTGAAGCACAAATGTTTTTAATTCTGATAATATTCAGTTCATCTATTTTTTCTTTTGTTGCCTGTGCTTTTGGTGTCATATCCAAGAAACCATGGGATAATCCAAGGTCACAAAGATTTATACCCCTGTTTTATTCTAAGAGTTTTATAATTTTAGCTCTTACATTAGGTCTTTGATCCATCTTGAGTTAATTTTTGTATATGGCGTGAGGTAGGGGTCTAGCTTTATACTTTTCATAGGGATATCCAGTTTTACCAGCACCATTTGTTGAAGATACTGTTCTTTCCCCCACTGAATAGCCTTGGCACCCTTGTCATGACAACAGCCAAATCAAGTGGCCTTGTTTCCAGCCTACCTCTCACTGCTCAGCTTCATCAACAGGTAGGATATAGAGGAACCTCACTCTCGCCACCCCACACCACTGCAAACACTTAATACTTGTGGAGAGCATTCTCCACTGGAATCCTGGAAGACTTCTCATTTCTCCTAACATGAGCTATGGTGGCCTTTGTCCTTCCTCTTCCAGAAAGTCATTATTCTGTCATGCTAACATTCCCCCCTCCATTGTTTCTTCTTAAGCTAGTTTTGGTAAGCTGCATTCTTCAAGAAAAGTTTCTATTTTACCTAAAATTTTTGAAAGTATTGTTATAAAGATGTTGATAAAATCCTCTGATTACCTTCTTTGATAGCATCAGGGGCTGAAATGATAGCCTCTTTTTCATCCTAAGCAGTTTGTGCCTTCTCTTTCTTACTTGATCACTCTCACCAGAGGTTTATATATTTTATTCATTTATTTTCTTATTTTATTTTATTTTATTTTTTTTTTTGAGATGGAGTCTCATTCTGTCACCCAGGCTGGAGTGCAGTGGTGCATCTCCACTCACTGCAAGCTCTGCCTCCCAGGTTCACGCCATTCTCCAGCCTCAGCCTCCCACGTAGCTGGGACTACAGGCACCTGCCACCACACCTGGCTAATTTTTTGTATATTTTTAGTAGAGACAGGATTTCACCACGTTAGCCAGGATGGTCTTGATCTCCTGACCTTGTGATCCACCTGCCTCGGCCTCTCAAAGTGCTGGAATTAAAGGCGTGAGCCACTGCACCTGGTCTATTTTATTAGTTTAAACAAGTTTGGGCTTTGTTGGTGATTCTCTTTATTCAGTATTTGCTTTCTATTTTATTAACTTCTGCCCTTAATTTTTATTTTTTTATTCTCTTACATAGGAGTTTAATATATATTATTTACTAAACTTTGTTTAGTATATTTACTTACTATATATGAGTTTGTTTGCTAAATATTGTGTTTATTTACTATATATAGATACTAAAATATACATGCAATGCTACAAATTTCCATTGAAGTTCTGCTTTCTCCACATCCTCACAAGTTTTTGCTAAATAGCATTTTTGTTATATTTCTTTATACAGTTATTTATATTTCTGTTTTCTTTTTGCCTCCATTTCCTGGTGATGAGAATTTTTATTTTTTAACCTCTACTTTTTAAGTTATTATTTCTAGTATAATTACACTATGGATAAAGAACAAGCTCTGTAAGTTTTGCAGTCATTTGAAATTTGTTGGCAATTGCTTTATGGCCCAATATGTGGTTAAAAAAAAAAAAAAAAGGTTCCATTTGTGATATCTATTAAGTCATTTATTATTTGCCTTGTTCAGATTTTCTTTATTCTGACATATTATCTTTGTCCATGCCTGGTCTGGTCTTTTACTAGAGAAGATACATTGAATATCCCACCATGATTGTGAGTTGAACTATTTCCTTTTGTCAAATTTTCAGTTATATGTGCTGAGGCCTTGCTATTGGGTATACACAAATGCAGAGCTCTTATATCTTTATCATGATGAAGTAGATCCTCTTTACTTCCAGCAGTGCTTTTTGCCTTATGGCCTTTTTAATCTGATAATAATATGATTATACCAGCTCTTGCTTTTGATTAGCATTTGGATAGTATATCTTTAAACTGGAACATTTAATTCATTTTCTTTTTTTTTTTTTTTTTTTTTTTTTGACAGACTTGCTCTGTGGCCCAGGCTGGAGTGCAGTGGTACGATCTCTGCTGCAGCCTCCACCCCCCAGGTTCAAGCAGTTCTCCTACCTCAGCCTCCTAAGTAGTTGAGACTATAGGCATGTGCCACCACACCCAGCTAATTTTTGTATTTTTAGTAGAAATGGGGTTTCACCATGTTAGCCATGGCTGGTCTCAAACGCCTGACCTCAAGTGCCTGCCTGGGCCTCCCAAAGTCCTGGGATTACAGGCGTGAGCCACCACGCCCAAACTTATTCATTTTCATTCAGTGCATGTCTGGTGTAGTTGTATTTCACTCTACTACTTTTTTTTTTTTTTTTTTTTTTTGACAGAGTCTCACTGTGTCACCCAGGCTAGAGTGCAGTGGCGCTATCTTGGCTCACTGCAACCTCTACCTCCCAGGTGCAAGCCATTCTTCTGCCTCAGCCTCCCAAGTAGCTGGGACTACAGGTGCCTGCCACCACACCCAGCTAATTTTTTTTTTTTTTTTTTTTGTATTTTTAGTAGAGACGGGGTTTCAGTATGTTGGCCAGGCTGGTCTTGAACTCCTGACCTTGTGATCCACCCACCTCAGCCTCCCAAAGTGCTGGGATTACAGGTGTAAGCCACCACACCCAGCCACTCTACTATCTTTTTTGTGCAAAATTTCCCACCTGTTTTATATTTTTTTCTCTCCTTTCTTGCCATGTTTTATGTTGAGTATTTTAATCATGCCATATTTTATTTTATTTTATTTATTTTTGAGACAGAGTCTCACTCTGTTGCTCAGGCTGGAGTGCAATGGTGTGATCTTGGCTTACTGCAAACTCTGCCTCCCAGGTTCAAGCAGTTCTCCTGCCTCAGCCTCCCAAGTAGCTGGGATTATTGGCACCCGCCACCACGCCTAGCTAATTTTTTTTTATTTTTTTATTTTTAGTAGAGATGGGGTTTCACCCTGTTGGCCAGGCTGGTCTCAAACTCCTGACCTCAGGTGATCCACCTGCCTCAGCCTCCGAAGTGTTGGAATTGCAGGCATGAGCCACTGTGCCCGGCCAATCATGCCGTATTATCCCTTCTATCAGTATAGAATATGGACACAGTTTCTGTTCTTTTGGTGATGACCCTAGACCTTGGGTCCCCAACCCCTGGGGCTGCAGACCAGTACTGGTCTGTGGCCTCACAGCAGGCAGCAAGCAGCAGGAGAGTGAGCATTACCGCCTGAGTCTGCCTCCTGTCAGATCAGTGGTGGTATTTGATTCTAATAGGAGCACAAACCCTACTGTGAACTGCGCATGTGAGGGATCTAGGCTGTACACTCCTTATGAAACTAACTAATACCTGATGAGGTAAGGTGGAACAGTTTCATCCGCAAACCATTCCCACACCCCCACCTCAGTCCATGGAAAAATTGTCTTCTATGAAACTGGTCCCTGCTACCAAAAAGGTTGGGGACCACTGCCCTAGACAATACAATATATACTTTTAACTTATTAATATTCACTAGCAAGTTCATTTATACCTTTACCCTCCTCCTGGGAAATGTAATGACCTTGGAACACTTCGACATGATTTATCCTCTCTCAATGTATATTATTGTTGTGAGTTTTAATTCTATAGACTTTTTACACCATTTCATAAGGCAGTATATATTATTTCTTTATATTTCATTTGCCCTTCTTTCCTTCTTGCAGCTCTGATCTTATGTTTCCCTCTGACTTGAAGTTGATCTGTTAGCATCTCTTTTAGTGTGGGTCTGCTATTTATTATGTATTTACCTGAATTGTCTTTATTTTGCCTTCCATAGTAAAGGGTATTTTATCTGGATATAAGACTTTATGTTGGCAGTTGTTTTCTTTTAGCACGTTGAAAATATGATTCCACTGTTTTCTAGCTTTCATTGTTGTATACGAGAAGTCAGCTGTCAGTCTACTTGCAATGCCCCTAATGGTAATCTGTTTTTTTCTTTTTAAGATTGTCTCCTTGTGAATAATTTGTGCAGCAGCAATAGAAAAAGAAAAAAAATTAAGACTGTCTCCTTGTCATTGACCTTGTGCGTTTCCAACATTTGTCTGATGTGGCTTTGTTTTTATTTTTCTAGCTAGTGAATCACTGTGATTCACTCTGTGTTCTGCATATGGCTTGATGTCTTTCATCAGTTCTGGACTCACCATTGCCTTTGTGTCTCCTTTCCTTCTGGTGCTCCAAGTTGTGCATTTGTTTGGTCATCTTACTGTTCTCCATTATGTCTCATCCTTTCTTCTGTATTCTCCATCTTTTTGTGTCTTTTAAAATTCTGGATAGTTTCTTCTGACCTTTTAGTTTCAGTTCATAATTCTTTCTTTTTTTTTTTTTTTTTTTTTTTTTTGAGACGGAGTCTGGCTCTGTCGCCCAGGCTGGAGTGCAGTGGCTGGATCTCAGCTCACTGCAAGCTCCGCCTCCCGGGTTCACGCCATTCTCCGGCCTCAGCCTCCCGAGTAGCTGGGACTACAGGCGCCCACCACCGCGCCTGGCTAGTTTTTTTTTTTTGTATTTTTTAGTAGAGACGGGGTTTCACCATGTTAGCCAGGATGGTCTCGATCTCCTGACCTCGTGATCCACCCGTCTCGGCCTCCCAAAGTGCTGGGATTACAGGCTTGAGCCACCGCGCCCGGCCCCATAATTCTTTCTTAATGCAACAAATCCACTCTTTAATCTATCCAGTTCTTAATTTCTGTTATTTAGTTACTTATATCCTATTCATTTGGTTCTTTAAAATGTCTTTTGATTAAATAATTTACATTCCTGATTAATTTTTTTATCCTAGTCTTTTTATCTCAATTTTTTCATTGTGGGAAAACACATAAAATTTAGTATCATAGCCATTTTTAAATGTATGGTTCAGTGATTAAAGTACATTCACATTATTATTATTATTATTTTTTTTTTTTGAGGCGGAGTCTCGCTCTGTCGCCCAGGCTGGAGTGCAGTGGCGCAATCTCGGCTCACTGCAAGCTCTGCCTCCCGGGTTCCCGCCATTCTCCTGCCTCAGCCTCCCGAGTAGCTGGGACTACAGGTGCCGCCACCACGCCCGGCTAATTTTTTTGTATTTTTAGTGGAGACGGGGTTTCATTGTGTTAGCCAGGATGGTCTCGATCTCCTGACCTCGTGATCCGCCCATCTCGGCCTCCCAAAGTGCTGGGATTACAGGCTTGAGCCACCGCGCCCGGCCACATTCACATTATTGTGTAATCATTACCGCCATCCACCCACAGAATTGTTTTCATCTTTTGAAATTGAAGCTCTAATCTCATTAAATAGTAAGTCCCCATTCCCCTCTTCCTTCAACACCTGGAAACCATCTTTCTACTTTCTGTCTCTATGAATTTGACTCCTCTAGGTACCTCATATAGGTGGAATCATATGGTATTTGTCTTTCTGACTGGCTTATTTTACTTAGCATAATGTCTTTAAGTTTCAACCATGTTGTAGCCTATGACAGATTTCCTTACCTTTTTTTTTTTTTTTTTTAAAGACAGAGTCTCACTCTGTCACCCAGGCTGGAGTGTGGAGTGCAGTGGCATGATCTCGGCTTACTGCAACCTCCATCTCCCAGGTTCAAGTGATTCTTGTGCTTCAGCCTCCTGAGTAGCTGGGATTACAGGTATGTGCCACCATGCCCAGCTAATTTTTGTATTTTTAGTAGAAACAGAGTTTTGCCAAGTTGGCTAGGCTGGTCTTGAACACCTGACCTCAGGTGATCCACCTGCCTCAGCCTCCAAAAGTGTTGGGATTACAGGCATGAGCCATTGTGCCTGGCCAGGATTTCCTTACTTTTTAAGGCTAAGTAATATTCCATTATATGGATGTGCTACATTTTATTTAGCCATTCATCCTCAGTGGACACTCAGGTTCCTGCCAGCTGTTAGCTATTGTGAATAATAATGCTATGAACATGTGTGTACAAATACAAATCTCTTCAAGACCCTGCTTTTGATTCTTTTGGTTATAGACCCAGAAGTGGAATTGCTGGGTCATATGGTAATTCTGTTTTTAACTTTGAGGAACCACCACATTGTTTTTCACAGCAGTTGTACCATTTTCCATTCTCACCAACAGTGCACAGGGGTTCCAATTTCTCCACATCTTCACCAACACTTGTTACTTTCCTGGGTTTGTTTTTTTAATAGCAGTGATGTTGAACATCTTTCCATGTGCTTGTTGGTCATTTGTGTATCTTCTTTGGAGAAATGTCTGTTTAAGTCCTTTCTCATTTCTGAATGAGATTTTTTTGTTGAGTTTTAGGAGTTCTCTCTAAGGATATTAATCCTTTATCAGATATATGATTTGCAAATATTTTCTGTTATTCTGTTTTCAGATTGCCTTTTTACTCTGTTAATAGTATATTTTGATGCACAAAACTTTTTAATTTTCATGAAGTCCAATTTGTCTTTTCTTTTGTTGCCTGTGCCTTTGGTGTAATATCCAAGAAATCATTTCCAAATCCAACGTCATGAAGCTTTTGCCCTATTGTTTCTTCTAAGAGTTTTACAGTCTTAGCTCTTATGTTTAGGTTTTGGCTCTATATTGAGTTAATTTTTGTATACAGTGTGAGGTAAGGGTCCAGCTTCATCCTTTTGTATGTGGATGTCCAGTTTTCCCAGCACCATTTGTTAAAAAGACTGTCCTTTCCTCACTGGAATGGTCTTGGCACCCTCGTGAAAATCATTTGATTATATATCAAAGGCTTATTTCTGGGTTCTGTTTTATTCCATCAGTCTGTACATCTGTCTTTATGCCAGTACCACACTGATTACTGGAGATTTGTAGTAAGTTTTGAAATCTGTACGTGTAAGTCCTCCAATATCGTACTTCCTTTCCAAGATTGTTTTGACTATCCTCCTGATAAAATTCTAAAGTTTGCATTGATCTCTTTGAACCTAGTTATTTTAATTCCAGTATCTGCTGTTTCTCTTGTTTCTGTCTATTTCTCTTGGTGGTATCATGCTTCCTTGGGTAGCTGATTATCTTTGACTGTGTCCTGGATTGTGTATTTGAAAAATTATTTGCAGGAATAACTTGAGGCCTAAGATGATGCCATCTTCCTCCAGAGAGGGTTTTCCTTTGCCTCGGGGTAGAAGGCAGAGGTGCTGCCACTCTGGAACCCCCTTATTGCCTGTTCCAGGCTTCACCCAAAGGGGAAGTCCAGAGGGTCTTTTCTAAAAGCATGGTTCTGGTCACATTCTTGCCAGTAGCAAATAATGACAGTGTAGAGCTGACCACTGTGACCAGCAGTGCAGTCACCTGGGCCCAGCACCTTGTGAGGTCAGAGCCAGTGCCCTCGTCAGCTCCAGCTGCTGTGGTAAAATGCCTTAGACTGAGTGGTTTGCAAGCAACAGAAATGTAGTTTTCACAGCTCTCGAGGCTGGGAAGTCCAAGATCAAGGCACTGTCATCAGCCTCAGTGACTGGTGAGGGCCCACTTCCTGTGCCATAGATGGCGTCTTCTTATGTATCCTCCCATGGCAGAAGGCAGCTCTCTGGGGCTTCTTTTACTAGGGCACTCATTCCATTCACCAGGGCTCTACCTTTATTGCCTAATCACCTCCCAGAGTCCCCACCTGCTAACACCATCTCTTTGGGAGTTAGGATCTCAACATAGGAATTTGGGGGGACACAAACATTCCAGCCATAGCCCCTTCTGGTAAGTAAGAAAACCAGAGCACAGGGAGGTCGGCAGCTGAGCTGCGTTGTGGATGGATGCAGAGCCAGTGGCATGAGTGTGGGGCCAGGATTGAAGCATGTGCATCTCACTGCAGAGGTGCTGCTCAGAAACCTTTTGGGGCTCCCCACTGCCTGGAGGCCAAGCACAGGCTCCCCCACTTGGCCACTGCAGCCCTTCTAGCCTCCCCAGCCATGCTGGCCCCTGGCCATCCCACCTCCTCTGTAGTGGGGGCACCCCTCCCCTAAGCTCACTTTGTGTGACCCCTGCTCACCCTTTCATGCTTAGCTCAGATACTGGGGCTCCGCCTGGCCTCCTGAGGCCCCAGCTGGAGCAGAGCTGAGGAGCAGTAGCTGCTGGGCAGGCCCGAGTGCCCCACTGACTGAGGCCAGGACCCAAAGCGGGGCTTTCCTACCCCCACAGCAGCCAACCAGGGCTGGGCACTCCGCAGGGCATCAGGTACTGCATGCAGGTCAGAGCCTGTGCCCTGAGCACACAGTATGACAGGAGGGGGTGGAACAGGTCATGCTGGACCCATCTCAGGGACAGGGGACTGTCAGGCCACCCTGGGGATGCCCTGCCCAAGACTGGCTTCCCCTCAGAGGATGCCTGGTAGCAGGGGCTAGGGAGGCTGCTGGACCCACCCGCTTGCCCACAGCCCCCAGTCAATCCCCGCTCTGGCTTTCTGCCTCCCAGGTGAACAACAACGGAATCATCTCCTTCTTGAAGGAGGTTTCTCAGTTCACCCCAGTGGCCTTCCCCATTGCCAAGGACCGCTGCGTGGTGGCAGCCTTCTGGGCAGATGTGGACAACCGGCGTGCAGGCGATGTGTACTACCGGGAGGCCACCGACCCAGCCACGCTGCGCCGAGCCACGGAGGATGTCAGACACTACTTCCCCGAGCTCCTGGACTTCAATGCCACCTGGGTTTTTGTTGCCACCTGGTACCGAGTGACTTTCTTTGGAGGCAGTTCCTCATCCCCTGTGAGTCCAGGCACTTGTCCTGGGGGGGAAGGGGTGGTGTGTGTGGCTAGGGCCCAGGGTCTCCCCACACCAGGGCCCCCACTTGCTAATGTGGGTGTGGTACAGTCACTGGTCCATATCTAAGAGGGGAACATGTGGTCAAAACCACAGAGACAGGTAAGAAGAGGACACGGCCCCCACCTTCTCCAGTGCTCCTGAAAGCCACTTGCCTCCAGGAAACACCAAATTCCCCAAAGCAGCAGCTCACGTATCAGAGAGAGGCATGTGGATTGATAGGTGTTAGGAGGATTTCCATTTGGAATGGCCCAGTACTCAAAAGGTTAAACTGGAAGGTTATTCTGGTTTTGTTTTGTTTTGTTTTATTATTATTATACTTTAAGGTTATTCTGTTTTATACTCTTCCTTGATAATGCCAAATATGACAGAAACGTTGACTCAAGAATAATCAGCCGCTTTGCAGGCCTGATGAGTTCTGGTGGGCTGACACTCCCTAACAAGGACAGCTGCCCACTCCGGGGCAGATGTATTTACTCAGCACCTACTGTGGCCAGGCCTGCACTGGGCACTGGATCATGGCTGTGCAAGACAGACAGTGACTCCCTAGAAAAGAGGCACTGGGTGCAGAGCTGCCATTTTCAGAGCTGTTTGTTCATGCATTTAATAAACACTTTTTTTTTTTTTTTGACACAGTCTTGCTCTGTTGCCCAGGCTGGAGTGCAATAGCACGATCTCAGCTTACTGCAACCTCCACCTCCCAGGTTCAAGCGATTCTCCTGCCTCAGCCTCCCGAGCAGCTGGGATTACAGGCATGCTTTTCTATTTTTAGTAGAGAGGGGGTTTCCCCATATTGGCCAGGCTGGTCTCGAATTCCTGACCTCAGGTGATCCGCCCACCTCGGCCTCCTAATAAACACTTTTTAAGGGCACCTTCCAAATGACAGGCAAGTGTTCTAGGCACTGGGCAGACAGCCCTGGATGAAGCAGACAGGATGCATCTGCCCCATGGGGTCACTCCAGCCAGGCATCAGGAAGTGCTCAGAAGCATAACCCAGCCAGCAGCACTTCCAGGAGCAGGTTCATTGGCAGAAAATGGACAGTTGAGCTTCATGCACCTCCTCATTGCGCCTCTCCGGCTCCCAGAGCCCCACCATGGGCCCTTACTGGCTCTAGTCCGCCCTGTCCCCTAGATGGTGCCACCACCCCAATTCTGCAGCCCTCACGTCTTCGTTTGTTTTCCGAGTGATAGCACTTACATTCGCTTTCCTAAAGCAGAGCACATAGTTTCTCTAATGTTGACTTTTACATAAGTGGCATGTACACTGTATAATCACCCATCTTTCTCAGTGACTACAAACTAGCCCAGCACCAGGCGGCATGCAAATTTGTTTCACCTGCACCCCATGGCTGGACAGCTGCAATCCCAGGGGCCTGAGGTGGGCACGGCATAGCTCAGGTCGGCTTATTCATGATCCTGTCCTGGTACACGTGTTTAGAAGGGCAATTGTCACCTGCAGAATTCCAATTTTCCTCTCAAAACTGTACACATTCAGGCCGGGTGTGGTAGCTCACGCCTGTAATCCCAGCACTTTGGAAGGCCAAGTCAGACGGATCACCTGAGGTCGGGAGTTTGAGACCAGCCTGGCCAACATGGCGAACTCCCCTGTCTACTAAAAATACCAAAATCAGCCGGGCATGATGGCAGGTGCCTGTAATCCCAGCTACTGGGGAGGCTGAGGCAGGAGAATTGCTTGAACCTGGGAGGCAGAGGTTGCAGTGAGCTGAGATCACACCACTGCACTCCAGCCTGGGTGACAGAGGGAGATTCCATTTCAAAGAAAAAAAAAAAAGAATCTACACATTCAATACTCTGAGGACCCACATTTAGAAGTGCCGGTTTCCTTGCACCCCAGCTGTCATTTTCCAGCTTTGTCAGCTCTATAGACAAAACAATGAGTGCTACTTTTTAACTTACACATCTTTAATTTCTAGTGGGCCGAATGTGTTCTAATATTACTGGTTACTTATATTCTACTGTGATGTGTCTGTTCATACCCTCTGACATTTTTTCTGTGATACTTTTTCTTATTGATCTGTAGTTCTTGAACTAAGGGTCTGGAAAGTTTTATCTGCCCTATGCATTATAAATACGTTTTTCACATTACTGTTTGCCATTCAGTTTGGTCTTATGGATTTTTTTAAATATTCAGAAGCCCTTTGCAGTCAAATGCATAATTCTCCCTTTTGGTTTTTGCTGTGAACAAACATCACACTTAAAAAGTCCTTTCCCTTTCCTGAGTTATACATATTCACCTGCATTTTCTTGTAGGACTTTTCTTTCACTTTAAAACCTTATTGGATTTGGGATTTCTTTTCGTGTGTGGTGAAAGACAGGACTCTGATCTGATTCTTTTTCAGGGGGTTTCCTGTTTGTCCCAAGATCATTTCTTAAACAGTCCCGATCCTTTGCTCGATTCTCATCTGGCGTGTCTCATCTGTACGCTGATATTTCCATGCAGCAGAATGCTGTGGAAACCATGAGGCCTGACTATTAAACGCTGCAGCATGGCTCTTCCTTGGTTCTTTTTACCTTCCCTCTTTTCCTTTTTATAATTTTGCTCATTTCACACAGGAGATTGTGTAGATCTGGCTAAGGGCAGGGGACAAGGTCTGCTCCCATCTGTGGGCCCCACACCCGCCCTGGGTGCTTCACTCACCCCAGCAACAGCTGTGGGTTGGGAACGGCCTCTGCTGAGTGGCAGGCTCTGGGAGACAGCAGAGGATGAGGCCACCGAGGTCCTGCCTTGGCTGCTCGTTCAGCTAGAAGACACAGACATTGAGCAAGCCAGAGGCCCAGTGGACAATGACAGTGTGCCAGGATGGTGGACAGGGCAGGGCTTCCGTGGGCCAAGGGGAGTGCAGGGCCCTGTTCAGCCCCCTCTCCCCGGCAGGTCAACACATTCCAGACTGTGCTCATCACAGACGGCAAGCTCTCCTTCACCATCTTCAACTATGAGTCCATCGCATGGACCACAGGCACACACGCCAGCAGCGGGGGCAACGCCACTGGCCTGGGGGGCATTGCAGCCCAGGTAGGCGAGTGCAGTGGGTGCTCTGTGTTCGGGACCCCTGCTCCCCACAGCCAGGACTGTCATGAGCTGATGAGGTAGACAGGGGCCCACCATAGGCAGACCCCCCCCCGTACCATGCAGAGGCCAGCGCGAGGCATCCATGACCATCCCTGAGGCCTCTCACTGCCGGAAAACAAAGAAACATCCTCAGGCCTGAAGGCATCTTTGTCCCGTTGCCTTGCCCGCCCCGCCCCTGCAGTCCCCTTTAACAGCTGTGGCAGCAACAGAAATGTCCTCTGCTCCTTGTGCCCTGCAGTCTGGCCTAGCCAGTGACCCGAGGGACCACAGCTGACAGGAAACCCCGGGTGTGGAGGGAATGAAACAGAACAACGGCCACAGGGTCAGTGTTCCCCAGGCCCGAGTGCCTTGGGGCTGTGCGCACCTCTGCTCACCTCCGGGCCACCTGCTTCCTCTGGGGTCATACTTGCCCCTGGCCCCAGAGGAGGCCCAGGAGCCCAGAGGTGAGCTGCCGGAGGACTGGGCTGGGGAGCCAGGGCCAACCCTCTCCTTGGCTCCCAGGAACGGTTGGCTGAGGTCAGGACTTGGCTGGGAGGTTGCCAACCCTGGCAGGAACACGGTGGGGGCAGGGAAACCCCTCCGTCTGTAGACCTGGGGAACTGGCCTCCCTCACTCTGCCCCCACCCCACCCCCAGGCTGGCTTCAATGCGGGCGATGGGCAGCGTTACTTCAGTATCCCCGGCTCACGCACGGCAGACATGGCCGAGGTGGAGACCACCACCAACGTGGGTGTGCCCGGGCGCTGGGCGTTCAGAATCGATGATGCCCAGGTGCGCGTGGGGGGCTGCGGCCATACAAGTAAGAGGACAGAGGAGCAGCTTGGGGTGGGAGCGGGCTGAGGAAGGGGATTGATGGCAAAGGAGAGGTGGAGAGGAAGGGGGCTGGATGCTGACCGGGAGAGTAGGGGGACTTGGGTCTCCAGCCCAGCCCATCTCAGGCATGTGAAACTAAGGAAGGTCTGGCAGGTCCTGGAGCCTCAGCTTCCCCTAGAGAAGACCCCCCCCCCCCCCCACTGCTCTGGGTTGGAGGGAACTCTCTGGAGACTGCGGGTTTCAGGGGTAAAGACTTGTGGGTCCTCAGGGGAGGAGGAGCCCAGGGACGCCTCTCCCTGGGACCATGAGGTCTGTACTCTCCCCTCATTCCCACCCGGCCTCCTGCCTGGGCTGGGGGAGGAGAAGCATGTGGTCTCTGACCCTCAGGGCCACCCATGGGCAGGTCCTCTTACCGCCCAGGTCCTCATTTCTGCCAGCGGGCTTGCTGCTTGGTGGGGTTTGGTGTCTGCTTGACAAACCCAAGCATCACATCTACAGGGGAGTTCCAGGGGTCCTTCCAGCCCAGAGTGCACAAATGGACGGGGTGGGTGTCCCTCCCAGGGGTGGGCATGTGGTCTGTGGGAACAGCCAGGGCGGCAGCAGAGCGGTGGATGGTAGCCCCAGCCCTGCTGCTCTGCGACCTCAGGAGCCAAGGAGCCTTGGAAATCACTGTTTACACATGGGGCCAGGGCAAGCAACTGATCCGCTCCAAGGGGGCTGCGCCTCACAAGCCCTGCCAAGCCTTGGGCCACAGTGAGGCTCGCGCTGGAACCTGCCCCAGACTCAGCTCCCAGCCACCAGCATCTAGGCTACCGACAGGGGAGAGGGGCTGCTTCTCCACAACACTGAGTCCCCAGAGGACACGACGGGGGTAGCAGATGTGGGCGCACCACTGTCGGGGCGGAGGCGGGGTGCAGGCGCCCCACGGGGTGAGGGGTGAGGGGTAGAGAGTGTGGGGGCGGGGGTGGGGTGTGCAGGTGCGCCACAGGGTTGGGAGTGAGGGGTAGAGGGTGTGGGAGTTGGGGGTGTACCACGGGGTGGGGGGTGCAGGTGTGCCACGGCGTTGGAGGCGGGGCTTAGCAGGGGTGGGGGCTGGAGGCACGTCACGGGGAGGGGGTGGGGGTAGAGGCGCGCCACGCAGTGGGGAGAGCACCGCGCGCATCGTGGGAAGAGGAAAGATGCAGGCGCGGGCGGGAAGAGCCATCTGAGGGCTGCAGGTGGCGCCGCAGCGGAGACCCGAGGAGCCCGAGCTACCCGCACACCGGGGCGCGAACAGGCCCCGCCTGCATCTGAGCTTAGGGAGTCGGGCTGAAGGGGCGGGGGGCCCAGGAGCTGCCACCCCCGGCCCCAGAGCGGGACAGAGCCCTCCTGCAGCCCCCGGCCGCACCCCCTGCGTGGCCTGCCTTGTCCCAGAAACGTCGACGTGACGGCTGAGCGCCAGCCGCAGGTTTTCCAGGCCAGGAACCCGGGAGGGGCGCCAGGAGCGCTGGGAGGGACGGAGGGAGCAGGAGGGTGCTGGTGGGAGTCGCTCCAGGGAGTCCGCCCCACACGAAGCCACATTCCCGAGGCCACGCCGACAGCACTAGCACTGCCCCTGCTCCCCTGCTCCGACCTAAAGTGAAACCTGAAACCTGGCTGCTTTGCTGCGGTCACCCGGACACCCAGAGGCCAACCTTCTGGGTCAGGGGAGGGAAGGGAGACGCGGATGGGAGCGGCTCTCCTGCAGAGTCGGAAGCGGCGGCTGAGGCTCCAGCCCCTCCGTGTGTCTGCAGCCTCCGTGTGCCTGACCCTGCGCCCCTGCCTCAACGGTGGCAAGTGCATCGACGACTGTGTCACGGGCAACCCCTCCTACACCTGCTCCTGCCTCTCGGGCTTCACGGGGCGGAGGTGCCACCTGGGTGAGTGGCTGTGCTGGGCTCAGGAGGAACGCTGTAGGCTCCGCCAGCGGCCCTGAGCGCCCAGGGGTCTCTGTCCCCAGGGTGTGGGTGACTTGCTTAGGGGACCGCTGGGGAGCAAACGCCATGGTCCCCTGGGATGAGCACCACAGGCGGGTGCAGCTGCTGCCCTCTCTGAGCCAATCTCGGGCTTGCTCCTCCGTCCCCGGCCCAACCCGAGGCCTTGGAGGAAACTCCTCAACCGGGTTCCTGCCGCTGAGGCCTCAGCCTGCCCATGTTTCAGACGTGAACGAATGTGCCTCCCAGCCCTGTCAGAACGGCGGGACCTGCACTCATGGCATCAACAGCTTCCGCTGCCAGTGCCCGGCCGGCTTTGGGGGACCCACCTGTGAGACAGGTAAGAGGAACCCACGTGGGCCCTGTGGCCCTGCTGGGTGCAGGATAGCAGAAGACACAGCTAGACAAGGCTGAGGTCTAGGAAGGTCCGGCAGCTGCGCGTGCTGCAAGGCGGACAGCCCAGAGAGGCCACCCTTGGGGAGTGGAGGAGCCCGGATGCCCAGGGAAGGGCCCATATCTGGGTGGGGGGCAGGAGCCATGACCAGTCACACAGGCTTCCTAGGCCATGGCATTTGGACCAGGGATGAGGCCTCAGAACAGGCCAGTGCCCAGGTCCCAAACCAGGCCAAGGTCAGGGCCAGACAGGCACCAGGGCCTGGATGAGAGCCCATCAGGGGGTGTGGTGGGGCCGTCAGACCCCCTCTCAGCCCAGGACCAGCTTGAGGGGAACGTGCAGTGCTTCTGGGGTCAGATGGGCTGGCCGTGGGGCGGGAAGAGCACAGCCACACGGTCCCTGCCGCTCCCTCCAGCTGCTCCTGGATGCTGTTTCTCTCCTGCCCCCGCCTTTAGGGAAAGGGGGTCTCACAGCCTAGGTGGGGCCTGGAGTCCCTCTCCATCCTCATTGCTGCTTCCAAACCTCTGCTTGCCCTCCCAGTTCAGAGCCCAGCTCTTTTGAAGCAGCTGTCATCAGAGTCGGCCTCTACTTACTGCCCTTCCAACAGCACCTCTTTGGACCCCTCACCCATGCCCTTCACCCACCTGGTAAAGAAAGGTGGACACCCCCCCCCATTCCTGCTCTCCGTCTCACCATAGGGCTCTGCTCAGGGAGCTTTGCAAAGGGAGCCCCTAAAATCAAAGCATCGTGACCTGCTGCTTCCCACCCGGCTCAGCCAGGTGTGCATGTCCTGTGTGACAATTGCTTATAAAAACATGTAATAGATTGTTTAGATCAGTGTGTTCAAATAGTGACTATATCAATATCTCAATCTAGAAAAAACAATTCTTATCAGATATTTATGGTCATGGGAAGTTTTTTAAAGTATTTCATTCCAGTGTTTACACATATTTGTACTGGAGAGAACTATAGTTGAGTGGCAGTAAGGGACTTTTGCACCTAAAAGTACATTAGAATCAAATTCTGCAGGAATGCAACGGAAACATGACTTCAAGGTCCAAAGGAGCAAAGCACAATTCCCACCCGGCGAGATGGGCTTGCCAGTGTGTTTACAGATCACACATGGGTGACAACACAGTGACCCCAGTTATCCCTTGCTCCCCGGCCCCTGCCACTGTCTTCCCATAGCCACTGTTGGAGCAAGCTCCATGCAAAGGAGCCTTTCTTCATCCAGAAACTCCTGCCCTGCTTGCCCACGTGTTCTTGACGTGAGACGGGTGGGAGTCAGGCTTCTGTGGTGTTGGTGCCATGGCAGGCTCAGCCCTGCAGGCTTCTGTCCCCTTGGTAAAGGCCAGCGAGGCCGGCAGGGTCTCCTTCCTCTCGCTCAGTGCTCTCCCTGTGCGGTGCTGGCTGGGGGCCTGGCTGCGGGAGGACCCAGGCCTATGATGAGGGTCCCCAAGGGTGACTGAGCAGAGCTTCTCAGGAACGGGCTGCTCCTTGGCTATGCCCCAGGCTCCAGGAGCCCCTCTGTGACGTACAGCCTGGTGAGGTCCCCTAAGAGGGCTTGGGGCTTGGTGCCAGGAGGCTGGTTCAGGTCTTGGTTCTGCAGCATGTCAGTTGTGTACATGGCCTTGAGCCCTGAGCCTTGGCTTTCAGTGCAGCTGTGGCACAAGCCTTGGGTACAAGCCTTCCCCCCTGCGACCGCCCCCAGAGGCTCCCTGGTCTCAGAAGCCACCTTGGCCCCCAGAGCTCATAACAGCAGGGGCACCCACAACTACAGGCAAGGGCGTACATTCTGCTCCACCTACTGGAGTTGGGGTCAGGGAGACAGGGATCACCATGTCCCATCAGCCACCAAAGGGCTTTCACACCTCCTGGGGGAGTGGTCAGGCCCTCCTGTCTCTTTCCTGTGCCAAGGAGAGGGCCCCACCATTCGCCCATGACTCCAGGGAGGGACACACGTTCTGGCTATCACTCTGGTTTCTGAGTTTGTTTGGGTATGAGCTGTCAGTAAGACAGGGGATGTGGCTACCCCCTGCTTCTGGCTCTGCTGCCTGGGGGCAAAGGAGAGACCTGGGATACCTGGGCCAGGTACTGTGGGCTCAAGGAGGGCCAGCATCCGATAAGGAGGCAAGGCAGAGGGTGGGCTCCCCTAGCTCACTCCCACTCAGTAACGGGGGACCAGAGTCCCTTTGCCCTAGCTGTTCCTGCACAGGCCATTGCCTGCCCCACCCAGCCTTTCGCCCCAGGGGCCACTTCTACACCGTGGGTGCTGCACACCCTTCCAGGCTCAGTCACAGCCTGCATCCTCGACAACAGCTCTTGTCACAGTCCGCTTGGAATAAGAGCCACCTAGGGAGGGACTGTCCCCCGAGAGTGGGAGTGGGTTCCATGCACTCCCATTTGCCCCTGCCCAGCATATACACTCCTCCCTCCGTCCCAGGTTTGCTGAATTAGACCTAGTTCAGATGGAGCTTCAGGTGGCCAGTCAGGACTGTCTGGCCAGGCCTGGCCTCTTCCTTGCCTGTTGCCCCCTCAGAAACCTGCCTGCCAGGCCCCCAGCCCTGCAGGCCTGTCGGGGATGGGGCTCAGTGTACATCCCAGGGGTTTCTGTCCCATCAGGTAACCACAGCTGAGAGTCCATCATCCTGTCTATACCTCTTCACTCTAGCCCAGTCCCCCTGTGACACCAAAGAGTGTCAAAATGGTGGCCAGTGCCAGGTGGAGAACGGCTCTGCGGTGTGTGTGTGCCAGGCTGGATACACTGGAGCAGCTTGCGAGACGGGTGAGTGGCCTGGCTTCGGGTTGGAGAGGGGCTCCTGCCTGTGGCCAGGTGCTGGGCACAGGGTGGTCGTGGCCTGGCTCAAGCAAAGCCCCCACCTCTGCTGCCCCTCAGATGTGGACGACTGCAGCCCTGACCCCTGCCTGAACGGAGGCTCTTGTGTTGACCTAGTGGGGAATTACACCTGCTTGTGTGCAGAGCCCTTCAAGGGACTTCACTGTGAGACAGGTAACTGGCCAAGTGCCTGGAGCCCGCCATGGCTGATGGTGGCCTTGTGCCGTGAATACCACCATAGCCACTTTCTCCTTCCTGCCTCGCCGTCTGACTCACCTCACACCTGCCTCTGGGGTGGGGGGATGCCTTTGCCCCCTTCCCACTCCCCAGCGCTTCCCGCTCAGCCTGGATCCTCAGCCACCAACTGCAGGAAAAATAGGAAGCAAAAGATGGATGCTGCCTCCAAGGTGCTGTGTGAGGCTGAGCAACCCCTTCCCCTCTCTGGGCCTTGGTTTCCATCTGTGAAGTGCCGGGAGGGATGACAAAGTTCCCAAGGCTCCTCTTCCAGCCTGGGTGACTCTTGACTTTTTAACATCTTCCTTTCCTACTCTAGAACCCTCAGCACACAAGGGAAAGTAACGGGAATCAGAAAGAAAACTGACCTTTCACTATTTTCTATTCTATTTTGTATTGTTTAACTGCTAGTTGTGACTTGTTAGAGGAATTAAAAAGCCAACTGGAGATTACAGCCTACAGTATAAAAATGGCTTTCGTGTCTGATTGTTGCACCCACCTCCGGAGGCTCACCCACTGTGCCGACCTCTATGGATGCAGCAGGTGCTGCTTCTCTCCAGGGAGATGATAAAGACAAACTATTCAGGTTATTTTTATTTAAAAAATTAAGGAGGGAATTCTTTTTTATCCATAAGACACAGAGGGTCATGGGCCCTCCATCAGTCTTTGCCAAGGGCATGGGAGGCCAGGGTGTGTCCTGAGGGGAGGGTGGTGCTCTGCAGGGCAGAAGCAGGAGGAGGCAGCCTCACCTATTTGGCTGCTTTAAAGTCACTGTTCCATGTCACAGCTTACTTTGCCCAGATTGTTATCTAAATATCAGTGTATTTCCCTAAATTCATATCAGGAAACAGATAAGGGGTTTCAAAAGATTTTTGCAAATAAACCGTGTTTCGTACAGAATAATAATGCAAGTAGACGTGAATAATAAGAAACAGACTGGCTGGGTGCAGTGGCTCATGCCTGTAATCCCAGCACTTTGGGCACTTTGGGAGGCCAAGGCGGGCGGATCACTTGAGGTCAGGAGTTCAAGAACAGCCTGGCCAACATGGTGAAACCCCATCTGTACTAAAAACACGAAAGTTAGCCAGACGTGGTGGTGCACACCTGTAGTCCCAGCTGCTCGGGAGGTTGAGGCTGGAGAATTGCTTGAACCCAGCAGGAGGCAGAGGTTGCAGTGAGCTGAGATCACACCAATGCACTCCAGCCTGGGCGACAGAATGAGTGGAGACTCTGTCTCAAAAAAAAAAAAAAAAGAAGAAGAAGGAAGAAACAACAGACTGACACTTGTGCTAATGTAAGGGCTGATTGACTGTATTACAAGGCGCAGATGCTGACAGTCTAATCAGGTCTGACAGGAAGTTGGCCACAAATTGAAGACTACAAGAAAGAGTTTCTAGTCTTCTGCTTCTAGCCAACAAGAATTAACTGCTCTTGGAATCTCCTTCTCACTGTCATCACCTAGAAAAACAGACAAAATTTGTGAAACGCCTTGTTCAGCCATTGGACAACAGACAGCACAAGCCTGTCATCCCTGAGAAAAAGGAATCAAATGAGGTGAGCCCTACAATTTTGCCCCAGATTCTGCCTGGGGTAGTTTCCAGGCCACTGTGCTGGGAGGAGGAACTGAGAGTCCAGCAGTCCCTCTGAATTGAGGAGATGAAGATCCTAGTTCAGTGGCTACAGGATGGTACTCCTGAGGCAGGAGGGAACATGAGATCAAGAGGAGACCTCCCTGAATTTTGGCTCAGTATCATCAGGCTCAGGATGAAATCCGCAAGGCTGGGGAAAGAACCACTAGAAAGCAGTAAGTCAGACAGTTTCTGGAGCTCAAACAGGGCTGGTAATCTATTGTGTAGAGTCATCAGTGGGGTGTCACTTTAGTAGTGCTGAAATAAGACTAATGTCGACCTGCCCTAACAAATCTTAAAGAAAGCTTAAAAGGATCAAACTGATCCTAAGTCATTTAGCCTTGTGCCAGAATGAAATCCTATACTCCTTAACAGGATCAGTAATGTAACAGAATCCGGAACTCCAAAATACCCAGTCAAAAATTATCAGGTCTACAAAGAAGTAAAATGTAACTCACAGCCAGGAGAAAAATAGATCAGTAGAAACAGGCAATGATAGAAATAGCAGATACAAATGTTTAATTATCTATTATGAATATACTCCTATAATCAAGATTGTTGAGAGGTAAAAAACCTAATAAGAAGTAGAAGGTATTTTTTAAAACTTGCAGAGATGAAAAATATGTCTGATTTTTTATTTATTTATTTATTTTTGTTTGTTTGTTTGTTTTGTTTTTTGAGATGAAGTCTCGCTCTGTCGCCCAGGCTGGAGTGCAGTGGCCGGATCTCGGCTCACTGCAAGCTCCGCCTCCCAGGTTCACGCCATTCTCCTGCCTCAGCCTCCCGAGTAGCTGGGACTACAGGCGTCCACCACCTCGCCCGGCTAGTTTTTTTGTATTTTTTAGTAGAGACGGGGTTTCACCGTGTTAGCCAGGCTGGTCTCGATCTCCTGACCTCGTGATCCGCCCGTCTCGGCCTCCCTATCTGAGTTTTTTAAATACACTGAATAGTATTTACAGCAGGTTAGATATTGCAGAAGGAAAGATCAATGAACCTGAAGAGTGAAACAGAACAATTCAAGATGCATCACAGAGAGAATAAGACTAAAAGAAAAAGAAGAGATCTTCAGCAGTATGCAGAACGGTATTAGGGTAATAGGATCCACGTATCTGGAGTCTGCAAAGGAGGATGGAGGTGGGTGTGGAAAGGAGTGTGACAGAAAAAGTATGTGAAGAAATAATACCCAAACGCTTTCCAAATTTGATGAAAACTAAAACCCACATTTCCAAGAAAAGCATGAAGAAAACCACACAAAGTCAAACCATAATCAAATTGCTGAAAACCAATGATGAAAAATCTCAAAAACAGCCAGAGGAAAAAGCCACATTACATACAGAGAAACAAGAATGACAACAGACTTCTCATCAACAACAATGCAAACCAGGAGACACTGGAGTAACACCTTTAAAGTACTGAAAGGAAAAAACCATCAACGTACTGTAGTGTATTACCAGCAAAACTACATTTCAAAAGTTAAGCTGAAATAAAGACTTTTTTACACAAACAAAAATTAAGAGTATTCATCACCAGCATACCTGCATTACAAGAAAATGTTAAATGAAATTATTTAGACAGAAGAAAAAAAAAACTGGTACCAAGGGAAAATCTGGATCTACGCAAAAGAATGAAGATTGTTAAAAATGATAAATATGTAGGTTGAAGACTTTTTAATCCCTTTAAAGATAATTTTTAAAATAAAATAATAAAGCTTATAACATATGCAGAAATAAAATAGATGACTCCAATAACAAAAACCAAGGTGTGCAAACTTTTTCTGTAAAGGGCCAGATAGTAAATACTTTTGGCTTTTTGAGCCGTATGGTCTCTATCACAATTCAACTCTACCATTGTAATGTGAAAGCAGCCAGCCATAGACAATACATAAATGAATAGGTATGGCTGTGTTCCAATAAAACTGTACTTTAAAAATTTGATGGCAGGTAAAATTTGGTCTGTGGGTTATAGTTTACCAACTCCAATGTAAAAGATAGGAAGAAATGGAAGTATAATATTGTAAGGTCCCTATATTATATAAAGTGGTACAATGTTGTTTGAAGGTGGGCTGTGTAAGTAAAAGATACACATTGTAAACCCAAAACAACAAGTGAAAAATAATAATAAAGAATTATAGCCAATAAACCAATTGTGGAGATAGAAATTGAATCCTAAAAATACTCAATCCAGAAGGCAGGAAGAGAGGAAAAAAAGAAAGAAGTGGGACAAGTGAAAACCAAAAGCAAGATGATAGGTTCAATCTAGTCATATTAGTAGTTACATTAAAATTAAAATGAGTAAACATACAAATTAAAAGGCAAAGATTGTCAGATTGAATTGAAAAGCAATACCCAACTATACGCCATCACAAGAACCCACTCTAAGTATAAAGACACAGATAATCGTAAAGTAATAGAATGGGTTTCTGTTCTGAGAAAGATAGAGTAAGCATAGTCTACCCCTGTCTCTCCCCCACTGAATACAGCTACAATCCTGGACAGAATGCATGGAGTAGCTATCAGAGGACTCTGAAAAGTCAATAGTAGCAGGTGGATTGGGGAAGAAGACCAAGCTTTGAAGTGCCACCAAACCAGTGGTGAGTTTACCATTGTTTGTTTTTTGCTTCGGTATCCCCCCAGCCTGGACTCAAAGCCACCTCAGAACCAGAAGTAAGCCTCCACATGGACAAAAAGAGTGCTCCAGGAGAAGCCCTCTAGTCCAGCTTAAGAAGCAGGGCTGACAGTGCAGAAGTTGGGGAGTCCTCAAGTGTCTTTAAACTGCGAGGGAAGAAACCTTCCTCTCCAGTTGGAGGTGCTGTGGTTTCAAAGGGGTTGGGTATTGTTTTTCCCTTTCCTGTTGTTTTTCCCTTTCTCTGTCATCCCATTACTTGGTCCCAGCCATGAATGCCATCGTTATAAAAGTGGCACGGTAAGGAAGTAAAAGCCCCAACATTTTTGCCAGAGGACTGAAAAAGGTAGCCCCAGAAAACTGGAAAGTACTGGGGAAACTGTGGAGGGTGAATCTTGGGACAGCAACTCCATAAAGTTATTTATGAACTCCTGAGCTCCCCTAAGTTGGCAGAATCTGTGTAATCTGGTCTAAAATTTTATTGACAATACCATTTATAATTTGACAATACAATTTATAATGGTATGGTCAGTAAACCTCTAAAGTTGAAAGACTTTAGTATAAATCTAATAAAACATTAGAGTATTTGTATGCTGAAAAACTACAAAGTGCTGATGAAAGAAATCAAGATCAAGTAAATGGAGAGACATACCATGTTCATGGATTAGAAGACTCAACATAGTAAATATGGCAGTGTTCTCTAAATTGATTTACAGATTTAACATGATTCCAACAGAGGTCTCAGCAGAATATTTTGTGAATGTAGGCAAACTGCTTCTAAAATTTGTATGGAAAGAAAAAGAATTTAGAAAACCAAGACAGTTTTGATGAAGAATGAATTTTGAAGAATCACACTACTGAGTATTAAGATTTACTGTAAAGCCACAGTGATCAATTCAGTGTGATATTGGCAAAGGAGCTGACACATGGATCAATGAAACAGGAGAGGAAATTCAGAATTAAACCCAAACAAATATGGCCAATTAATTTTTTAAAATGATTTAAATCCAATGGAGAAAGGATAATCTTTTCAACAAATGGGATTGAAACAATTAGATATCCATATACATATATATATATATATCCTCAACTTAAACCTCACACCTTATACAATGATTAACTCAGAATGGATCATAGACCTAAATGGAAAAACATAAAACTATAATATTTTTAGAAGAAAACATAGGCCAAAAAAAAATCTTTATGACCTGGTCTTAAGCAAAGTATTCTTAGATGATAAGACAGCAAAAGCATGATTCATTTTTAAAAAACAGATAAATTAGACTTCATCAAAATTTAAAACTTTTGCTTTGTGAAAGACACGGTTAACAGAATAAAAAGACAAGCTACAGACCAGGAGAAAACATTTGCAAAACTCATACCCAACAAAGGACTTGTGATCAGAATACATCAAGAATTCTCAAATCTCAACTGCGAGAAAACAAACAACCCAATTTTTAAAATGGACAAAAGAACGGACACTTGGCCACAAATGATCTATATATGGAGGTGAATAAACGGATGAAAAAATATTCTTGTCATTAATATCAGCCATTAGTGAAATGCAAATAAAAGCCACTACAAGAAATCACAACAAACCCAGTAGAATGTCTAAAAAAAAAATACTGACCTGGGGTAAATACAGAGCAACTGGAACTCTCACACATTTTTAGTGGAAATGCAAAATGGTTCAGCCACTCTGAAAACAGTTTGGCAGGTTTTTTTATAAGGTTAAGTATATGCTTGTAATATGACCCAGCAATCCCACTCCTTGGTATTAACTCTAAAGAGATGAAAACTTATGTTCACACACAAATCCATATACAAATGGTTATATTATTTCTATTTATAATCACCAAACTCCAAAACCCAAATACCCTTCTCTGGGTGAATGGATAGACAAATTATGGAACCTCTGTACAGGGGAATACTACCCAGTCATAAAAAGAATCAATTATAGATGCATACAACAACTTAGATGGATCTCAGAGGCATTATGCTGAAAGAGGCCAGTCTCAAAGAGTATATCCTGTATGGTTCCATAAATGGCATTCTTCCTAAAACAAAACTATAGTGATGAACAAATCAGTAGTTGCCAGGGACTGAGGGGTAACAGGAGCTCTGCGACTCTGAAGAGATAGACCAAAGAAGCCTTTTAGGGAGTTGGAATGTCCTGCATCCTGATTGTGGTGGGGGTTAAACCAATCTATATATGTGTTAAAATTCATAGAGGTGTAGTGAACAAAAGTCAATTTTACTGTATACTAATTTACAGAGACACATTTTGAAAGCATATGAAGAAATTGAACATCTTTTAAAAACCAAAAAGTAGCTGGCGTGGTGGTTCACCCCTGTAATCCCAGCACTTTGGGAGGCCAAGGCGGGCAGATCATGAGGTCAGGAGATCAAGACCATCCTGGTCAACATGGTGAAACCCCGTCTCTACTGAAAATACAAACATTAGCTGGGTGTGGTAGGGCGTGCTTGTAATCCCAGCTACTCGGGAGGCTGAGGCAGGAGAATTGCTTGAACCCGGGAGTTGGAGGTTGCAGTGAGCCGAGATTGCGCCACTGCACCCCAGCCTGGCAAGAAAGCGAGACTCTGTCTCAAAATAATAATAATAATAATAACAACAACAACAACAACAATATTAGGTAAACACTAATCAAGATAATGCTGCTGCAGTGGCTACATTAATATCAAATAAATTAAACTTTAGAATAGGGAATACTGCTGGGAATTAGGAGGGATCTTTTATAATGATAAAGGGGTCAATTCATCCAGAAGACATAACTCTAGATATACTTGTACCTATTAACACCTATTCACATGAAGCAAAAGCTGACTGAACTGCAAGGAGAAATAGGTCCATAATTATTGGTGGTGATTCACTCCCCTCTCAGTGGTTCATAGAACATGTCGACAGGACATCTTCTCTGGTGCTGCTTGTTCTGTCCAGTCCTGGGTGACTTCTCTGGTGCTTCTTGTTTTGTCCAATCCTGGGTGACTTCTCTGGTGCTTCTTGTTCTGTCCAATCCTGGGTGGCTTTTCCGGTGCTTGTTCTGTCCAATCCTGGGTGACTTCTCTGGTGCTTCTCGTTCTGTCCAATCCTGGGTGACTTCTCTGGTGCTTCTCGTTCTGTCCAATCCTGGGTGACTTCTCTGGTGCTTCTTGTTTTGTCCAATCCTGGGTGGTTTCTCTGGTGCTGCTTCTGTCCAATCCTGGGTGGCTTCTCTGGTGCTTCTCGTTCTGTCCAATCCTGGGTGGCTTTTCTGGTGCTGCTTGTCCTGTCCAAGGAAGGAGCTGGGAAATACTGAGCTCCACGCGGTGCAGCACGGCTACAAATCCATTTCCAGAAATAAGCTTCTGGCTTCAGTTCCACTTGGGAATGAGAACAGAGGTGAAAACCCAAATGTGCCATTGGAGCTGGGCGGGGCGACCACTCTCCCCACACTCCCTGCGTGGCCGCTGGTGACCGCTGTTGTTCTTGCAGGAGACCACCCAGTGCCCGACGCCTGCCTCTCGGCCCCTTGCCACAATGGGGGCACCTGTGTGGATGCGGACCAGGGCTACGTGTGCGAGTGCCCCGAAGGCTTCATGGGCCTGGACTGCAGGCAGAGTGCGTCTGGGCTGCAAGGGCTGCCGTTTTAGGGCTGGGGCAGGAGACCCAGGGAGGGCCCTCCTGTGGGTGCATGCAGGAAACACCCCGAGAAGAAACGTGTGAGTGTGCATACACTGCAGTTTGTATGGGAAGTTGGTCAGGAGCAGGGCAGGGTCTGGAGCGAGGGTGCCATCTTTCTGCGCCCCCACATGGGAGGCTCCTCCCTCTCTCCGTGGCAGGAGTCCCCGATGACTGTGAGTGCCGTAACGGAGGCAGATGCCTGGGCGCCAACACCACCCTCTGCCAGTGCCCCCCGGGATTCTTTGGGCTTCTCTGTGAATTTGGTAGGTGCCGAGGGCACCCTTCCTGCCCTGTCCCTGAGCATCCTCATAACCGGGAAATGAATGGTGGCTTGGGCTGGGGTCCACAGGTCCGGACTGCCAACCATTGGTTCTACGCCCACCCCAGGAGGGCCTGGCCACAAGAGTGCCTGAACCTGTTGGGGCCCCTGGGTCTTGGGAAGCCCCATCCTTGACAAGGACTCGAGGTCTGCCGGAAGACATGCGGGATATGGGATGGGGCTTCCTCCTTTCTCTCCAGAAATCACAGCCATGCCCTGCAACATGAACACACAGTGCCCAGACGGCGGCTACTGCATGGAGCACGGTGGGAGCTACCTCTGCGTCTGCCACACCGACCACAATGCCAGCCACTGTGAGTAGCGCAGGGACGAGCCTGCTGGGCTGGGGGCCCGAACAGAAGCCAGGGAGAAAGTGGTGGGTGAGGCAGGCACAGGCCGGAGTCCCTGCTTCCCTTCTGACTCTCAGGAGAGCTGGCACCTGGGGAAGCCTCTCTCAATAGCCTTCCTGTAATATGGGGCTAGACATCTCCTCTGCCCCAGTGGAGTAAGCTCACAGGTGGAAAAGCACTTCTGCAAGTGTACAAGCACCGTGTGGTATCTTCCCTAAGCCCCAACACAAGCTATTAAAATATTTAATGCATACATAATTAGGCACGTGTAATTAAATGTGTCACTACTATATGTTAGTGTATAGATGGTTAATCGCTTGCATCATGTATAATTATATGGAATAATGATGTGATGCTGGCGGTGATGACAGGAAGGCGTTTCTGTATCACAGCTCAGTCCTACCTCGGAAAATAGGGAAGGGTGAGTTCTGCTAAAATTGAGAAAAAGAGAAATTCCAGGGAGGGGCCTTAGAGCCCACTCTGAGGAACCAAGATGCCCACAGAGAGTATTTTAAGTGGCCTTGGTTCCAGACAGGATGTCAGGGTAACCCTGGCAGGCAAGGTGGCCCGCCAGCCTCTTGCTGCCTGCACGGATGCGGCATAAGCTCCAGGACCACCCTCTGCCCCCCGCCCCCAGCCCTGCCATCACCCTGCGACTCGGACCCCTGCTTCAACGGAGGCTCCTGCGATGCCCATGACGACTCCTACATCTGCGAGTGCCCGCGCGGTTTCCACGGCAAGCACTGCGAGAAAGGTATGGCGGGCAGGGGTGCCGGCGTCAGCACCCTGGAGAGCGCCCGCGGGGCTCGGTTCCGCTTCTGCGGTCTCTCTGTCTTTGTTTGGCGAATTGCTGACCTCCTCTAGAGCCTTGCCTGATGTGCTGCTCTGTTCTGTGTGTTTGGAGGCGAGCACCTCACTGTCGGGACGGTTCTGATCTGCACCAGTGCCAGGCCTGCTGGTCCTTACCTTGCTCTTCTCAAGATAGGCTTCATTGCCTTCTCAGCATTTTTCCAAATAGGTTTTAGAATCATTATATTAAATTTTATTTTAAAAATTTCCTTAGGATTTTGCTTAATCTAATTCAGCATGGACAATGTCGAATTTTATTACATTTAGCCGCTTGAGAGTAGAAGTGTCCTTCCGTAAGCACATTGCAGGCGTAGCTGTCCCCGCCAGGCCCCACCCATGACTGTCCCTTCCATGCAGTTTGAAGCAACAGTCAGGACTCCCATCAGTGACCCCCAGACCTGTTTGGCATCTCAGTGACCAGTGCCCAGAGGGGGCTGCCTGACCCCAGAGCGGCCTGGCACCGTCTCCAGGGGCTTGGCCCCAGGCACCCCCGTAGCCTGGACTGGTGTGGAGCCTCCCATGGCCCCTCCCCTGCTCTGTTTCTTGTCCCTGAGGGAAAGACCCTAAAGTCTGAGCCCTGGACCCCGTGGCTCCCCCAATCCCTGCAGCAGAGGTAGAACAGGTTTCCAAAGAGAAGACCCCAACTGCTTGGTTCTTTGCAAGCTCTGACAAGGTCTTTCTCTCTCAACACACTCCTAGGACCACCCTGAGGCCCTGCGTGGGCCCTGCCCAGAGCTGACTCTGGCCCTACTCCAGCTCACACCTGCCAGTGGCATGAAGTCCACTGCACCCAAGGGGTGTCCTACCAAAGCCGACATCTCCTCACTAGGCCAGACTGCCAGTACCCAGTGTCCTTGCCCCAACGGTTCTGTGCCCACTCTGGGAACTGCATAGCCCTCCCCCAGGGTCCCAGCTTCCGTGAGCACACGGGCCACCAATGTGGACACCTCTGACCCCAAAGGGAGTACAGAAGGGCCAGGGATGGCTGTCCTCAGGGGTGGGGCAGCCAGAGCTTGGACGTGCAGCTTGGGAGGCCCCTGGGGGTAAGGGTTGGCGGGAGAGAAGCGAGCACAGTGGGGCAGGCCCCTCCTGCCGCTCAGAACCCAGATGTCCAAGGATTCGGAGTTCCTCGCTGGCCCTTTGACAGGGTGATTGGCAAGGTGGCAGGATAGATGTGCTGGTTTAGCAGATGCCTTTAAATACATGCTTAGCGTCTGAGTCCCTTGGGGGCCCAGGAACTGTTAGGACCCAGAGAAAATGTGGCAATGCCAATGCCGGTACAGAACACACAGAAATCCAGATTGACTGCTGGGGACCCTGATGTCATGGCGGATGAGACTCAGCCACTTCCTGTCAGACAGGGAATACCTGTGTGCAGGAGGGAGAAGTGCTGCACCTGCAGCAGTAGCCGGGCCGGTTCTCCACAGGGAGGGCCCAGCCATTGCCAGAGCCTGGGCAGAGAAGAGGACAGGCGAGCAAAGGGCCCACCTGAGGCTGAGTTGGGGTCTCTGGCCTGCGAGCCCCACCCCAGTCTCCCCCATGTGTGTGGACCTGCTTGGTCCCCTCTGCAGCCGGGCCCCAGGGCTCAGTCAAGAAGCAGGCCTGGCCTGCCAGGCCCCACCAGCACCAGAGGACTGAGAAGATGCCAAGAGGGTATAGTGGCTCTGTGGAGCCAGCAACCTGACCCCGTTCATCTGCCTCTCTGTCCTTCTACACAGCCCGGCCACACCTATGCAGCTCCGGGCCCTGCCGGAACGGGGGCACGTGCAAGGAGGCAGGCGGCGAGTACCACTGCAGCTGCCCCTACCGCTTCACCGGGAGGCACTGTGAGATCGGTGCGGCCCCCAGGGGCAGGGGGGAGGGCAGGAGCAACGGGCCAGCCCTGAGCTGGGGCCCCTGACGCACCCTCCCTGCCAGCTGTGGGTCTGCTTCTCATGAAGAGGCCCCAGCTCTGGGATGTTGGGGAACCTGGGAGGGGCGGTGGGCTGCGACCCTTGACCTGGCTTCTGCTTCCAGGGAAGCCAGACTCATGCGCCTCTGGCCCCTGTCACAACGGCGGCACCTGCTTCCACTACATTGGCAAATACAAATGTGACTGCCCCCCAGGCTTCTCCGGGCGGCACTGCGAGATAGGTAAGGTGGGTGGGAGGCCAGACCAGGGCGGCCGGGGGAACCCTCTCTGCAGATGTGAAAACAGGCCCGTGGGCAGGGCTGGTCCAGGCCCTGGAGGCGCAGGAGGTGGAGCTGGGCGCAGGAGGCAGGACGCCCCATGCAGTCCCGAGCCTTCAGGGAAGACATAGTGGCCAGGACCCTCCTGCATTCTGGCAGCCCCCTCCCCCTGCTTCCGGAGCCCGTGTGTGAATGGGGGCACCTGCGAGGACCGAGGCACGGGTTTCTTCTGCCACTGCCAAGCAGGGTACACGGGACGCCGGTGCCAGGCAGGTGAGAGGGCCGGGGGGCCAAGTGGGGAGCATGGGATTTCTTGCTAATCCCTGCAGAGCTAAGCAGGGCAGGGATGGGAAGAAGGAAACACATATCACAGCAACCAGGCCCCAGAAGTCAAGGCACCTTTCCCTGGCGAAGGGCAGTGTGGGAGCAGGACGTCTCTGGGCCCTGCAGCCGGGTTGGGCAGAGGGCAGAGCGGTGGGGAGGGGCCGGGAAGGCACAAGACTGTGCGAGACAGGCTGCTGTGCCTTGCAGAGGTGGACTGCGGCCCCCCAGAGGAGGTGAAGCACGCCACACTGCGCTTCAACGGCACGCGGCTGGGCGCCGTGGCCCTGTATGCATGTGACCGCGGCTACAGCCTGAGCGCCCCCAGCCGCATCCGGGTCTGTCAGCCACATGGTGTCTGGAGTGAGCCTCCGCAGTGCCTTGGTGATTCTGCGGGCCCTTGGGGTGGGGAAGGTGGGGCCCACACCCTCCTCACCCTGCCCGTGTGGAGGAGCACAGAGGCTGCAGGCCCAAGCAAGGATGCCCAGCTCTGACCTGGTCCTGCCCCTTCTCCCCTCAGTCTCCTGTCTGTGAATATGGACCGTGGGGTGACAGAGGTGATGATCACAGTCAACTTTGCTCTGGACCATTCACTAAAAGCTTCCCTGTCCTCAGAGCAGCCCGGAGCAGGGGGTCAAACACTCAAATACCCACTCTGCAGATGCAGTAGCTGAGGCCAAGAGGTAGCCCAGGGGCAGAGTCCTAAAGAGCCAGACACAGGTTCAGGACCCACCTCCTACTCCTGGCCCCTTGAAGACTTGTGGAATCAAAACAAGATACCCCTACCCCCTGCAGCCATTTGAGGAGTGCATTGCCACCGAGGTCCCACCCTGCTCTGGCTTGGGAGCTGGGGGTGCACAGCCTAGAGACAAGGCCCCCCTGACCGAAGCCCCTGGAGAAGTAGGTCCATTAACACCCTACAGGTGCATCACATTACACCAGAGGAGTCCAAACTGTCCATCAGAAAGTCTGTGTGATGTGAGCTAGTTTTATGAAGTAAGGATTTTAAAACAAGCTTAGGAACAGTGGGTGACAGCACCCAGATTTGAGTGGGGCACATAAGCACATCACTCTCCCCCACATGCCCCGCAAAGCCAAGGCCAACCTGCGTGGCCTCACTCAGGTGAAGGGTTCTGGGAACACCTGGCTCCAAGCATCCCTCCTTTCCTTCTGGGCTTTAAGCCCCAGGGTGAGCTCCTGACTGTCTTGGAGACCACCCCCCTCCCAGTGCTACTTCCCCTCCTATATGTTGCCAGATGAAAAGCCGATATCCTCAGATAATATGAGCAACCAGCCAGGATATCAAGACACCTGAAAAGTACAATTGTCTCAAAAAAACAATAATAAAAGTCCAGAAAATATGTACGATTGGAAGCAGAATTGCAGAAGACAGACTTTAACACAGGAGTTCAAGACCAGCAAAGGCAACATAGGGAGACCTCATCTCTACAAAAAATTTTTAAAATTAGCCGGGGAAACTGACATTAATACCAATGTTAGAAAAGAAAAAAATTTCAAACTTGATTAATTAAATGTCTGACTTGAGAAGTTAGGAAGAAAAATACCAAATGATGCTGAAAAAAGTAGAAGGAAAGAGGAATAAAGGTAAAAGCCATAATTAATGAAGTAGAGATCAAAGATACAAAAGAAAGGACAAGCCAAAATTAGTTCTTTGAAAAGCCTAATAAAGTCAGGAGTTCGAGACCAGCCTGGCCAACATAGTGAAACCCCATCTCTACTAAAATACAAAAATTAGCCAGGCGTGGTGGCGGGCACCTGCAGTCCCAGCCACTTGGGAACCTGAGACAGGAGAATCGCTTGAACCGGGGAGGCGGAGTTTGTGGTGAGCCACAATCATGCCACTGTACTCCAGCCTGGGCAACAAGAGTGAAACTCCGTCTCAAAAAAAAAAAAAGGAAACCAAAAAAAAGGAAAAAAGTCTAGAACCAACCCAAAGACCCAGCCAATGAGAATGGGTGAAGTATGATGTAACCACACTGTGGAATGTTACTCAGTAGTGACAATCTATGAACCACAGTGACCTGTGATGTGGAGTTCTCTTCTGCGTATAATGCTGAGAGAAGACAATATATATCATGATGTACTATGAATAAAGTTCCTAAACAACAAAAACACAGTCATTATTGTTTAGGCAATTTATAAAACTTTTAAAGCTAATTTTAATTATTTTACGCCAGAAAACCTGATTTTTAAAAGATAAGGAAATGATAAACCCAGAAATATTTATCACAGGGGAAGAGGAGGGTGCAAGGTCAGATGAACCCATTCACCATTGTGGCTGCCAGGGCGGATGCTAGTGCCAGATGTCACTAAGTCACTACTGTTTATTTACTTTTTAAGCATGAAATTAAACTTTAAAAAAATAAACATTTAAATTCAGGAGCACAACTCCCACTTTAAAAGAAACCTGTGGTGAATCGTTTAGAACTAAGACTGGTCCCGGAGGTACTGGTTTCATAGGTGACTATTATACATTGAAATGGCAAGATGGGACATGAGACATTTTCTGCCAGACCCCTGAGGCCTTTGTCCTGTCGGCCTGAACCACTGGAATTAAGTCCCACAGCGTCTTCTGTGAGCCCTGGGGTGGTTGTGAGCCTGCCCTGTCACTTCATAGGCACAGCCAGGCACTGAGCCCCAGGCCCACTGCCCTGCTCCGACTCCAAGGATATCCAGCCCTGGTCTCTGGCCTTTCCAAGCACTGATGATGTATCATCGAATTCTCTTGGGCCCCTCAGAACTAGTTTATGTGCATCTTAATTTGGCTTCATTGTGGCCACATTGCTTTACTCTTGGACTCTCTCCTCTCAGAAATTGATGAGTGCCGGTCTCAGCCGTGCCTGCATGGGGGCTCTTGCCAGGACCACGTCGCTGGGTACCTGTGCCTCTGCAGCACAGGCTACGAGGGCACCCACTGCGAGCTGGGTAAGAGGGGCCCTGGCCCTGCTGGGGTGGCAGCTCCAGCACACTGGCCATGTGCCTGAGGCAGTGGGTCCCCTGGAGAGGTCTCTGGATGGCTGGGGTGGCCACTGCATGCTCTCTCGGGCCCCTGCCAGCTCTGACATCCAAGACAAAGATTTACAAACATCCCTTCCTGCACCTCCCCAGGGGAGACTGAGAGCCCAGCTGAGAAGTGCTGGCCTGGGCTCAGGGCGCAGAGAAGGTGGGTGTCACAGAGGGCAGGTCACAGCCTCTGACACCTGGTCAGTGCTGCCAGCCAGTGGAGGGAGGGGAGGCCTGCCCCGTGAGCCCTGCACACCCTTGTACCTTGCTAGGGCTCTTAAGCCTGAGAAAGAAACGCAGGCTCCAGGGAGGGCAGGCCCAGGGAGCCGTGCCCAGTCGTGGCCTTGGGGAGCCTCCCATTGCAGAGTGGCCTGGAGGAAGGCATGGCCTGGAGGTGGGGCTTTGCCAGCAGGCAGTGGAGGTGGCATGCCTCCCGAGGAGGGGCGGGTGTGGGGCTGATGGAAGAAAGCGCACATGTCCCAAGTAGTTACTCCCAGTTGGGGAAGGGGTGACCAAAGCCCCCGGGAATGCACAGAATCCTGGGGGCACGTAGGCGCCTCGGACCTAAGCCAGCAACACCCTTGACACCCCTTCTCTGTGCAGAGAGGGATGAGTGCCGAGCTCACCTCTGCAGAAATGGAGGCTCCTGCAGGAACCTCCCGGGGGCCTATGTCTGCCAGTGCCCTGCAGGCTTCGTTGGAGTCCACTGTGAGACAGGTAGGGGCTCCCTCCAGTGGGCCCCACATGCAGAGCCTGGGCCTCTGGAAGATCAGAGAGGAGGTGGAGCATCCCCACATTCCCTGCTGGGCAGACCACCTGGGGAGAGGGACCCCCAGGGCTGCGGCCACCTTGGGAGGGAGGGGTGGAGGTGAGAGTGCTGGGGAGGTCTGAGGGGAGGGACCTGCCCACTGCCCCTCTCTCCTGGCCTCTGCCCCTAGACTCCTCCTTTCCCTTCTTCCCGCTGTCCTCTCCTCCCTCCCCCAGACTCCCCCCTTGCGGCTTGGGCCCACTCTCTGGGTGTTCTCCAGAGGTGGACGCCTGCGACTCCAGCCCCTGCCAGCACGGAGGCCGGTGTGAGAGTGGCGGCGGGGCCTACCTGTGCGTCTGCCCAGAGGGCTTCTTCGGCTACCACTGCGAGACAGGTAGGGCGGCAGGCCCGCCTGCTCCCCGCGCTCTGCCCACCGCCTGGGAAGGCCCCTTCTCAGGCTGCAGGCCAGTGGCCCTCTGCCTGTCTCCCTTGGTCCCATGATGGTGCCTTCTAAACATCCCCATCTCCTGTGCTCACCCCACCCCCCGACACCCCTCTTCACCCAGGGACACGCCCAGGGGTGGGGCCTCACATCACACACAGGCCCTGCTGCCCTCGGACAGGCCAAGCTCATTGCACACCCAGGTCCGGCCCATTGCTGTGTTTCTCTCTGGAACGTTCTCCCTAATCAGCCCCCAGTGGGATACCTCCTGATGAGGCCTCCCTGACCAGTGACCTCCCCTCTTCAAGCAGGACTGTCACTCTGGTGGTGACCTGGCCTGTCCTGGTCCAGTGTCTCATCCCGTCAGCCGGACTGGCTGAGGGAGGTCTGAGCACTCAGCTGTGGAGGGTGGAGGGGCTGCTGGGTTGGGCCCCACAGGGCAGTGGAGGTGACAGAACCAAAGGGAGGCAGTAGCTGTCCTGTGCCCCCCTCCCCTCCACACCCACACAGGAGGGACCCAGTGCCCCAGGAACAAGGGCGCGGCTGGAGCGGGCGCCCCTGGCCATACCCCAACACACACTGCTGCTTTTTCTCCCCTCAGCGAGTGACCCCTGCTTCTCCAGCCCCTGTGGGGGCCGTGGCTACTGCCTGGCCAGCAACGGCTCCCATAGCTGCACCTGCAAAGTGGGCTACACGGGCAAGGACTGTGCCAAAGGTGGGTGGCGAGGGCGCCTCTAGTGAGGGAGCCATGAGGGGGTCCCCTCACCCCAGAGGGCCCAACGGTCCCCAAGGGCAGAGCATCTGGCCGCTGCTTGCCCAGGCCCCTTCCCTGAGGAACAGGGAGGGGATAAAATCCCCCGGTGGGCTTGAAACACTGTCACACATGCAAAAGTGTGACCCTCCTGGAGGTACGTGGCTGGGGACAAAGAAGGACTCTGCCAGCGATGGCTGTGTTAGGCCCAAGAGCCGGACCCGGCTGAGCCGCCGATGGGAGCCAGGCGTGCACGGTTGACAGCTGACCAGTCCCCTCCCCTTGTTTTGACCCAAACCCTGAAGAGCTCTTCCCACCGACGGCCCTCAAGATGGAGAGAGTGGAGGAGAGTGGGGTCTCCATCTCCTGGAACCCGCCCGACGGCCCAGCCGCGAGGCAGATGCTTGATGGCTACGCGGTCACCTACGTCTCCTCCGATGGCTCCTACCGCCGCACGGACTTTGTGGACAGGACCCGCTCCTCGCACCAGCTCCGGGCCCTGGCGGCCGGCAGGGCCTACAACATCTCCGTCTTCTCAGTCAAGCGCAACACTAACAACAAGAATGACATCAGCAGGCCTGCCGTGCTGCTGGCCCGCACGCGTGAGTATCCCCAAGCCTGGCCGTCCCCGCCCAGCCCCTGCCCCTCAAGGGCAGCGCTGGCCCCAGGCACCTGCAGGGCGGCTGTCGTGCCGTCCACCTCCCTAGTTCTCCCAGCAGCAAGACAGCCGAGCTGGGGGTTGGAGGCACCGCCCTGCTGCAGACAGAGCACTGGGGAGACAGAGCTGTTCGGGAGTGGCCTTGGGTCCACAAGATACAAGCGTGGGATTGGGGCGCATAGAATAGAGCCAAGAGTGGGAGCAGCACAACCCCCAGGCGTGGCACTAGGAAGTGGGACTGGGGAGGAATGGGGCCTTCCCAAAAAGGTCCCTGGAAGAAGCCAGTGTGGGAGACAGGGGCCGCGGGGGCAGGCTTGGATGGGCTGGGACTCTGGGGTGCTCTGAAGGCCTGGGGAGAGTTTGAGGGGCACCTGCTCACAGGGATATGTAGCACTGGGATGTGCTAAGAAGAGGTATCCGTGGCTAATCGGGAAGAGCCATGGGGCAGGCCCTAGATGGAAGGACAGACCCAGAGCCTCCACCTGGAGCTGGCACCGAAAGCTGTGACCAGATGTGACCCCTGAAGAGTCCTAGGGAAGAGCCCCCTGAGAGCCTGAGCCGCCAAGAGAGCAGGGGAGGCCCCGGTTGTGCACAGCCTCGGGGGTTGTTGCCACGTCAAGGAGCAGGAGATGCTGAGCGCGCTAGGGAAGGCGTCAGGGCTTAGCTGGCTTGTGTGCTGCTGGGAGGGATTCCGGGAGGAGAAGGGAGCCCCAGAACACGGCCGTGGACAGACAGGGGCAGGGCCGGTAGAAAGCAGAGGCTGGCCCTCCACTGAGCCCAGCCGCATCAGCTAGAGCACGGGGGATCTTGGTACAGGCTGGGCAGGAACCAAGGTGGGGTGCAGGGCCATGGGGCCATGGGACTCTCACCCAGCACACCTGTGGCTTTCAGACACAGGAACAAGAATGGGGAAGGGGTGCTAGAGGCTCGAGGAAAGAGGAAAACGTGCTCGGAGCACGGACTGCTGCAAAGTGGCGTGATGGGTGGGTGGGTGGCCGGGAATTCATTGAGGCCTGAGCACCTGGCAGGGCCCCGCGGGGTGGCCATGTGAGTTCAGTGAAACCTACGGGTAGCGTGGTGGGAAGGCAGAGAGGAGCTCGGCGGCTGTCACAGGAGGAAGGCCTCCTGGCCACACCTGGGCCCCAGCTTGGGGCCAATGCCAAGGGCATTGAGGGACAGGCGGAGGCATCCAGGGCAGCTCGAGCCCACCCAGGGGCCCACAGGGGCCTGTCCTGCAGGAGGTGACCACCAAGGAGCTGGAATTCCCAACACAGCAACGACACAGAGCACACCTCAGCCAGTGGGGAGCCTGGATGCACGTGCGGGTGGCACCGAGCGGTGTCAAGAGGAGCTTCCAGGGACTGAGTAGGGGAGGCTTGCCTGGGCTGTTTTAGGAAGAAGCACCTGCGAGGCTGCCCCATGTGAGGTCTGCCCTGGGAAGGTATCTGGAGCGAAGGCGGAGCCCGCCGTGCCTGCTGCAGAGTGGGGGCTCCAGCCAGTGGTGGGTGGAAGGGACCACTGTTCACAGACTGGGGTGCTGAGTTGCCGGGAGCCACGCGCTGCCCTCTGGGCTCTGCCTGGCGCATCAGCAGTGGCACTGGAGCTTTGGAGGAGACTGGCCGGGCGGGAAGTGGCCCCTGCCCTGCAGTCGCTGGGAGCTCTGTGCGTCCATCCTCCTCGGACGGCGTCACCCAGACCGGGCCCAGATGTGTGCTGTCAGACCAAAATAGTCGACTGGCGCAGAAAAGAGGGGAGGTCCGGATCACTCATGTCCAGAGGGACTCCGGCCCATCCCCCGCCATGTCACCGCCACATCTAAATGGAGGTTAAGACCCCTGCCTCTGGTAAAGCGGGATGGCCCACAGCGGGCTCCACAGCCATCAGCCCTGGAGGCCAGGGCCTGGGCGTCCCACTCAGCCCGAGTCCCCTGAGTAGCTGATGGGACACCCTCTCCAGGATCTCTCTGTGGCCCCCAGCACCCTCCCAAGCCTGGTCTCATCTTGAGCCCCTGCCCTCCCCCAGGAGCAAGGAGGGGCCAGCACCTGCTAAGTAGCCCATTCCCCCTAGGACCCCGCCCTGTGGAAGGCTTCGAGGTCACCAATGTGACGGCCAGCACCATCTCGGTGCAGTGGGCCCTGCACAGGATCCACCATGCCACCGTCAGTGGGGTCCGCGTGTCCATCCGCCACCCTGAGGCCCTCAGAGACCAGGCCACTGATGTGGAGAGGAGTGTGGACAGGTTCACCTTTGGGTGAGAGGGGACACCCGGAGCATGGGGCTGGGGCGAGGGCAGGGGTGGGGGCTCGGGGACACGGGGCCCAGGTCTCGGGCACATTCTCCGTGTGTGGACTGTGCACCTGCCGCTCCTCACCCGGGTGGAGGCAAATGTCTCTCGGGTGAGCCAGCCTCTGACCCTGGAGGCCTCACTCCTGCCTCACCTCCTCAGAGCTGCCAAGAGAGGATACACCTTTGTAGTGTTTCAAAGTGTCCATAAAGAGCAGGAAAAGCTCTGGAAACCCGGGAGCACGCCTTCCACACAGATCATGAGAGTGACTTGGCCCCTCAGAGAGCAGCGGCCAGCGAGGGGAGATAGTAACAGCCCCGAGCTCTCCCAGGAGTCCCACAGTGGACCCCTGTGATTTGGGCACCAACCAGAGAGAAAGCTTCCGATTCGTGCTCAGCACAGGCAGGGGTGCCGGGAAAGACCGGAGAGCGAGTGGGAAGGAAGATGCCAGCCAGCAGCTTCCTGGGGCTGGGGCAGCATTGGCCTCACGTTGCCCTGTGGTTTCCTGAGAATTTACATCAACTCACCTGCGCCGAGGGGCATCGGGCCTGCCTGTCCCCCGTTCCCGCACAGCGACCACTTCCCCCTTCTCTGGCCTGTCCCATCTGAACACCGGCCCTCTGACAATACTGTAGTGGCCCCAGGCGCACCCGATCCTCCGCCGCTTCCCAGACTATGTATGGGCCGGCTTCCCATCCTAGGAGCACACGGCTCTGAGGGCTGTGAGTGTGCCCCTCCTGGAGGTTGCCTGGGCCACCAGCAGCAGGACGACCTCCCGCCGGTCACCTCCTGACTGGGGGAGCTGCGGTCTGGCAGCTGAGTCACACACAGGTCCCAGATGTCCTTGTTCTCTCTTCGTCACCTCCTGCCCACAGGGCTCTGCTGCCTGGGAGGAGGTACACCATCCAGCTGACCACCCTCAGTGGGCTCAGGGGAGAGGAGCACCCCACGGAGAGCCTGGCCACCGCGCCAACACACGTGTGGACCCGTGAGTAGAGCGGCGCGGCCCCTGGCACACGAAAGGCCGTCTTCTAGAAGCTCTGGCTTCCTTCCAGCCTCCCCTAGTCCTCTCCAAAGTGTCCCAACACCAGAAACCCAGCCCTGGCCTCCCGGACGTCTCTTCTGCTGGGGCCATTGAGCAGGGGCCACTGGGCAGGAGCCATTGGGCTGCGCTGGGCCCTTGTGCTGGGACAGCTCTCCAGGGCAGTCTCCATCTCTAAAGGCTCTTGGTAGCTCCTCAGCATGAAGTTCCTACTGGGCACTGACCAGAGGGTCAGAGGAACTCACTGGGCCAGGGATACCCACGCTGTCCAGGGCCCTTGCACCTTGCAACCAGCCCCCTCTAGCTAAGCTCCTGGTGTCACTAGGCCCACACCCCCTCCCCAGTGCATGGGAGGGGCGAGAGCACAGACAGTCAGCACACAGGGGAGGGACGGTGAACCGGGCAGAGGGGAGGCTGCAGCTCCCTCCGTGAGGAACAGAGGCTTGAGCAGGCCCCTGCCCACCTGTGCACTCGGATGCTGCCCGCCTGGGAAGGCACAGGAAAGGCTGGTGGGGTAGGGGAGTCTGCCCAGGGCTCTGCGCAGCCAGGCTCAGCGGAACCGACAGTGCTGCAGGGAGGGCGCCAGCTGATGGGACAGGGCCTGGGGGCTTCACAGGGTGAATCCTAACCCGAGGGGAGGGTGGCATCGGGGGCCTGCAGGCCTCTTGGTTGGGAGTTGCTGCTGTGCGTGCTAGCCCACACCCCGCCTCGGTGCTGTGCCGTTCTCCATAATAAAGAACCTGGCTTCCAGCAAGGCTGCGGCAGCCCCTGTCAGGTTCTCAAACTGTGTTCTCACCAGAAGACCCTGTGGGCACCCCCTCACCTCTCCCTGCTCCTGCCTCGTCCAGGGCCCCTGCCTCCAGCAAACCTGACGGCCGCCCGAGTCACGGCCACCTCTGCCCACGTGGTCTGGGATGCCCCGACTCCAGGCAGCTTGCTGGAGGCTTATGTCATCAATGTGACCACCAGCCAGAGCACCAAGAGCCGCTACGTCCCCAATGGGAAGCTGGCGTCCTACACAGTGCGCGACCTGCTGCCGGGACGGCGGTACCAGCTCTCCGTGACGGCCGTGCAGGGCACGGAGCTCGGGCCACTGCACAGCGAGCCTGCCCACCTCTACATCATCACCTGTGAGTGCCACAGGCCCTGCGGGTGGGTGGGGCAGTGTTTGCCAGCCCTCCACCCTGTTCAGGACTGACCTGGCCCTGCAGGGGCCTGGGATGCCAGGCGGACAGCCTAGAAACAGGACCGTGTTAGCAGGGGGGGAGTCTGTGTATGAAAGGCGAGGCTTTTCAAACCCACGAGGAAAGGAAGGACTCATGGGCGCGTGGCACCAACAACTGGAATAACAAGCACGTGGAGCCTCAGCCTGTGCCGGACCCCCCCCCCCGCGGATCCCAGACAGGCTGAGCATCACCTGAAAACGGGTGCCGAGGGTGGCAGCGAGGAGGACGCCCCCGGAAGTGGCCGTGCAGCCCAGGCCTGACCCATGAGGGGCCGCTGGACACAAACAAAGGGCCAGGAGGCCACGGGCAGGGGCCTGCAAGGAGCAGGAATGCTGGCGGGCAGAGGCACAGCCGCTCGGAGTGGGGACAGAGGCTCTGAAGGGCTCAGGTCTGCTCCCAAGTGCAGAGGTGGCCCTTCCAGTCTCCACCAGGGTCCTGAATGCCCCACTTAGGTCTTCCAAGTTCACAGAAGGAGCTGTGGGAAAATGCAGGAGCAGAACAGAGAGAGAAGAGAGAGACGGAAACAAGCAGGGAGGAGTAGCCACGGTCGGACAGAGCAGAGCAGGGGGCGGCTCCCCAGGGAAAAGGGGGCTCCAACCCCAGGCTCCTCCCCAACCCGTGAGGCTGTGCTGGGGACACGAAGTACATGAGCTTGGCGAGTTCTCAGACCCAATCCTGCCACCCCCACCAGCTTGGGGCCAAGCCCACCAGCCAGGTGGAAGGGGCAGGCTGGGACCTCCGTGAGCTGGCCTCAGTGTGAGAGGGAATGGGGGCTCACAGGGAAGGAGGACCCAGCCTAGGAGGCTGAAGGACACTGTTAGGGTGACAGGTTGCGCCCTCACTCTCAGGGCACATGCTGGGGTGGGGACTCCCAGCTGAAGTGTCCCATCCGGAGGCCAACTGGGGAGAACAAGTGTGTCTCCAGGGCAGCCTGGGACCTGAGTCCTAGCTGGAAGGCCCAGCCCCTTTTGAGTGACAGGGGCAGGGGCCTACACTCAGCCCCTACCTCACGACTCCCAGGCCAGTGCATGCCTTTGTCGTGGCTGTGGGTGGCTTCTCCTCAGAAGCGATGTGGCGGGTGGGCTGGAAGGGAACCCAGGGCATCTGGGGAAGCCGCAAGCACTTTGAATGACCACAGCTCACTCACACACCCCCCTTCCCTTCTCCAAGCACAGCTGAGTGTGAGGGGCACCTCCCATGCCACAGGGGCAGGGACAGGAGCAGAGGGCAGCCCCAGACCAGCCCCTTCCTCCTGCCTGCCCTGCAGCCCCCAGGGATGGCGCTGACAGACGCTGGCACCAGGGAGGACACCACCCTCGGGTGCTCAGGAACAGACCGCCCCCGGCGCGCCTGCCGGAGCTGCGCCTGCTGAATGACCACAGCGCCCCCGAGACCCCCACCCAGCCCCCCAGGTACATGCCCCACCTGTCGGCCCCATCGCCCGAGGCAGCGCTCGGACAGTGGTGACCCTTCCATCCTCTCCGCAGGTTCTCGGAGCTCGTGGACGGCAGAGGAAGAGTGAGCGCCAGGTTCGGCAGCTCACCCAGCAAAGCAGCCACCGTGAGATCACGTGAGTGCCGGGGCCTCCCCACCCACCTCAGTGGCCAACCCTCATCCTCGCTGCCACTCTCACCAGCCCCTGCCCCCTACATGATGAGCCCGCCCCCACTGCCCAGCGCAGTCACCAGCCAGGGACGCATGCATCTCCATGGCGGCAGGGGCGGCTCGTGAGGGCCTCACGTCAGTGTGTGGGCTGGAGGCACAGGCTGCTGGCAGGGCACGCGAGAGAAGATAAACATTTTAGAAGCAGGTCTGAGACGTTACAGCAGCTTTGTTTGCCAAAGTAGGGCTCTGAGCTTTGTTTTAGTAAGCCATGGGCAGGAGGCCATGAGGGTCTAACCTGCCACTCGGAGTGTGGTCCAGCAAATCCTCCGCCACTGTCCTGGCAAGATCTTCCTGGCGGCAGCAAGGCCGATGGGGGGCCCAGGTGCCTTGGCCCCTTCCCACCCGCTTTACCGGGCGAGGGCTGCTCCGGGAATCTGCCTGCGATTCTGACACAGAAGCCCTGAGATATGCTGGCAGGAGTGAGGCAGGCACCACCCTGCCCTAGACGGCACCTCTCTGGCCCTTGCCTCTCACCTGGAAGGCCAGGTGCTCATCCTCCTGGAATCCCCCAGCAGAGCCGAGTCACCAGTTTAATGAACACGTTCTGAACAAAAACTCCCCAGGCAGGGGAGGGAGGGGACGCAGCAGGGAGACTGGCAAGGAGGGACCAGAGCCCTGGGGTCACTGCCGCATGGCGAGCGGGGGAGAGAGCCCCGGCAAGGTGTCTGGGTGCCCGGGACGCCCAGTGGTGGGCAGGTGAGATCTGGAGTACAGAGCGGGGGCCCGTTGTACTTGCAGGTATGGAAGCAGATATCAAATGCCCAAGGGTGCGGTTGAGAACCCTGCATAGAAGTGATGCAATTGGGGGCAAGGGCATGGGGAAGGTCAGCAGAGACTGAGGGCAGATCAGGGAGAGCAGGGGGTGCCATAGCCCTCCAAGAAGCAGGGAGTGGAAGGAGAGGAATGCAGAATTTGACCCTAAGAAGAAAGCAACCGCATCAGCCGTGAGGATGGGGCCTCTCGGCATGCTCACTGCTGGCTGCCCCTGAAGCAGCTCTGAGGGGCCCTGCAAGTGGAAAGCCCAGCCCCTCCAGAGGGTCAGCAGGAGCGCAAGGGCCAGCCCTTCAGGGGAGACAGTGCTGGGGCTGACAGGCACCGGGCCATGCAGGGAGCCTGGTCCCCACCAGGGACATCCGTGCTCCCTAAGGTATAGAAGCACTCAAAAGGGTGGCCCCAGGACCATCCGGGTCAAAAGGGTGGCCCCAGGAGCATCCGGGTGCAAAGCAGCTGCACCATGTGGTCACCGCCTGGCTTCTCCTAGAACCCACAGCCTCAGCGCAGCTCGAGCACACCGAGGAAGCCCCCAAGCAGGTCAGCCTGGCCCTCCAGCTCCCTGAACACGGCAACAAGGACCTCGGGAGTAAGTTGGCAGTGCTGGTGGGGACTTTGGGACTGACTGCTCTCAGGGGCCTTAGAGGCTGCAGGCAGGAGGGACCATCCACAGTGAGGAACCTAAGGGGAGGCTGAGCACCAGGCACCCTAGCGTGGGAAGATGGGGGGAAGCTACCACCCAAGCAGTGGGACCCCATCGACGGGAACAGGCCAGGGGGCAAGACCCACCCAAACCACCCAGGGTCTGAGCTAGAGAGACTGGCTTTGCCGCTGTTTCCCCTCCCCTCCCCTCCTTCGCCTCCACATGCAACAGAGCCCACCCCAGCCCCTGCCTCTGGGCCCCACACCCCTCGCTTCTCCGAAGAGGAGCAGGTGGAGTCAGGAGGGGAAGGGAGCAGCCACTGGGCGAGCCCCAGCTCGAGGACCAGCTGGGCCCTGTGGACACTCAGGTTATGCAGGACCTGAACTGTCTCCTAGTCCGGGGCTCTGCCTCGTGAGAATTGAGGCCAGCACGTCCCTGCGGGGCGCCGAGCATCTGCTCAGCACCTGCAGTAAGAGTTCCCGGAAGCTCACGAGGCAGCTCCCCTTTAGGCAGCACTAATGCATGTGTGTTCCTCAGCCTAAGTCAGACTCTGCCTTTCTCTGGGTTTTAATCCTTGGGGGCTGTGTCCTCTATGGACAGTTCTCCTAGCACCCGGTGACCTGTCCTCCCCTGAGTCACACCACAGACTGAGATTGGGATCACCCCTCAACCCAGCTCCAAAGAAGGCCTAGTACTTGGTAAAGGTGTGAGCCACTGAGCATGGTCTCACCAGCAAGGCCCTGCCCTCAGCTTCTCAAGGACATCTGTACACATCAAGGGCACCTGCAGTGCCAGAAGGTGCGTTTGCAAGTGGCAGTTTCGCTGAACCCTAAGTTCACATTCCCCCCTCACCATATGAGGTCCGGACTCGCTGCTAGCCCCTGTGAGCACCAGGAGGACTGGCTTGTGCATCCGACGCAGTGAGTGAAGGATTCTCTTAATTAAGGTGTGGACCTTTAAGGGAACTAAAACGAACCTTTCATCAGATGGTTCGCATTGTGTCCCACCCTTTAAATACCAGGTGTTCATCTCCTAGAACTCAGAACTTAGAGGGGCACGTGTTACTCCCCTGGGTCTCTTTGGCAGGAGAGATTCAAGATGACCCCCAGGCTGGCCCCGAGGTCACTGCACTCATGTGTTTGCCGGCATGAGATGCTCATGCTCTGGTGGGTGCAAAATGATTTTAAGTGATAACATGAAAAGTCGAACCTTTAACGGCCCCTCGATGTGCAAAGCTAGTCATGATCTTTGATTCATGTTGCACTCTCACACTAGCTACCTTTCATTTAATTAGTCTTTGAATAATGACTTTAAATCAAGAACCCGACCTATACACTTGAATGTGAACAACACCTTCTATCTGTTTTGCCGTCATTCTCCCTGTTCTCTCCCCTCGGTTAAGCATGATCCTGAACTTGGTGCTTAGAATTCCTTTGTTTTCTTCAGAGTGGAAGGTGAGGAAACATATTTTTTCGGACATATATGTGTGGCAGAACAATAAGTCAGTTTTCTTTGCGAGATAATTATCTTGCCGTGTGTGATCGTTAGACCTGTGTTTTCACTCCGCATTCTCGGACGGAGGTTGGCCCATGCGGTCTGGGCGGCTGTGGCTTGTTCACACCCACTGTTGAGCACAGAGTCCACTGAGTGAATTGACCGGCTTTTCTCCCTTCTCTGTGCAGAGAACACGTAGGTTGTGTTTGGTATGAGCGGTGCTGCAGTGGATGTTCCTGTACAGGTTTTCCAGTACGTGTGTGAGAGTGGAAGTGCTGGATCTAGGATGAGGATGTGTGAACGCCCGAATTACACGAGAACACTAAGTCATTTTCTAAGAGGCGATAGCAGTCTGCTCTCCCTCCAGCAGTGATGAAGATAAGCAGTGAATCCAGTCTCTCTAGAACTAGGTTTTGCCAGGTTTGCAGATCCTGCAGGCAGAACGGGTGTGATGCAACCCCTGGGATCTGGGTTTGCACCTCCTGAGCACTGATGTGACTGAGCCTGTCTTCCTGGGCATCCACCAAAGGTGTCTGCTTCTGTGAAATGCCTGATCACACCTTTTGACTTTTTGTTGGGTTATTTGTACTCTTCGCTTCTGTGAAATGCCTGGTCACTCCTTTTGACTTTTTGTTGGGTTATTTATACTCTTCTTACTCATCTGTCAAAATTCTTACATGTTTTGATCCTTTGTCAGCTCTGTGTTCTGCAGTTACCTTCTTCCAGCCTCTGGCTTGTCCTTCCCTATTCTTGGTGGTAGTTCTTTTTTTTTTTTTTTTTTTTTTTTTTTGAGACGGAGTCTTGCTCTGTCGCCCAGGCTGGGGTGCAGTGGCCGGATCTCAGCTCACTGCAAGCTCCGCCTCCCGGGTTTACGCCATTCTCCTGCCTCAGCCTCCCGAGTAGCTGGGACTACAGGCGCCCGCCACCTCGCCCGGCTAGTTTTTTGTATTTTTTTTTAGTAGAGACGGGATTTCACCATGTTAGCCAGGATGGTCTCGATCTCCTGACCTTGTGATCCACCTGTCTCGGCCTCCCAAAGTGCTGGGATTACAGGCTTGAGCCACCACGCCCGGCCTGGTGGTATTTCTTAATAGAGAAAAGTTCATAATCAAATTTATCAAGCATTAGTGGTTAACAACTTGGGGGCCTTCTTTAAAAAGTATCCTTCCCCACACCAAAGTTAGAAGGTTATTCATGTATATTTTTTTCTCAAAGATTGAAAGTTTTGCTTTTGACATGTAAGTCATTAATCTATCTGAGTAGACTGTGTGTGGGAGAGAAACTGGGCTGCAATTTCATTTTTTTATGCATATGGGTAAACTGGATTTTTCATCTCTTCATGCTAAAAAGTCCCTTTTTCCCCCACTGTCAGTATCAAAATTCCACATATAAAAGTAGAATTCTGGCTGTGTCAGTTTGATACTTCTGTGCCAATACTGCCCTGTGTTCACTCTAACTTTGTAAGTTCTGGAACTGACTGGGAAAATTCCTGTTCTTTACTCTTCATCTTCAGAAGTACCATCGCTACCCTTGGCCTTTTTTCTTCCACATGTACACCTTCAAATCTTCCAGCCACACTCAGTGGAAAAGGCCTTTGAGATAATGACTGAGTGTGCACTGAATCCATTGACCATTTTTGTGAAAACTGACACTTTAGGATAATAAGTCTGTATCCATGGACATGGGATATCTCTCCATATATGACATTATGACTTACTCAATATCTTTCAGTAAAGTTTTATATGGAATATAAATATATGGAATATATAAGATTTATTCCTAGATATTTTATAGTTTGATACTATTATATAGTTTGATACTAGTATACACTTTAAAAAATTACTTTTCCTGATTATTTATTACTGGAGTATAGATATTTATTTGACCTTTGCATATTGACCTTATAGCCAACCATCTTGCCAAACTCTCCTATTCTTGTCATCCATTCTTTGGGGTTTTCTATATATATAATCATATCCTTTTTTTTTTTTTTTTTTTTTTTTTTGAGACGGAGTCTCGCTCTGTCGCCCAGGCTGGAGTACAGTGGCGGGATCTCAGCTCACTGCAAGCTCCTCCTCCCGGGTTCACACCATTCTCCTGCCTCAGCCTCCTGAGTAGCTGGGACTACAGGCACCCACCACCTCGCCCGGCTAGTTTTTTTTTTTTTTGTATTTTTAGTAGAGACAGGGTTTCACCATGTTAGCCAGGATGGTCTCGATCTCCTGACCTCGTGATCCGCCCGTCTCGGCCTCCCAAAGTGCTGGGATTACAGGCTTGAGCCACTGCGCCCGGCCTATAATCATATCTTTTTAAAGGTTGTTTGCCTTTTAAAACTCAGACCTGCTCACACCTGCAATCCCAGCACTTTGGGAGGCCTAGGCAGATGAATCACTTGAGGCCAGGAAGGAGTTCAAGACTAGCCTGGCCAACATGACGAAACCTGTTTCTACTAAAAATACAAAAATTAGCCGGGCATGGTGGCGCATGCCTGTAATCCCAGCTACTCAGGAGGTTGAGGCATAAGAATCCCTTGAACCTGGGAGGCAGAGGTTTCAGTGAGCTGTGATCACGCCACTGCACTCCAGCCTGGGTGGCAGCACAAGACCCTGTCTCAAACATATAAAAATAAATTAAAACCCAGACCTACAACTCACCTGATTTTTGTATAAAGTAGCAGCTAGTTCTTTTTCTTACGCAGACTCATTATCTCCCCACAGCTCTGCAGTGCCAGCTGTGCTGTCAGTCTGGTGTTCACGTATGCACGGGTCCGTTTCTGGGTTCACTCCTCTGTTCTGTTGTTTTACCTTCTTTGAGCCAATAGCAACTACTTAATGATGGCAGCTTTGGTGCTACTTGCTATGCTAGGGGCCCGGAGTCCTCCCAACTTGACCGTTAAGAGCGTCTCACCTGTTCTCAGTCTTTTGCTTGCCTATGAAAGTTTAGGATCAGCTTGTCAAGTTCCACAAAGCACTTGTTGGGACTTTAAATGACCAAACCTCTGAGGCCCTGTGTGCCTGTAAAAATTCTTGTTAGCCTGCACATCTGAAGGACAGTTTGGATGGATCTAAAATTCTGGGTTTGAATTCCCTTCTTGTTCATTTCTTCAAATATTAGTCCATTGTCATCTGTGTCCAGTATCGCTGTCACCGTTGTTAACTGTTATTTCCGGGTAGGATAATCTCATTCTCCCTGGAAGCTGTTAGACTTTATTTTTCTCAAGAAAAGGAGGATTCCCCAGGGAGTCCCATGTATCCCCTAAAGCACAATTAACACTCCTGATTGGTGTTTCCTCACCAAGCAACTATCCAAGTCAGGGCTGCACCTCAAGCCCGAGGGAGAATCTCATGGAGAGGAGGCAGGTTCTCAAGATTGTAGCTGGTCGTCCTAGAGGTTTGGAGGGGCAGAAGCAAAGGAGTGGGTGCTGAAACTAGTCAGATTATTCCTGTTTTCCCCAACTTCTCGCCCCAGCAGGGCTCTTGGACTAGCTTGGTTTTATCCCCCTAGATAGCTGCACCAGTGGTTTGGGTGGCCGCCACCCAGAAAGACAGGCAGTTGCCTTCCCCATATAATACCAGGCAAGGGCAGAGCGTAAGCTGCTTTGCTCTGTAATTTATCCTCAGGGTGCAGCCACATCCCTGTTCCCCAACCCATTCAAAGCAGCCTTCTCTCTGTTTTTATTTATGTGTGAGTGTGTGACCATAAACCCAGGATTTAGTGGTGATGTCTGCACAGGACAAGGCTGCGGTGGGCAGCTCTCTGGTGACCTCCCATCGTGTGGCTGCATGAGCTGCAGGCATAGGGCCCAGCAGCCCAAGAATGGTGCAAGTGTCTGTCACAGTCTCTGTAGCCACAGCTGTCCCACACATGGCAGGTAAGCACTGATGATACTACCTTGTGGATTCTAAATACCCCTGCACATAGCCATATTCTGTAGGGTTTCTGTTAAGATGTCGCTGGACAGTTGTGTACACTGACTAAAATTCATGTAGAATTGCAAGGGACCCAGAATAACAAAACAATTCTGAAAAAGAGGAAAAAAGTAGGAGGATTTGCACCTCCTAATGTTGGAAGTTGCTACAAAGCAATGGTAATGCGCTCAGTGTGGTAATGGATTAAGGATAGGCATTTAGATCCGTGGAAAAGAACTGAGAGTCCAGGGCCGGGCACGGTGGCTCACACCTGTAATCCCAGCACTTTGGGAGGCCAAGACGGGCAGATCACGAGGTCAAGAGATTGAGACCACAGTGAAACCCCGTCTCTACTTAAAATACAAAAAATTAGCCAGGCGTGGTGGCGGGCGCCTGTAGTCCCAGCTACTTGGGAGGCTGAGGCAGGAGAATGGCGTGAACCCCGGAGGTGAAGGTTGCAGTGAGCCGAGATCACACCACTGCACTCCAGCCTGGGTGACAGAGCGAGACTCCATCTCAAAAAAAAAAAAAAGAATTGAGAGTCCGGAAATAAACCACACATCGGTGGCCAACTGACTTCGACAAGGGGACCAAGACCATTCAATGTGGAAAGAATAGTCTTCTCAGCAAATAGTGCTGGGACAGCTGGATATCCACATGCAAAAGAATGAGGCCGGACCCCTCATACCATATACCTCATAACACAAATTAACACAAATTGACCAACAACCTAAATGTTAGGAGCTAAAACCAAAACTCTTAGAAGAAAACACAGGAGTAAATCTTCATGACCTTGGATCATAGGGGTCCTTAGGCTTAACAATAACAGTATAAGCAACAACAAAAATCTGTGTATAAACTGCGCTTCATCAAAACTTAAAACTTCTGTGCCTCAAAGGATGCCATCAAGGAAGTGACATGACAGCCTGCGAGTGAAGGAAACGTTCAAATCACACCCGATCAGAGACCCGTATCCAAAATAAAGAGCTCTGACAACTGAACAATAAAAAGACAACCCAATGTAAACATGGGCAAATCATACCTGATAAGAAACCTATATCTAAAAGAGCTCTGACAACTGAACAATAAAAAGACAAACAACCCAATTCAAACATGGGCAAAGGACCTAAACGGACACTTCTGCAAGGAAGATATGCAAATGGCCAGCAAACACACTGAAAAGATCATTGACATCATTAGACAGGAGGGAAATGCAAATCAAAACCACTAGGATGGCGGGAATTAAAAAGTCAGATAATAATAAGCATTGGTGAGAACGTGGAGAGATCAGAACTGTCTCACTGCTGGTGGGACTGTGAAGTGTGCAGATGCTTTTGGGGAAGAAAAAAACAAACAGTCTGGCAATTCCTTAAAGGATTAAACCAATAGTTACCATATGTCCCAGTAATTCCACTCCTAGGTATATACCCAAGAGAAATGAAAACCGATGTCCACACGAGGTCTTGTATACAAATGTTCATAGCAGCATAGCACAAAAGCCAGAAAGTGGAAACCATCAAAGTGTCAATCAACTAATGAAAGGATAAATGGCCAGGCGCGGTGGCTCACGCTTGTATTCCCAGCACTTTGGGAGGCCGAGGTGGGCAGATCACCAGGTCAGGAGTTCGAGACCAGTCTGGCCAACACAGTGAAACCTTGTCTCTACTAAAAATACAAAAATTAGCTGGGCATGGTGGCGTACACCTGTAATCCCATCTACTCGGGAGGCTGAGGCAGGAGAATTGCTTGAACTGGGAGGCAGAGGTTGCAGTGAGCCCAGATCATGCCACTGCACTCCAGCCTGGGAGACAGAACTAGATTCCATCTCAAAAAAAAAAGGAAAGGATAAGCAAAATGTGGTATATCCACTCAGTGGAACATGATTCAACCGTAAAGCAAGGAAGGAAGTGCTGCTGTGTGTCACAACATGCATGAATCTTGAAAACATTATGCTAAGTGGAAGAAGCCAGACACAAAAGACTCTGCGCTGATTCCATTCATATGAAAGTCCAGAAGAGGGAGATCTCTAGTGACAGAAAGTACATTCGTGGTTGCTCAGGATGGGAGGGTGGAGGGGATGGGAAGGCAGGAACAGCCAAAGGGTACACGGTTTCTTTCTGAGGTCATGAAAATGTTCTAAAATTGTGCTGATGGATACCTGTATCTGTGAATATGCTTAAAAACAATAAATTGTACACTTTGGGTGAATTTTGTGTTACATGAATTATATCTCAATAAAGCTGGTTTAAAAAAGTTATGTGCAGGCCAGGCGCAGTGGCTCACGCCTGTAATCCCAGCACTTTGGGTGGCTGAGGCAGGTGGATCACTTGAGGTCAGGAGTTCTAGACCAGCCTGGCCAACATAGGGAAACCCTGTCTCTACTAAAAATACAAAAATTAGCCAGACGAGGTGGCGGGCAGCTGTAATCCCAGCTACTCAGGAGGCTGAGGCAGGAGAATTGCTTGAACCCAGGAGGCGGAGGCTGCAGTGAGCCGAGATCGCACCACTGCACTCCAGCCTGGGCAACAGGGTAAGACTCTCAAAAAAAAATAAAAGTAATGTGCAGAATAATGTTTTTAGTATGTTATCCTTTTGTAGGAAAATGGAGAAGGGAAATACAAATTTTGTCCTCATTTTTATAAAGAAATGAAACTAACAAGATGGTTCACTAAAGAAGGAGGGAAAGAACCACATAGTGGGACTGGAGATTGGCTAGGCTTCTCTGAATGAACCTTGTTTTGTAGTTTTGACTTTAGAACCAAAAAAAAGTTTTTAAAAACATTAAAAAGAAAAGGCAACACTAAAAATTGAAAACATACTGAAATAAGTAAACCTAGCTATCATGTTGATGGTATAACCACACAGGAAAAAAATATCGTTGCAAGCGATTTTAATAAGAGTAGTCTATTCACCCCTAGTGGAATATAGTCTAAGGATAAAAAGCATTGCCAAGAAATTTTAGGCTATACTCAGTGATCTTAATGTTAGTAGTAATACTTGTATTATTTTTTTGAAACGATTACATGTATATGGTGGGATAAAGAAAATAATTGTTAATGCCACCAAGATTTTCAGTGTAAAGAATTAAAAATATAAAATGAAAGAAGTTAAAAATCTTGTTTGTTTTGGCCGGGTGCAGTGGCTCACGTCTGTAATCTGGCACTTGGGGAGGCCGAGACGGGCAGATGACTTGAGGTCAGGAGTTTGAGACCAGCCTGGACAACACGGTGAAACCCTGTCTCTACTAAAAATAAAAAAATTGGCCGGGCACGGTGGCTCAAGCCTGTAATCCCAGCACTTTGGGAGGCCGAGACGGGCGGATCACGAGGTCAGGAGATCGAGACCATCCTGGCTAACACGGTGAAACCCCGTCTCTACTAAAAAATACAAAAAACTAGCCGGGTGAGGTGGCGGGCGCCTGTAGTCCCAGCTACTCGGGAGGCTGAGGCAGGAGAATGGCAGGAACCCGGGAGGCGGAGCTTGCAGTGAGCTGAGATCCGGCCACTGCACTCCGGCCTGGGCGACAGAGCGAGACTCCATCTCAAAAAATAAAAAAATTAAAAAAAAAAAAATTAGCCAGGTGTGGTGGCGGGCGCCTGTAATCCCAGCTACTTGGGAGGCTGAGGTGGGCGAATTGCTTGAACCCAGGAGGCGGAGATTGCAGTGAGCCAACATTGTGCCACTGCACTCCAGCCTGGGCAACAGAGCAAGACTCTATCTCAAAATAAATAAAATCTTGTTTGTCTTTTGATTCTGTTAATTTGACATGGAAATATTAGTATGAACTCATAACGTGTTTATTTTTTAAAGAATCTATAATTTTCTAGTTCTGTTCATCGAAAGGCCTGAAGCTGTGACATCCCATAATAGGGAACAGCGTGAGTGCCCAGGCTGTGGACTCTAGATCTCATTCTCATCAAGAAACCAGTGATATCTGGAGAAATGGGTGATTCCAAGACTGAAGCAGGATGTGGACAGAATAAGCCCAGGACATGCTGTGTAAAAAGCAAGCAAGCTTTCAAAACAGCAGATCGTGTCCTGAGGGCAGGGAGCCAACCTCAAGGGCTCCCGAATAAATCGAGCATCAGGAAAATGACTGACAGCAATGGCCGGAAGCCCATGAAATATACCAGTATCTCTGTGTTCACATGACGCTCAAAAAAAAAAAAAAAGCAACCTAGTGAGCAACTCTAGAGCTTGCTGAGGACCGACTCGGTCTGCAGGCACACAAGTAAAGGAGTAGGATGGAGCTTCACACTGCTGTGCCTGGGGTGGGCTACAGTCCAAGGTGACCATGGGGTAGGTGAGGGAACGCCTGTCTTCACAGACCACTCTCCAGCTGGTGAAGGCAGGAGCCACAGGGTCAGACGCAGGCCTGTGGGAGGACAGCCCTTGGATCAGGGATCTCGATGTCTTGCTCGAGCCATCAGGTGGAAGGCCAATGGGGACTTTATTCTGGGTTGGTCAAACTGCCAACACTGGACCAGTGACCAGTCCTCATATCACTCCAGCGGGACTTCGACACATCACAGGCTGCCTGGGCTGGCTGGGGGTGCACATGCATCCCTGAGAAGCAGCCCTGCAAAGACCATCTGAACCTAAACCCTATCAAGCACTTCTCTCTAATTAGAGTTTACAGGAAACACGGGGGTGGGAACAAGTGAGCAGTCAGTCACATCCAGGCGGGGAACTCTACAGGACAGACGACCTTGTTTTTTCCGTGAATAAAGCGGTAGGTTGAAGGAGACTTGAGGTGCATCACACAAGGCAATGTGCAGGCCCCAAGAGCCCTCATCAGGTTAGACCTGAAATCACGACATTTTTAAGACGACCAGGAAAATTCGAACATGACCTGGGATTTCTTATGATACTGAGGAATGACTGCTAATTTCTAATAATAATTTGTGGTTACGTAAAGTATTAGATCCTGCTGACATGTTCACAGGAGAAATGATACCTGTGAGAAAGGGGACGACAGACAGATAAAAATAGATGAAGCAGGACTGGCCAGTTTTGATCAGTGTTGAAGTTGAGTGCATGGTGCTCTTCATGCTTATATGTTGTGGGTTTGAACATTTTCATAATAAAGGGATTTTTTAAAGCCCCAAAACTCATTTTAACCATATCAAGAAAGGCAAAAAGATGGCCAGGCGTGATGGCTCACGCCAGTAATCCCAGCACTTTGGGAGGCCAGGGTGGGTGGATTACCTGTGGTCAGGAGTTTGAGACCAGCCTGGCCAACATGCTGAAACCCCATCTCTACTAAAAATACAAAAATTAGCCGGGCATGGTGGCGGGCACCTGTAATCTCAGCCACTCAGGAGTCTGAGGCAGGAGAATTACTCGAACCCGGGAGGCGGAGGTTGCAATGAGCAGAGATCGCGCCACTGCACTCCAGCGTGGGCGACAGAGCAAGACTCCATCTCAAAAACAAAAACAAACAAACAAAAAAAAGCAAAAAGACAAGGAAAGTCCCAGAGGACAGGGGCAGAGAAAGAAAACCCAAAGTGAACCCAGGAAGGAGGAGCAGCCAGCGGGAGAAACCCAGGGCTCGGAACCGGCAGGGGCAGCAAGGCCTGGGGCGGCCGCATGTGTGGGACAAGCACACGGGGAGGCCTGTGAAGAGTAGAAGAGGAGTGTCGGACAGGGTGGGGGTGCTGGATTGGATGGGCGGGGGAGGCCGGGCCTCACTGTTAGACATGGTGGGGTGGGCACAATTCTTACTCTTTCGTGTTTTTCAACGTTAAGTTAAAAATTAAAACAGGAATCTTGACAAAGCTGAAAAATAATAATCGTAAGGAGAAAAATAAGGACAGAGTGAACACTAAGGGAGAAAGGCCAGGCTGACCCCCTCCTGCGTCACTGCAGACTGCCCAGCTCTTGTGGCCAGCGTGGCGAGGCCACTGCCCAGCTCCTGTGGCCAGCGTGGCGAGGCCGGACTGCCCAGCTCCTGTGGCCAGTGTGGCGAGGCCACTGCCCAGCTCCTGTGGCCAGCGTGGCGAGGCCGGACTGCCCAGCTCCTGTGGCCAGCGTGACGAGGCCACTGCCGGGGACGGGCGGCATCTCTGCACAGAGGGTTGCATTAGAGCCCCAGGAGGGGCCTCAGGATCCAAGCAGCAGAAACCCTGTTCAGGGGCAAAGCCAGCAAGGGTCGGGGTTGGGGAGGGGCCACAGGCCAGTGGAGGCTCAGCACTGAAGGCCCCGCTCCTCCCTCCCTCTCTTCCTCCTCCTTCTCCTCCTCTTTGTTCATCTTCCTTCCTTCCAGTACTGAGGTCAGGGCCAGGCACGCTGCGGTCTGTTTCCTCACCTCTGCTCTCTCTCAACACCTGGGCTGGGACCGCGCTCTAGGGCCCAGAGGCGTTTGGGAGGCCGCAGCACGCCACGGAGGAGTGCACAGCCACCCTGCATCAAGTCAGGTCACTGAGGAAGGGACAGCAACATGTCCATGAGGCAGGCCTGACGAGTGACTAACCTCTCGTGACCTCTGTTTCCAGACGTCCCTGGGAACTGTTCAGAAAACTTCTGTCAGAATGGAGGCACCTGTGTGCCGGGCGCGGACGCTCACAGCTGTGACTGCGGCCCAGGGTTCAAAGGCAGACGCTGCGAGCTCGGTAAGTCAGGGCTTGGCCTCAGGGCGCCCCTTACCACAAAGCCTGTGCCTCGGCCTAGCACTGCTGGGCCACAGCTGGGTTTGCCACGGGAGCCTCCAACCATGAGGTGCCAGACGGGGAGCCTGGTGCACGGGGCTGACCCGAGTCCCCGGGAGCTGTGTTGCTGCCCCAAGCACCAGGATGGGAGGTGCTGCCCGTCACGGGTCATAACACCCACAGCATGCGAGGCTCAGCTGCGGAGGGCTCCCTGACCCAGCCAGAGCAGGTGTCCGGAGAAGGGACTCCCACCTCCACAATACTGACCTGCCCCGGCCTTAGAGGAAGCCAGCTGCAGACCCCCGAGCCCTCTTCCCCGGCCTTAGAGGAAGCCTAAGGGGTTTCGCTACAGACCCCCGGGCCTTCTCTTCAGGCAGGGCCTCTCGGAGGGGCAGGAGGAGCATGTCAGGAGCCCCTGGCGAGCCACTGCCCTTCTTTGTTGCAGCCTGTATAAAGGTGTCCCGCCCCTGCACAAGGCTGTTCTCCGAGACAAAGTCCTTTCCAGTCTGGGAGGGAGGCGTCTGTCACCACGTGTAAGTTGATTTCCACGTGTAAGTTGGTTTCTGTCCTCCGCCTTACCACATTTGTAGTGTGTTTTTTTTGTTTTTTGTTTGTTTGTTTGTTTGTTTGAGACAGAGTCTCGCTCTGTTGCCCAGGCTGGAGTGCAGTGGTGTGATCTCAACTCACTGCAAGCTCCACCTCCCGGGTTTATGCCATTCTCCTGCCTCGGCCTCCCCAGTAGCTGGGACTACAGGTGCCCGCCACCTCGCCCGGCTAATTTTTTTATTTTTAGTAGAGACGGGGTTTCACTGTGTTAGCCAGGATGGTCTCGATCTCCTGACCTCATGATCCGCCCCCCTCGGCCTCCCAAAGTGCTGGGATTACAGGCGGGAGCCACTGTGCCCGGCCAGGTTGTTGCTACTATTATCATCATCTTCATTATTGGTTTGCTTTGAATTGCATGAGTTTCTGCCCCTCAACCTCTCAAAGTGCTGGGATCACAGGCGTGAGCCACCGCGCCCGGCCTGTAGAGTGTGTTCTTGACTCCTCAAAGTGCTTTCTCAAAGCCACCCACCTACCCCTGAGGGGGGACGACAGCTGCAGTCACAGAAGGGACTTGCTTTGATCACCGATTCCCTCCATGTCACAAATTAGGCAGCTGAGGCAGAAAAACTGAATAACTGCCCCAAGTCCATGCAGCTCAGGAGCAGCGGCTGAGAAGAACCCAGGCCCCTGGCCCCCAGTCCACCAGACTTTCCTCCCCACACATCACCCACCCAGACCCCCAGCCCCCAGTCCCCAAGGCCCCAGTCCCCCAGACCTGCCTTCCCACATATCAGCCACCCAGGCCCCTGGCCCCCAGTCCCCCAGACTTTCCTCCCCACACATCACCCACCCAGACCCCCAGCCCCCAGTCCCCCAGCCCCCAGTCCCCCAGACCTGCCTTCCCACATATCAGCCACCCAGGCCCCTGGCCCCCAGTCCCCCGGCCCCCAAGCCCCCAGGCCTTCCTCCCAACACATCACCCACCCAGGCCCCCGGCCCCCAGTCCCCCAGCCCCTAGTCCCCCAGACCTGCCTTCCCACATATCAGCCACCCAGGCCCCTGGGCCCCAGTCCCCCAGCCCCCAGTCCCCCAGGCCTTCTTCCCCGCACATCACCCACCCAGGCCCCCGGCCTCCAGTCCCCCAGTCCCCCAGGCCCCCAGGCCTTCTTCCCCGCACATCACCCACCCAGGCCCCAGGCCCCAGGCCCCCAGGCCCCCAGGCCTTCCTTCTCACACATCACCCACCCAGGCCCCCTGCCCCTAGTCCCCCAAGCCCCCAGGCCTTCCTTCCCACACATCACCCACCCAGGCCCCAGGCCCCTGGCCCCCAGACCTTCCTCCCCACACATCACCCACCTAGACCCCCGGCCCCCAGGCCCCCAGACCTTCCTCCCCACACATCACCCACCCAAGCCCCAGGCCCCTGGCCCCCAGACCTTCCTTCCCACACATCGGCCCAGTGCCCACTGAATGGCAGGGCCAACTGAAGTGACGTTCCTCTCTTCTCTTCCTCAGAGCCCCCTGGAAAAACAAACAGCTCATGAGAATGCCGGCCTCAGTTCTGCCATTAACTCATGATGTGGCCTCAGGCCCCCCATCTCCGAGACAGGCTGTGGAGGGAGAGCTGCCCAGCCCATCTCTTAGAACCTTTCTTGCTAACACTCTAAGTCTGTGGGTTACGCAATCAATTTAGTCAACAGATAACTTACTGAACACCTGCTGTGAGCTGGGCATGGTTCTAGATACTCAGCACACATCAGGAACAGAGCAGACCAAAGCCCTGCCTTCAGGACCCGTTCATTGCAGATGAGGGGACAGACAATGCAGTGAGTGTGTGGTGTGGCAGGTGGTGAGTGCAAAGGGAAACAGGATGAGATGACAGGATGAGACTAGGAGAGCCTGCTGGGGACAGGCAGGGGCTGGTGCAGCAAGAGGGTGCTCACCCTCTTGGAGATGAGAGGGTAAGCCTCCTGGAGAGGGTGATGCTGAACAGACATGGAGGAGGGACATCTGAGGGAAGGACGTTCCAGACAGCCAGAGGACCAGTTACCAAGGCCCCAAGTCAGGAGTGTCCCTGGCATGTTGGGGAAGAAGTGGAGAGTGGTGAGAGGTGAGGGACAGGGAACCTCCAGGGCCATGGAGACCCACAGAAGGACTCTGGTGTTTGTCCGTCATGAAATGGGGAGCTACCAAAGGGTTCTGAGCAGAGGAGTGACATGTTCGATTACACTACTTTGGATGTTCTGCGGAGAATGGGATGTAAACAGGCAAGGGTAGAAGCTTCGTTGGAGCTTGGACGTGAAGCCAGGTGTAACATGTAGCAGGAACACATATGAGATGCTAATCTGTGTTGAGATTTGGGAAGCCGTATTGACAGTCCACTGAATTTGGATTCTGTGCAGTGGCCGTCCGAACCCACAGTATCTACCATCTTCCCGCTGTGCTTAGTTACACCAGTGCCTGCTGGTGACCACCAAGTATCCAACAAGAAGACCCTTCCCGTCCTGAAAGCATTCTGTCCTTTCCCTTTCAACCTATCTGCATATTTCTTTTTTTTTTTTTTTTTTTTTTTTGAGACGGAGTCTCGCTCTGTCGCCGGGGCTGGAGCGCAGTGGCCGGATCTCAGCTCACTGCAAGCTCCGCCTCCCGGGTTTACGCCATTCTCCTGCCTCAGCCTCCTGTGTAGCTGGGACTACAGGCGTCCGCCACTTCGCCCGGCTAGTTTTTTGTATTTTTTTAGTAGAGACGGGGTTTCACCGTGTTCGCCAGGATGGTCTCGATCTCCTGACCTCGTGATCCGCCCGTCTCAGCCTCCCAAAGTGCTGGGATTACAGGCTTGAGCCACCGCGCCCGGCCCTATCTGCATATTTCAAGTGACTTCCTTGTATTTAACATAGAGGTGGGTCTTGCTTGATATCTAGTCTGACAGTCTGGTTTTTATTGGAGTATTTAGACAATTTACATCACCTTCCACATCATGACCAGCGTGGTTGGATTTAAACTTCCATATTGCTATTTGTTTTCTATTTTTCCCATCTGCTTTCTGTTACTTTTTCCCTTTTTCCTGCCTGATTTTGGATTACTTTTTACTATATTTTGTCCAGTTCTCTGGTGGTTCACACTGGGAGGTTAATTCCAGATTCTGTTACTCTTTCATGTCCAGAAAGGGAAGTCTTACCACAGGTTTTAGATCCTAAAGGTTCTACGAGACTTAGCATATGAGTTGGAGCTTTGCCTGCTGAACTCCTTGGATCTCCCTTTTAAACAGCTCTGACATTTGAGAACTTTAACAAAAGACAAAACACCTTCCCATCCATTATTATCTACAAACTTGTAAGAGAGATGGCATGAGTAGGTCCCGTTTTACCTGCAACTGAGACTTAACACTTCAAGAGACTTGCTTGAAGTAGCCTGATGAATAAATGGAAGAGGCAGGAGATGAAATCAGGTCTCCCGTTCTATAATGCCTACGTCGGAATCCTGAATCCCCAATCCCCAGCACTCCTCAAACTTCTCTGTGAAATACCCAGAAAAACAGAGAGGTGAGGTCATACCTTCCCCAGGCCTCAGGCGAAGTGGCCTGCCTCTAGCACTGACATGTCTTTGAAATTTCACGGTTTATTTTTAGTACCATATACTTTGTCAGCGCTCATCAGAATGCACATTCAAATGGGTTTATTTTATGTATATTATTGTACCTCAATAAATTTGTTACAAATCACATGACATTTATGTTAAACATCTTAATACATCAATAGGAGGTAACGTTTCATTCAGAAAATAGCAGCTTTTCCCTCAGACACCTTCAGGGTTACCTGTGGGTTCACATAGCCTAGGTTAAGCAGTTGGCAACATTTTGCTTCACTGTCTGGTTTTACAAAGCTTTCTTGCAACAACAGGTATAAAAGAGTCTACAGAGTTCACCAGGACATCTGCTTCAAAGAGAGCTGTGAAAGCACAAGCCCCAAGAAGACTCCGAACAGGTGCCTCCGGGGAGCAGGCCCATGTCGTGTCCTGCATGGAGCCCACAGGGTGATGGGGCAAGATGCCGTGTCCTGCATGGAGCCCACAGGGTGATGGGGCAAGATGCCGTGTCCTGCATGGAGCCCACAGGGTGATGGGGAAAGATGCCGTGTCCTGCATGGAGCCCACAGGGTGATGGGGCAAGATGCCGTGTCCTGCATGGAGCCCACAGGGTGATGGGGCAAGATGCCGTGTCCTGCATGGAGCCCACAGGGTGATGGGGCAAGATGCCGTGTCCTGCATGGAGCCCACAGGGTGATGGGGCAAGATGCCGTGTCCTGCATGGAGCCCACAGGGTGATGGGGCAAGATGCCGTGTCCTGCATGGAGCCCACAGGGTGATGGGGCAAGATGCCGTGTCCTGCATGGAGCCCACAGGGTGATGGGGCAAGATGCCGTGTCCTGCATGGAGCCCACAGGGTGATGGGGCAAGATGCCGTGTCCTGCATGGAGCCCACAGGGTGATGGGGCAAGATGCCGTGTCCTGCATGGAGCCCACAGGGTGATGGGGCAAGATGCCGTGTCCTGCATGGAGCCCACAGGGTGATGGGGAAAGATGCCGTGTCCTGCATGGAGCCCACAGGGTGATGGGGCAAGATGCTGTGTCCTGCATGGAGCCCACAGGGTGATGGGGCAAGGGCGGCGGTGCTATGGGATGCTGCAGGCCTGCGGGCGGAGCCAGGCAGTCTACTCACCCAGATAGGCAGCCCCTGGCCACCCATGTTCTGCTACGAAACTGTATGTCCATATACGTGCATGTGAGCGTACACAGAGGGGCCCAGCTGGGCATGCCGGGTGCTGGGGGGAGGTCACACGGTGGGTGCTGGGAGTCACTCTGGTTATGCGTACTCACACAGAACACGGTGCTACAATTGGGAAGCACAGGGTGTAACTGACAGCCCTGAGTATTTAATGGCCAACAGAGTGTGTCGCTGTTTACTTTTTATTCACTCACACCCAGGTTCTTTCCCCAAAGGGTTCAAGGTAGTTACAAGAATTACTCCTGTTTGGGATTTACTGAAAGAAGTACCTGAGAATATTATATGCTTTAGAAACCACAGAGTCGAAACCTGTCATCGTCCTCATAGACCAATGAGTAGCCACACGTATTTGTTTGGCATTACCAAGTGTCAGGGCGAGGCCGCAGCCTGCAGCTCACCAGCTGTGCTGCTCAGCCTGCGCCTGTCTCCCGGCTCTTCCCTGGGGTAGCTTTTGCTTGCTTTCTCCCACGTCTGTCCCTCTCTCTCTCTCTCTGACTCACATCCAGCCACGTTTCTAGCCTTGTCACTCCCAAACTACTGCCTCAAGCCAGGCAGGCGCACACAAACTAAAATGCTAATCTCCACAGCGGTGTCTGGACTAATGGTATCCCCCACCCTGGAATGTATGTGAGCTAAAGACAGGATTTCAGCAGGCATCCTGGACCGAGGTAGCTGTAGGATTCAAAGTACACAGTCTTTTTTTCATTAAACAACTTTTCTCTATTTCAGGAAACAAAGTAAGAGTCAGACACTGGAGAAATCTTAAGGTACGTCCCTGCTGCTCCCGCACCACTACCACAGAGCTGCTGGGAAGTGGGGGGCGACTGCCCAGCCCTGGGGCTCTCCGAGTGCCGCTGCCTACTTACTAAGCACTGCTAAAGGAAGCTCGGTCCTGTGCTGCTGTGTTACAGACTCCTGGGCAGGAAGGTTTCAGAATTTCCCAAGGGGAAAAAGACACGAACCTGCTCTGGCCACTGACAAATACATCTTCAGGTGGAAATGAGGCTCTCTGTGAATAGGGGCAAATCCCACTCTTTCTCAAGGGAAACGTGGCCAAGAAACCCCTCGATCAGCTGCAGTGGGAGGAAGAGGCAGGAGGGTGGGCACTTGGAGAGGCTGGAAGACCACCTGGCACCTGGGAGGAGGGGCCACGGGCAGTGGGAGGGCCTGGGCTGCTGAGAAATTCCGGGGGTTCCAGGACAGAGCTAAGACAGTGCCTCCCAGAGCTTGTGAATGGCATTCTGTCAGAACTAAAAATGGGGCAGGGGCCTTGATCACTTAATATTTAGAAAGTCTCAAAGACTGTCTGTCACTAGGAAACTCATCGCTGACACTAGACTCATAGGCATTCATAAATCCTGAAATGAAAGAAACTTTCTAACCTTTTTTGATTAAGCTAGCATTTCCCAAACTCTTTTGGCAACCAAACCCCCATCCTGCCCCTGCCTCCTGCTGCTGCATCTTCAACAACACTGGTATTCTTCACAATGGTTTGCAGAAGACTGGGATAGACCACAGAAAACCATCTACAACCTGTTATCAGTTTCATACTGACTACAGTTTCTTATCAACATGTCACTGTGCATGAAAGATCAATTTCTGGTTGGCCTAGGACAGCTTTGCTACTCACGCCCCTTAAATGAGCCTTCACAGTTCCTCTTCCTGTGGTACAGATGAGAGTGAGGCACCCTTGGGTAACAAGCCACTTCAAAACAGGTCTATGTTTTGTTATATGCCTAAAAAAATAAAGGAGAAATGTGATTCGGAAACCTTTAAAAACGAACAGAAGCAAAAGAGCTTTTCAGGTAAAGGCTCACACACTCCAAAGGAAGAATGTCCACACCACCTGGGGGAAGGCCTGGGCCGGAGCTCCAGAGATGGCTGGAACTTGAGCTCTGAGTTGGCCATGACAGAGGGCATGCATCTGCCTCTTCGGATGTGGAAAGGCTCTCCATAAGAGAGCAGCTGGCAGCGTTCACTTCCTGTTGACTCAAAGGAATCACTTCCTGCTCCCACCTCACCCTCCAAAGACACACACACTAAACACTCCAGGCTTGTAAGCAATTTACTACAGCCGAGCATCACCTAACAATGGAGATGCGTTCTGAGAACTGCTTTGTGAGGTGAGGTCATCTGGGTGAACATCATAGCGCGTACTTAGAACAAACCTAGATGGCGCCGCGTACCGCGCACCTAGGCTGTATGGCAGAGCCTGTGCTCCCGGGTTACACACCACAGCGTGTTACTGAATACTGTAGGCAGTTGTAACACAGTGCCAAGTGTGTGTGTATCTAAACACAGAAAACCTACAGTAAAAATATGGTATAAAAGATAAAAAATGGTACACCTGTGCCGGGCACTTACCATCATTGGAATGTGCAGGACTGGCAGTTGTGCAATAATAAATTAGTTCTTCAATAAGAAATTAACCTTAGCGTACTGTAACTTTTTTACTTTATAACATTTTTAATTTTTACTTTTTAACTCTTTGTAATAACAGCTTAAAATACAACCACACTGTACAGATGTTCAAAACTGTTTTCTATCCTTATTCTAAGTGCTTTTTCTGTTCTTAAAAATTTTGTTTTTTACTTTTTAACTTTTGTTAAAAACTAAGACACAAACACACACATTGGCGTAGGCCTACACAGGGTCAAGATCATCCATGTCACCTTCCTTCACTTCCACATCATGTCCCAGTAACACACATGGAGCTGTCACCTCCTGTGACAATGATTCCTTCTTCTGGATACCTCCTGAAGGACCTGCCTGAGGCCATTTTACAGTTAACTTTTTTTTTTTTTTTGAGACGGAGTCTCGCTCTGTCACCCAGGCTGGAGTATAGTGGCGCTATCTCGGCTCACTGCAAGCTCCATCTCCCAGGTTCACGCCATTCTCCTGGCTCAGCCTCCTGAGTAGGTGGGACTACAGGCGCCCACCACCACGCCCAGCTGATTTTTTGTATTTTTAGTAGAGACAGGGGTTTCACCGTGTTAGCCAGGATGGTCTCGATCTCCTGACCTCGTGATCTGCCCGCCTCGGCCTCCCAAAGTGCTGGGATTACAGGCTTGAGCCACCGCGCCCGGCCAACTTTTTTTTATAGGTAGGAGTACACTCTAAAATCATGATGAAGAGTATAGTAAATACATAAACCAGTAACATCACAAATTATGATCAAGTATTATGTACTGTACATAACTGTATGTGCTAGACTTCTATACACAGGGCAGTGCAATAGGTTTGTATACACCAGCATCACCACAAACACACAAAGAATTCTTCTAGCACTTTGGGAGGCCGAGGTCAGTGGATCACTTGAGATCAGGAGTTTGAGACCAGCCTGGCCAACATGATGAAACCCCGTCTCTACTAAAAATACAAAAATTAGGCATGGTGGTAGGCACCTGTAATCCCAGCTACTCAAGAGGCTGAGGCAGGAAAATCACTTGAACCCCGAAGGCAGAAGTTGCAGTGGGCTGAGATTGTGCCACTACACTACAGCCTGGGCAACTGAGCAAGACCCTCTGTCTCAAAAAAAAAAAAAAGAAAAACAATTTTGTACCATGGCTATGACCTCAGCTCCACTGTAATCTCATGGGACCACTGTCATGCGTGCAGTCCTTCATCATACGGTGCCTAACTGTACTAGAATTAATAATCCACAAACATAATTTGGGTTTGAGATATTTATATGGTGGTAAGTCACCTGAAATATTAATGTATCTTTTTAAAAGCTTGCCTAGCACATCCACTCCCATAAAAACAAATCAGAAACCCCCAACTAATTATCAAATACTGGCTTATAGAACACCTGTTCTTGAAATAATGGAGAAAACACACAAAAAAGCAGGAAACAGAAACACACGCACCCAGACACCTGTCCAAGAACAACATGAGAATTCACTTCAACCCAGAGCAACTTGACGCAGCTGTGCCCTTGGAGAAAAGACCGAGTCATTACTGGGAGGAGGAGGGCAGGGTAGAGGAACAGCCTGTTGATTTCCCATTTAAAAGTTGTAATGCGGCCGGGCGCGGTGGCTCAAGCCTGTAATCCCAGCACTTTGGGAGGCCGAGACGGGTGGATCACGAGGTCAGGAGATCAAGACCATCCTGGCTAACACGGTGAAACCCCGTCTCTACTAAAAAATACAAAAAACTAGCCGGGCGAGGTGGCGGGCGCCTATAGTCCCAGCTACACAGGAGGCTGAGGCAGGAGAATGGCGTAAACCCGGGAGGCGGAGCTTGCAGTGAGCTGAGATCCGGCCACTGCACTCCAGCCCGGGCGACAGAGCGAGACTCCGTCTCAAAAAAAAAAATAAATAAATAAAAAATAAAAAATAAATAAAAGTTGTAATGCTGAGCCCACCTGTTCCTAAAGATGGGGATGTAGTCAGTGGAGGCTGCCCCTCCCCGTGTGCACTGCCATATGGTAGAATCCTGGTGCTCTAAGAACGCAGGGGCCTCTGGATGACAGAGGCCCTGAGGGCCACTGAGAGAAACAGGATGCAGCCCATTTAAAGGAGTGGGAATGCCTATCATTCTCCTCATGCTTCACTTTGTTTTCTCTTCAAAGGATTTAAGACGTTCTTGTTACACTCCACCAACCTCACGAGTTTCTAAAACCCAGGAAGATGAGGTCTAAAAACTGGATGAAAAAGGACACCCTGAGAGAAAAGGTCCTCGCTGGAGTCGGTCCCCTCTGGGACCTCTCTCCTCACGCCTCTAGAAGACAGATGGCCAGGCCTGTGCACACACCAGCCCGCCCTGAGAGTCCCCTCTGGGACCAATCACCTATGAGTCCTGCGATGCATTAAGCAGCCTGTGCCCTCACCCAGGCTGCTGTTCCCGAAGGTGTGGTCTGTGCCTGTGCGGATGGGATGACAGCTGGCCATTCCCCGGGATCAGTGAGGCTGTCAGCCTTGCTTCTGCAGTATTCGGAAACCTGTTCTTACACTCCAAAGCCAGAGAAAGAATTCTGCCTTCGAGGCCTAATAAATTGAGAAGGAACCGTGATGGACCACTTCCAAAACAGAGATGGGGGGCAGCGGCCGAAGGGCAGAGACCAGGTGATGCTGGGAGGAAAGCCGGGTTGCAGACACAGCTGCCCCTGCTCTGGTCCTTCAGCGTGTTTATGATGCTCGTGCAGGTCGACAAGCCATCCTACGGACTAGGACAATTCAGAAGAGGAAATGGTAACACGAAGGTGGAGTTCAGACTCTCAGACAACAGCAGGGCTGGCAGCATTTCTCTGTAAAGGATCAGACAGTAAGTATTTTCAGCTCTGCAGACCAGAGGTCCCTGCGGCTACAGCGCAGACACAGCCACAGGCGTGGAATTGAACGGCTGTGGCAATGTTCCAATAAAAACTTATTTACAATAACAGGTGGGGGCCAGAGTGGCCCACGGGCCGTATTTGGTGAACCCTGTTCTATGAGACCACCCAGGCTTCAGCCTTCAACAGTGGAAGCCATCCCTGAATGACAAGTCACAAGGGCATCAAAGACCCCTGAATTTTCATGGAAAAAGCTATCCAGACCCCTACTTGGAAAGCTAAGGCACACTGCCGCGAAGCAGCAAGGACGCCTTACAAGTCTCAGTGCAACAGAAACAGACACCTGGGCTGGGCTGGACAATGTTTAAGGTTCCTTTTAGTCCATGACTCGAGTTAATACTGTTTTAGGCTATCGGGTAGTAAACACGATCTTAGACATCCCCATCTTCAGAAGCAGGACAGTGCGGCACCTCAGCACACCCGCTTCCCACCGTGCTGCAGAGCAGCTGTCTTCCCCTGCCAATGTTTCAACCAGAGCAGCCGATCGCACCCCTTCTCGTGTTGAGCCTCACGATGGCTGACCCAGCGGGAAAGCCGGCGCCCTGCCGCACCGCCCTGACTGCAGAGCCAGCATTCCAGCCACAGAGGGCCTCCTTCCTTTCATCTTTTATAAAAATGTGTTTTGAAGAGTTAGAGTATATTTTAGGCTTTTTATCTTTATTAAAATTTCATGTGCATGTGTCTGTGTATTCTGCAATTTGTCATTTTCAGAAGGAAGGAACAGGCAATTCGAGAAGTCTCACCTTCACCCCCGAACTGCTCCCCAGTCTCCAGACCCTCTTGAGAGCCGAAGGTGGAGCTCAGTGAAGGGTCTTGAGCTCAGTGAAGGGTCACTGGGTGAACTGAGAGAAAACCACGTTCAGAAACACGTACTGCGGACTTCCTGCAGCCGTGGGACCCGTCATTGTTTGTCCATGTAAGCTACAGCATTACTAGCAGATGCTAAGATCGAGTGATATCACTGGAAAAGTAGGTGAATCTACTAGGAAACTTTCTACTCCCTACTAGGACCTCAAACCCCTCAGCCACACAGCAAATGCCAATATGCTCCCGTGTTAGCTTAGAAGCCTTTGTGTCAACGAGAACTGGCTCCTGAGTCCCAAGCTTGGTGCTGTGCTGTCACAGGACTCGTCTGTTGGGATGTTTTACACATTAAATATCTAGTAAAAAGACTTCCCGGTGCTCAGGAATTACAGTTCGTTCTTGAAACATTCCAAAGAGGCCACCACAGCGTTTCCCACGTGGCTTCTTTTAAAAACTCAAATGGCTTCCTTGAAAATACTCAAAGTCCACCCAAGGACATTAGTAATAACAGAATCAGAAAACTGTCAGGAGCATAAAGATTTATTTCTGTATCAAAATGAAAGAAGCAATCATGAGTTGCTGAATTACCCATTTGCTAATGAAACTGGGATGGACTGATCATCTAACCAAGTGCAGATAGAGGATTCTACTTAGTCCTCTGATCGGGCACAAGAACAGCAGCCTAGGTTCTGGGAAGAGTGGCAGTGACCGGGATGCCACATGGAAGAGAAAATGAAAACACTGGCACAGTGAAATGTCTCATTTCCAAACAGTTTTGCCTATGGCCAAGCAAGGCAATAAAGACAAACTCTCCCTTTTCCCCATTGCATGTGGGCTACCAGGTACAAGTAAGGGAATCTTTGCTCTGCCCACTGTCCTCCAGTGGAGAACCCAACAGGCAAGGGCCCCACTCAGGTGTCAGCTCACCTCCTGCACCTCCCCTTAGCAGGAACTCCTTCCACTGGCAAGCGACTCTGACTCAGCTGTGGCGATGTGGAGGGAGTCACCGAGCTGCTTTTCTTTTGCAAAACAAGTCTTTTTCTTTGCAGTCACACTCTAAGACAAGGCTGCTGGAGAAAACAAAAGCACCTAGACTTCAGTGCCAAATCCCCACAATAGCATGCAGCTCACACCTACCAAGGGTAGTCCAGTGCATAGGGGAAAGGAACCCTGCTGAAAAACCAGCTCCTTATTTTTCTTGTAAATAAAATAATACTATCCTAAGTCCATTTACCATCTGAAGTTGTCACGAGTGAACAGTCACATTACTTTATTGGACCAGGCCTTAGATGAGTTTCTCAGGCTCAGCACTGACATTTTGGGCCGCATCATTCTCTCTTGTGGGGCCATCCTGTGCACTGTAGGATGTTTTATAACATTCCTGGCCTCTACCCACTAGAATCTACCAGATCCTAGAATCTAGTCGATCCTAGAATGCTACCAAGGAGACTTGAATTTTGGTCCTATCATCAAAAATGCTCTCTGCATCAATCCTATGCCAGTTTCCCCTAAGGAGGGGCTAACTGGAATGTTCTAGGATGTACCAATCCTCCAGGACCCTCTTAGAGCTCATGGCATCAGAGACAGGCCTCTACCTCAGGGATCATCCCTGGCTTACATCAAATTCCTCTTCTCTGTTCCCAACACTTCAAACTGTTCTTTGGACTCACTGAGTTCCCTAAGGTGACACACCCCCCCACCCCCACCTTGGGGGTCATGGAGCGCTCCCTGTGGCCCTGGTTCAGCCCACCTGCTCCATACCCTGTGCTCTTCTCTGGTTCTTGAAGCCGTCTGTAACCAGGGCAGGGGAGATAACTGTATGGAACCATTCCCTGGCCTCCACCTGCTCCAGCACTCTCCAGGCCAGCACAGTCTACAGGGCCGGAGACACCAGGCCTGGAAGTGACCACTGGCCAAGAGCTGACATAAAAGCCAACCTCCCCAAACAGGAAGGGCCTGTTCTTCACAAAGATAAAGAAAACTGCCACAATGTTCTGCTGGCCTTAGGAAGCCTGCAAAATTAACCAATACATCACGAATCAACTTCCTTTTATTCTGCTGTACACTGAATGCCATCACGAAGCAATAGACTTTTGGATTAAAAACAAGTATTTCTGTGGAAAGCCTGCTACATGTTTTCATAAAATAAAGTGCTATGATGTACTAAAACCTCACATTGCCTTCTCGTAATTTTATTTTTATCACTAGAAGGAAATATAAAGTGATTCCTGAACCAGAAGAATGAACCCCATCTTCCAACTGTCACAGAATTATCACCAACATATTCAAAAGAGAAAAAAATAAAACCAAAGGTTGATGTATTGAGTGCCCTTGATTTGAAGAGCTCAAAGTAAGTGTTCTATTCAGGATGGGACAGGGCCTTCCTCACAGACACCTGACAACAGATCAAACGTGCATTTCCTGTTTCCGGTTTGGTTTGCTCTGTCTGCCTCTCAGGTGACTTATAATTTTTTTCATCAAGAGACCAGTTTTAGAATAAAAAATAACTTAAGAAGATTCAAGTAAAGGACCCAAAAGCTTTAAGAGAATGAAAAGCTTCCTTGGTATCTCTGGGCCCTTGCTCTAGGCCTTCCATCATAGCTGTTCCTCCTCGTCGTCCTCATCCTCATCATCATCCTCCGCCTCGTCGTCCTCCTCATCATCTTCATCCTCATCTTCATCCAGACTTGCCCTTTTGTCATCAGATGTGCTGCTGTCAGACTCCTCCTCCTCCCGAGCCAGGAGCTTCTTAAAAACCTCAAACTCCTCAAGAGAAGAACAGGCTGTCCTGGCCAAAAACTCGGCTTCTGAAACTCTGAAAATGTCCTTGACCAGTGGGTTAGGGATCTGTGTCTGCCCCTTCTTGTCAGGGGTTTGGTACCGTCCCAGTCGCTCCAGGTAAATGTGTCTCTGCTTAATCTTGGTTAGTGAATACTGCAAGTACTCACTCTTCACAATGTCTGGATGCTTAACTCCCATCCTGAAGTACGCGTACTGGAAGACACAAACACACCCAGGAGTCCCAGATACAGAGTCCTGAGACCTATCACTCTGTAAACCATATAAACTTCAGCTGGACAAAAGGATTCAAAAATAATTGCCTCATTGGTGACAGCAGAATACCCACTCTAGGAGACTGACATTTGTGTGACAGAGGGCAGTTTCAAAACACTTTCGAATTCATCCTGAGAAACACGGAGCAGGAAATAAAGGGGCAGGAGGGAGAAGGGGCAGGAGGGAGAGGTGGTATTTTTCTTTAAACAGGGAAGGAAAAGAATGAATATGGAAAGAACAGGCAAAACATTCAGAAAACATCTAGAAATTCCACCTAAGTTGTCATAATTGTTACTAAAAAGTTGGACAACTGTTAAAATTACATTTTCAAAATCAACATGCAAAACCAATTCTGAGGACAGGACGGTTTCAGCTGTTTTAAAATTAGCTATTTCAGACTCCCCACTTAGACTCTCAGAATAGGACTGGATCATTCATTATTAATGGCAGAAAAGTTGAAGAATAGGTTTGATCTGTAATAAATTAAAGAACCAGAACCAAATTTTCTTTGGCTGATGTACGCAGAGAATCTAGTCTTTCACTTCCTCCACTCAAATGAGGTGTCTGAGGCTTCTTATCCATATAACTGAGCCTTACTACATTTGAAAAACCTGAAAAACTTGCTGTTACTACAGTAATCATGCTATCAGTCATTCTCACCTGAAACCACGCTAAAGTTATCAGTCATTCTCACCTGAAACTTGTATTCCAGTTGACCCAGGTCCTCTCGAAGAACAGAGGGGCAACTGTGCAAAATCTTGGTGACTTGCTGTGCCGTGAAAAGGCACTTCTCCTTGAGAAGCCTGACAGTGTCATTAATGTCCTGCTGACGCATGGTGAAAATTTCAGGGCAACAGTAAAGCACCCTCTTTAATTTCCCTGCAGAACATTCAAAAAAGGCAAGCACATAATTTCAGGATACTCCAGAAACCCAAGGAGCTAGCTGCACCCAATTTAAGTCCACATTTAAAAACAAACAAGGATCCTCTCCTTCCACAGAGCAAGTGGCAATTTCAGATCTAACTTCCCAGAAGCACCATGGAAAGGATCCATCTCCCCACCGACTTCCTGACACTCCTCAGACTCACCAGCCTGCCTCCCTGTGTTCCTGCTTTATTCTGGCCTCCCACCTGAAAGGTGCCAACTTTGTATTTTGGGTCTCCTCTTGCCCTCCTCACTTGGAAAATAATTTCCCAGGCATTTACTGGAAAGATCAGAGAGTAACATGGGAGGAACCGTATTTGGGGTTTGGGTTGATGTTTCCTTCTATAATACAATAGTCATCGAAGCATTCACAACTAACATTCTCAAGCTGAACTCAATGAAAAGGAGTTTCATCATCATCCTAACAGTAATAACAACAACAGTAATCATGAGGACACACACCACCAACGCTGACGTCCTGGTTACCAGGGTCACCATATATCCTCTCCCAGCCAGGGCGCCTTGAGTGAAAGAGGCCCTATTAAAACTGCACTAACGGTGTAAACAGGGACTATTCCAGGCCTTCCTAGGGATAGCTGAGCAAAATTCAGTAATTGGAAACTTAAAGTCAACTACTTAAACTATTAATTAAAATTTTCCTAACATTTGAGTTAGTGATTATCTCAGTGTGTGAGGAATTTCAGGAGTTTAGGTTTATCTTCATCTCTTAAGGCTGTACTGAGTTTGCTAATTAATAACCACTGCACATAATGTATTTAGACTTTTAGATTACACTGTAAGAGAGAATCTGTTAAGAAAAATATACAAGGTTACCTTTTTCTTATCTTCTAGAGAAAGAGGCCTGTAGAGATGCTGTGAAATGGTGGGTCCTAAACCTTCCACCCCTGCCTCAAAAAAAAATCTTACCAGGAAGAGTCAATCATGCAAAGAAGTAATAGTGTAACTCCTCTGGTCAAAGTGGGTAAGGGTCCTTGGAGACCCCCAACTCCTCCAGAAGGCCCTTAAAGAGATTCAAGGAACTCTGAGCATCCTTGAGATGTGAATATTGTTGGAGGCAGGAGTGGAAGGTAAGTGGAAGGGAAGGTTACTCCACCAGTTTCCCAGGAACCTGGCAAGATCTCTCATGTTCTACAGTAAATCTAAACACTCGGCTGGAATCTGTCTTTACAAGAGATGTTGGTTTGACATCACACCACAGAGACAGAGCCCTAAGACAATTTCATGTTGATTTAAACATCAAATGTTATATGTACATATATTTATCAACATCACATATCAGCATCAACCCACTGAACACATACCATGTACCCACCACAGCAGTAGGTGCTAAAGACCCCACAGTGAACAAGGCAGACAAGAGTCTCTGCTCTGGCACTCAATTTTTCCTTCTAGTCTTAACTCCTCCTTCCCTCTCGAAATGTATTCTGCACAGGCGGCCACTCCTACTCCTCACCTCCAAGCCGAATTATACATTCCTCTCCAGGAACACTGACATACTCAGAAAGCTTCCCTAATCCATCTCACCTTAGGCTGTTCTTTCCCCAACTCTGGCTCCTCTCACATTATATAACATTTTTTTTTTTTTTTTTTTGAGACAGAGAGTCTTGCTGTCACCTAGGCTGGAGTGCAGTGGTGCCATCTCAGCTCACTGCAACCTCCGCCTCCTGGATTCAAGCGATTCTCATGCCTCAGCCTCCCAAGTAGCTGGAATTACAGGCACGTGCCACCATGCCCAGTTAATTTTTGTATTTTTAGTTGAGTCAGGGTTTCGCTATGTTGGCCAAGCTGATCTTGAACCCCTGACCTCAAGTGATCTGCCTGCCTTGGCCTCCCAAAGAGCTGGGATTACAGGCATGAGCCACCGCACCCAGCCAAAATGCATCTTCTTGTACCTTCTCCAAGCCCAAGCTTTCGCAGGTAACTGGAGCGCTTCCTCATTTGCATAATAGGCAGTTTCAATAACTGGGGACTTTTCTTCAAGACCACATACACAGGCTCTGGATTCAGACCCAAGAGAATAAATTCTGAAATGATGTCCAGCAACTGTTGAAGACTGGCACCTGGTCGTATACTGAGCAATTCATTAATATGGGCATTGCTGAAACCCATGTCCAGGAGGGAACTGATGACCCTCTCTAGCTCCAAGGACCCTTGTTCCACAGGAGTCCTCTGCTTCTCGAGGAGGCACTGAACACGATTCCTCCTGCACTCTGGTTCCTGCACATAGTTATTGGATCTAACACAAGATAACTCCTCAGTGACCCCTCCATTGGAGGCTGTAGTCAGTTTGCGCAACAAGGAAGCTGTCATCCTTCTCTGTTCTCCAAGATGAGGAGTCTGCCTAGCCATCCAGGCCCAGGTGAGGGGGATCAGGCGGTGCCAATCAAGGACCTGTAAGACACAGGACCAAAAGACAATTAATTCCTCACTATCCCAGTGTAATGGACACCACAAGACCTTTGAGCCAGAGTACTTACTGCCTTGGTTCCACACAAACATACAGTTTTTAAAGCAATCTGCAAAATCATATCTGAACTTAAGCTACAGAGAAGGAAGCTCACATAGAGAGAACAGGGTACTTCAAGGTCACAGAGATGGGAGTCAAACAGGTACAATATTGTTAGCTTTTGTAGCTTTAAGGACGGAAGCAGAGACATGGAGGAAGAGGGAAAAACCAGGTCACCTGGTCATGTGTGCCAGAAAAGACTGGACCTCAGACTGCTTTCCAGATTCATGTTCTTAAATTCATTCCACGAGAAGAATCTTGTGGGATAGAGTTGGCCCTTGAACAACAAGAGTTTGAACTGCTCGGATCCACTTATATGTGGATTTTCTTCCACCTCTGCCACCCTTGAGACACCAAGACCAAACTCTCCTCTACCTCCACGTCAGCCTAAAGACCTTATGAGGATCTACTTCCTCTTAATGAATAGTAAATACATTTTCTCTTAGGATTTTTGTTTGTTTTTTGAGATGGGGTCTCACTCTGTTGCCTAGGCTGGAGTGTAGTGGTGCAATCATGGCTCACTGCAGCCTTGACCTCCCCAGGCTGAGGTGATCCTCCCACCTCAGCCTTCTGAGTAGCTGGGACTACAGGCGCACACTACACCCTGCTAATTTTTGTATTTTTTGTAGAGACGGGGTTTTGCCCTTATGGTTTTCTTAATAACGTTTTCTTTTCTCTAGCTTATGTTAAGAACACAGAGTGCAGTAGATAAACACGGTATGTGTTAACGGACTGTTTATGTTGCCGGTAAGACTTCCAGTCATGAGTAGGCTATTAGTAGTTGAGTTTTAGAGAAGTCAAACATTATACACTGATTTTCAATTGGTGTCGGGGCGGTCTGGTGCCCCTAACTCCTGTGTTGTTCAAGGGTCACAGTAGTTAGTCAACTTGCATACACAATTCCAGTTGACTCAGAAGTCTTCAGCTGTTCAGGATGGTGCTTAACAAACTATGCACAAATCATCCAGGCACTCTAAGCCAGCAGTCTTCAACCTTTCTGGCACCAGGGACTGCCTTCAAGGAAGACAGTTTTTCCACAGACTGCTGAGGGGTTTCAGGATGATTCAAGCACATTACAGTTGTTGTACACTTTATTTCTATTATTTTCACGTTGTAATAGAAGATGAAATAATTATACAACTCACCATAATGTAGAATCACTGGGAGCCCTGAACTTGTTTTCCTACAACCAGAAGGTCCCATCTGGGGGTGATGGGAAACAGTGACAGATCATCAGGCATTAGATTCTCATAAGGAGCAGGCAACCTAGATCCTCAAAGGCGCAGTCCACAATAGGGTTCGCGCTGCAGTGAGAGTCTAAGGCGGCTGGTCTGACGGGAGGCGGAGCTCAGGCTGCAATGCCAGCGAGGGGAGCGGCTGTAAATGCACACCAAGTTTGGCTGGCTCACTCGCCGCTCACCTCCTGCTGTGCAGCCTGGTTCCTAACAGGCCAGGGACCGGTACCGAGGGTTGGGGAACCCCTGCTCTAAACCCTTCACATCGGTCCCAACCCCTTCTCCAGCGTCGACTGTCGCCCCGGGGCCAGCCTGCCAAGCCCATGGCTGCTCTCCAGCCTCCCCTGTCCAGATGCTCCCTCCGCCAGGAACACCGGGCAGTCGCTGGGCTCAGCGGGCGCAGCCCGGGAAACTGGGCTTGAGCCTAAAGACCTTTATGCGGATTCCGCTTCCTCTTAATGAATAGTAAATACATGTTACCTTCCTTGTGAAGTTCAAACTCTTGTTCAAGAGTCAACTCAGGCCGGGCGCGGCGGCTCACGCCTGCAATCCCAGCACTTTGGGAGTTCGAGGCGGGTGGATCACCTGAGGCCAGGCGTTAGAGACCAGCCTGGCCAACACGGTGAAACGCCGTCTCTACTAAAAATACAAAAATTAGCCGGGCATGGCGGCGGGCGCTGGTAATCCCAGCTACTCGGCTGAAGCAGAATTGCTTGAACCCAGGAAGCGGAGGCTGCGGTGAGCCGAGATCGCGCCACTGCACTCAAGCCTGGCGACAGAGCGAGACTCTGTCTCAAAAAAAAGAAAAAAAAAAAAAAAAAAAAAGTCAACTCTATACCCCACAAAAATTGAGCAGAGCCACGGGTCCAGGATGCCAAAACCAGGTCACCGTGCACGGACCTCCAGAAGGGCTCCACGACCTGGCCGTGAAACACCCGGCGGCCGCGGTTCCTCTGCGTCGCTGCCCGCCCATCTGCCACCTGGAGAAGCCCCCGCGCCCAGCGCGACCTCACCTGACGGCCCAACGCAGCCATGGCGCGGAGGAGATGGCGACAGCTACGGCGCCGGAAGCAGCCGTCCTCCCCGGTCCTTCACTTCCGGCCCCCGGTCCGTCACCACCGCAGTTCCCAGCGCCAGCGCGGTGCTGGTGGATCGTGGTTCCGGCCCGTAGCTGTGCTGAGCCCTCACGACCCCGCGGGGCTCGGGTGTCCCGGGGCCGCCCCTCCGCAAAGCTGGGAGGCCGGAGTCGCGCCCGTCACCGCCCCGCCGCCTCTGCCGCGGCCTCAGTCCTCGGGGGCGTCGGCGTCCGGTCGTTCCCGTTGCACTGCCCGTGTCCCGCTTCGCAGAGCTCTGGGCTGGGTGAACGAATGGGTCGTCCTGGCCCACACTCGTGTTTCAGGTGACCTGAGAATTCCTCTCAAGAGGACGGGTAGATACAGGGAGAGGGGAACTGGTTCCTTGCTTCAGGAACTTCACCCGAGAGCGCAGAAATCCTTCCCGAGGCAGGAAAAACGGATTCCGTTCCAGATAGAGATATTTAAGGTTTCATTGTGTAAAAATCTGTATTCACCGTGAACAGCGGGGCCACCTACGCACAAAAAGAAGTCTTTACCGCTTTTATTTCTTTTTTACTCTCAGCCAGTGGAAGATGAGAATTTGCCGTTTTTAAAAGACCCAAGTAAAATGACAGGAATTATGGGACATTTCCCTTTATAAGCAAGAGCCTTCCCAACTTAGAGGTCTGGTTCCCTGTTAGGATGAAATACAGTAAAGTTACAGCCCAAAGTGTATTCATTCTTAAATTTCCTCTCTCGACATGTTTAAGGATAAGAGCGTAGGCATCTTTCAAAAGGTGATGTTTGTGAAGAATAAAAAGGTGTGCTTTCTCAGCTGCCTAAATCCTGCCACCAAAGCCTTAATTTATAAGCATTTCTTGTTTTATCCACTTCATTCTGGACTGACATAAAGGATTTGATTCTTGGATGGGTACACATTTACATATCTGCTCTGCGCCAGGCACGGAGTTGGGTGCTAAACTGTTTCTGTAAAACTATCTTTTTTTTTTTTAGTAGAGACGGGGGTTTCACTGTGTTAGCCAGGATGGTCTCGATCTCCTGACCTCGTGATCCGCCCGTCTCGGCCTCCCAAAGTGCTGGGATTACAGGCTTGAGCCACCGCGCCCGGCCAGTTATTCTTTTTATTTTTATTTTTTTATTTTTTGAAACGGAGTCTCGCTTTGTCGCCCAGGCTGGAGTGCAGTGGCGGGATCACAGCTCACTGCAAGCTCCGCCTCCCGGGTTTACGCCATTCTCCTGCCTCAGCCTCCCGAGTAGCTGGGACTACAGGCGCCGCCACCTCGCCTGGCTAGTTTTTTGTATTTTTTAGTAGAGACGGGGTTTCACCGTGTTAGCCAGGATGGTCTCGATCTCCTGACCTCGTGATCCGCCCATCTCGGCCTCCCAAAGTGCTGGGATTACAGGCTTGAGCCACCGCGCCCGGCCAACTATCTTTTGACAAAAGGATTATATCAAAGAAAAGGAAGGTTCCAATCTGTGTAGAACTAAAGAATTGGTTTCTTTGGCAGTGTGCAAGTGGCCCACGCCTGTAATCCCAGCACTCTGAGAGGCTGAGGTAGGAGGATCACCGGGCTCAGGAGTTCAAGACCAACCTGAGCAACATAGGAAAACCCTGTCTCTACAAAAAACAAAAACTAGCCGGGAGCAGTGGCCTGCACCTGTAGTCCCAGCTACTCAGGAGCCTGAGGTGGGAGGATCACTTGAGTCCACG